>NW_022900940.1:39823539-39858196 GCF_012274545.1 Fukomys damarensis | reverse complement strand
TAAATATATATATATAACATTGGAACAGACAGTGGACTCTCAGGGTTCCGCTGTCACCAAGCTGCACTCAGAAAGAGAAAATCTGACCCAGATTTTGCTCAGAGTAGAGCATGGTGGGGAAGGCAGCCTGCCCAGCAAACTACTAGCACCTAACCGTCTGACCGTGCACACAAGAAATCCTTAAACTATGGTCTCAAAGGCGTTGGAAAACCAAGGGTGTCCTTGTGAAGGATTTGTGCACTAGGGGAGGTTAATTTATGTGCAAGGCTTTTATCAGTCAGAACAGTTGGATCAGAAATGATTATAGTCCTTTCACGACATTTTGGGCAGCATTTGAACTTTGTAAAATGCCTGCATCTTTTCTGTATGAGGCGAGATGTGAGACAGTGTCCTCTACCGGTACTTCATGGTCCTGGCAAGTGGTTCTAAACACAGAGAGCCCTCATCTCCCTCTCATAAGGTGACTAGAAGAGCAATCATGAACTTTTTACTAGGACGTATTTTGTGTCAGAACCTGCACTTCCATTTTTAGAGCAGTATGCAAGTATGACTCAGTGGTGAGTGTGTCTATCCTTAGGAAAAATGAATCTTTCTTCATTCTTACAGAGGTGTCCTAGGTCCCGCTTTGTACCAGGCGCTGTGTGGACCTGCGTGGGGGCTGTCTGCCTCCTCATCCTCTGCTGTTGGGAAGCGCTCTCTTGTGGGAGAAAACATTTTTATCAGGGGTTGTACCTGGAAGTGACAAATACGCAGTTCTAATTAGCTCCAGGGAGAAACACTTACTGGCTCGTGTAACTCGAAATCCGTTGTGCTGCTTTGGTACACTGTTGGATTTCAGCACTCAACAATGCCATGCGCCTTTGGATCTTTCCCTCCATCTCTCATTCCTGCCTTTTTCCGCATTCACCTTGTTTCACTGACAGGTGGTCACCTCTTGAAGAGATTAACTGTGGGCTTGCAGAATTTCTCCCTGAGGGCCCCAGGGAGGGGAGAGCATGTGTTCCAGTAGTTTGGGCCAAAGTCCAGGGATTACCCTGCTCTGGGTCAGTGCCCATCACCAAAGCCAGTGAATCTGGGCAGTGGGCAGGGTCCACATCTGAAACCACAGGCACCAGGCAGGACTACTGTGCTCTTGAGTGGAGAGGAAGCCCAGAGGAGGGTGTATCGGCAGCCCCCATGGGGTAAAAGATGACTAGATCATGGTAAGAGGGTGTTTCCTGCTGAGATGCGGGACATGAGAGCTGTCACGGAGTACTGGGACGATGTACCAGTCCCTGGGACTGAGGGCGAAGGAGTTCCTCGAAGCAGGATTTCAACAGGTGTTGGCCTGTGGTGATTGTCTGTACCCACACAGAGGCCTTGCAGGTTCAAATTGTGGCATATGGGCACGTGAGGGCACACGCACAGTCTAGAACTTTACACCGTAGTGTCTGTGCCACGCTGGTGTCCCTGCTGTAGAATTTCAGAATGTGCAGGCAGTGAGAGGGCCTCAGGTGTCCTTTCCAGGGTGTACAGCCAGTGGTGTGTTCGTTTAACTCTGCTCCTGTAGAGCTTCTCTGGGAACACTATCGCAGAAATGCCTGCCTGCGTAAGGAAGAGAAACGGGCCAGGAGTGGAGGGGCACAGGTCTCAGTCCTGGGTGGGCACCACAGTAAAATCACAGGACATTGGCTCAAGGGTGGCTTTTGGACAAGATGACCCCTCTGGGCTCATCCATCCCGATTTCGAGTGAAAGTGTGATGTTTATTATTCTATTCCATGTGGCTATGCCCGGAACGGCCTTGAGGTGCTGCCTTTGTCCTGCTTAATGTGTCCCTTGTGTCCAGATCTCCCTGGGCCAGGCCGCTGGGTTTCTGCTGCTGGGCATGGGCCTTCTCTGAGCACAGCCCCCCATCACTCCCTGTCCTTCAGCTGGACAGGCTCCTCGTAGCCTCGGGATCCCCACATTCTTCTCTGCTGAGGTATTTACTAGTCTCCACCACAGCCCCTTTTTAAAGAAGTCATTCTGTTCTTGGGTTTATACGAAACAGTACATCGGCTAAGTTTTAAATAAATCGCATTCGTTTCCCTTTGTGTACAGTATCTTGTCTTTATTGCAGAAGTTTGTCTTTATTGCTTAGTGACCTTCCACTGGCAATTCCTTACACTTTCGTTTTCTAATCCCTTAAGGGGAATTTTTCAAAGTAAGCACAGGCCAGGGATGACGGATGGTACACATGTGTGATCCTGGGAGGCTGAGGCAGGACGAACACAAGTTTGAGCCCAGCCTGGGCATTTTAACAACTTAGTGAGACCTTGTCTGAGAATGAAAAGAGCTAGGACGTAGCTCAGTGTGAAGGTGCTAAATTCAGTCTTCAGCCCTGAAAACAAAATATAGGCACAAGTGCAAATGGGAATCACAGGTAGAAGAAGGATGGGTATGACATCCTTTGGGGTGCAAGTCACTGCTCAGGGCCACCTGTGTGATTGTTTACAGATGTGCTCTTAAACTCACACCTGTTCTATCGCAGCATGATGCAAAAATCTGGCATCCTTAATTGGAAAGGAGACACTATCATAATCAAAGTCAGGATTTTCTCCTCTGAAAATAACTTCCCTGTTTTTATTTTCTTATCTCCAAAGTCTATATTTCAAATCCTCCATCCATGAGCAGCACTGATATTGGAAAATTATTTTCTTACTTATTTTATAAGCAGCAAACACCTTCTTTTTAAATGAAATGTTATTCTTAAAAATAAGTTGTAAATAGATAAGGTCAGTCTTGGCTACCTCCTGACCAGTTTTCAAACTACAAGTGTAAGGATGCTGGATTGATTTTGCATATAGGGGATGACGGTTCTTAGGGTTGAGGATCTGAAATTCTGACTCTATTATACAGCATAATTACAGCCATTTTATGTCATTTCAACGTGGACACCCAGACTCAATTTCTGATTTTAAAAACAGGAGCAAAGAGGGAGTGGGCCTGTATATATTCTGAGTTGGAAAAATTGTCCCATATGATATCTGCCCCCAGCATGTGCTGTAAACATTATCCCACCTGTGTCCAAGATGCGCCAGGTTTGGCCTAGAGCTTTCTAAATAATGCCACCTGCTCCAATGTGCCACATAGTGAGAAACGGTCTTGGCTGGAGTCGTGTCCTCTCTGGGTGGAGAGGGCAGCATTAGAGGTGTTTCCATACCTCAGGAGATTGCTGGAGCAGCTGGGCTAAGGCTGTGTCCATGATAGGGCTATGATGGAAATGCGCCTTCCCAGAGTAGCTTGTGGAACAAGCCCTATGGCTGGTCTCTGCATGCGATTTTTCATCCTGTCCATTCAGTCAACAAAACAAGAACAGCCTTGAAATGTTATGAATAAATATTTGAAGTCTCTGGGTTTCTCATAACCCCTTTATTCTTCTAGGGATTAAATGGGAACCAGATGAGAATGGAGTCATTGCCTTTGACTGCAGGAACCGAAAATGGTAGGCAGTGGTCACATCTCTTAGTTATTTCTCAAAGAGAAAACCTAAAAAGAGGCTGGGATCCATTTTTACTTAATTTTCTCCTGACCTAGGTACATCCAGGCAGCAACTTCTCCAAAAGATGTGGTCATTTTAGTTGACGTCAGTGGCAGCATGAAAGGACTTCGTTTGACTATTGCGAAGCAAACAGTCTCATCTATTCTGGATACGCTGGGGGATGACGACTTCTTCAACATTATCGCCGTGAGTGCAGCTGTGGTGTGCTTTCTTGGCACTTAGGGTTCATTTGCTCTTTTAGCAATAACCAATTTGCATTGTTACTGCTTTCGGACACCCGGTATCTAGAGGATTGGGTAGCCCCAAGCTGGCTCATGGAATTGTCAACAGTGGAGGGGCTTTGAGAACAGTGCTCTGAGCACATTTAACTCTGCAGCCCCTCTCATCTGGAGGAGCGACCCTCGATTGTTGTCCTTGGGAACCAGGCTTTTGGAGCCTTGAGGAATGGCCCTCCTCCTTAACATTCTAGACATTCTCACATGGAAATGAACTTCAGGCCAGATTATCCTGATGACAGTGAAGGTGATAACAATCATAAAGATGAAATAAGCTACACAGGGAGAGTTGTTCAAACCTTGTAATACTTTATCTCATCTTCCGAAACAAAGGTGCGTTTATTAAATGCTGGTGCCTGCCTTGCTCCTAATACTGTATTTGCCCTGTCTGTAGCAACTCCAGGAGATAAGGGGTGGATGACGGGGATGGATGGAGTGTCAGTGAAATCGTTCAGGGTCACCGAGCTGGGAAGTGGGGGACACTGGAAGCAAGCTGGGGCTGGGCAGTACCACATGGTCTGGAAAGGGACACTCGGATTTCGTTCTCAGTTGTTTTCTTCTTTTCCCCAGCTCTTCCGTATGACCCTCCAAAGTCATAACTAGCCTGATGCTTTTCCTGGAGTTGAGTGCATAACTAGGTGCTCATGTGTGGTGGACACGAGAGCTTGGCTGTAGCCTGTCTGTTTGGGACAAGGAGTGGTGGCAGGGCCAAGGTGAGGGGCACAGAGCTTGGGCTTAGGAGTTGGTTCTGCCTCAAACAGTTGTGCATCTTGGCGAAAGCTCCTTTGACCAGCTCATCAGCTGTGAAGTGGGACACTAATGTCTCCTGGGGTGGCTGTGAGGGTGCACCTCTGTCAGACTAGGGCACAGGGCTCCTTCTGCTAGGGGTAGGAGATGGCAAGACGGGTGCCCACCGGGGACTGTTGCCCTGCTGTCTGCATGGCTTCCCCCAGTCCCTGAGCAGAGTATCATCACAGAGCTCGCGTCAGGACCGCCTTCTGCCCGAGGACGCCCGCGTGACACCCACAGTGTCCTGGAAGTCAAGGGCACAGGTGTGTAAGTGACCTTACGGTTGTAGGGCATTGCCCGAATGTCCTGCCCACATGTTTCTTCCTTTCAACGTCTCAGAACAGATGGGACAACTGCAGGGAATCCTTTAGCTTCAAGTTTTAAAGAGCCCTAAAGAGGAAGAGAAGAGGGAAGCGATTATTTTATTCTTTCCATGCAGAGGTTAGTTTTGTTCATTCGGGCGCATCTCCCCAGCACCTAGGATAGTGCTTGGCAAACAGGAGGAGTGTCGGTGTTGGGACGAATAACAGCACTGCCTTCCACGGTGCTCACTGTGTGGACACCACTGCTGCGTGTGCCCTCTTTAGTTGATCTTCTTGACTCTGCATCCCAGCTCTGTGTGTGCGGCATGGAGACAGAGGCAAGAGGCTGCAGTGACTGTCACAAGGTCACCGTGCCAGAAAACGTGGCACTGTATAGTCACAGCCATGTGGCTTCTCTGTGTGCTACCGATCCGGAGAAGGTATTACTGGAGGCTCGCTGGTGAAAACTTAGGGTTTTCTAATGAGGAAAAGTTACTGGAGTTTCCAACGTTCTCATGAATATGCAAATGTGGTCTGATTCCACACATCCAGAAGCATTTGCAGATAAGAAGCAGCTAATTTGGGACTATCTTTCCTATTAATCTTTAATTAGTCATTATGGAAGTATCAGAAATCCACATAATAAGGAGCTAACTAATTACATCATGCATCCTTTATCAGTGAGAATTTATTGTTCTGTTAACAAAACCAATTGATTGAAATAATCTGTGTAAGTTGATTAAGATACAAACAGTGTCATCTTAATAATGACAAGAGGGTGATTAAGTCAATTAAAAATAGTCATGCCAGTTATGAAACAGCTAAGAAAAATTTTTTCTTTACCCCTAATTGTCTCTTTACAGAAAAAAACCCATTGGTGGTCCCATTAACCCTCACTGTACATCTGTTTGTTAGTGTTCAATATAAGTGATGAGCTTCAAGACCGTTTATGTAATTATTGTGACAACTAGAAAGACTCTCTGAACTTTTAAATTGAAGCCTTTATAGTAGAATCATGAACTCTTTTCCCCTGATGTGTAAGGAAATGGGCCAGATATAGTAATGAATTTATATTAGAAGCCCAAAGTCATAAAGAAACCATTAATTAACAGTAAATTTTCATGTTGATTACTTTCTAATGTAAGCAACATATGTAAAAATTTTAAACAAGTCAGAAACATTTTTATTCCTCTTCCGTTTGGCACATATTCTTCCAAATTTTTTTCAGGAGCGTTCATAATTGTTCTATAAAAATAAAATCAGACTTTACAGAATATTTAGCAGCTTTCCTCTGCACTCTGTGCAGTTCAGTGTTTTTGAATAGCTGGGCCTTTCATCGCATCCAGCCTATATCCAGTGTGCAACTAGCCCTCCTTGGCTGGGCATTACGGTGTTATGCACCTATTTTCTACTCGCAACTGCTACAGTGCGTGGATTCTTCATTGTGTGGAATGCCCTGAAGAAATTGTATCTATCTTTGCAGGGTTGAGTATATTTCTGTCAAATAAAATCTAAGATACAATAGTTGCATCAAAGGGTATACACTTACGTCTTCCAGAATGTCCGCGGAGCAGGGTGTAGTGTTTACACATTTACGAACAGCTGGAGGACCCTAAGTCATAGATGCCCGCTTGATAAGACTGGACTTGTGTTCCCGTGAATTCCCTCTCTCCTCTTGGAGGGGACGTCACCAGTTCGTCACCTTGCCCCGACTTTCCCGTCCCAAATTGCCATCTTCCTCCATCGCTTCCTCCTTGCATGTTTGCTCTAGTGATATGGTGTGGATTTTTTGGAGTCTTTGGAAAATGGTTACTTGCCTCTTACGACCCAAACTCAGGTTATTGTCGGTGGAGCGGATGGGATGTTTGCAAGTTGGTTTGAGTGCCTTCTTCTTGTGGGGTAGAGTCCATGCACTGAAGAGGACATTGTTACCTTTCCCTTCCTCTCCCTGGCAGCCTTTCCTTGCTTGCTGGGTTCTTGTTGGACAAGATGCTTTAGTGTTTCAGAGAGAAAGTGAAGAATGCAATCCTTACTTTTAATGTCAGAAGCCCTCACACACTGTGTTTTAATTTATACAAATCTAACTTGTCATTATCCTTTGATTTTCAGTGTCATAAGGAGGGGGGCAGGTGGAGGTTTTAGTAGTAGGAAAAGACTTTCCTTGGCCATTTGACTGTTTTTATATGTTTTATTTAATTCGATGTGAAGTGTATCTTATATATTATACCCAAACCTTCTGATCCAGGTCCTTCCAGACAATCGACACAGAAGGACCGTATTAAAAGTTGTTTTAGTTTTGATGAGCAGGGTATGACAAATCTGCTAAAACCGATGAACTTTCTGATTGAATTATAAAAGAATAGGTGAAATATAAGAGTGATTTTGTGCAGCTAACGTTAAAATTTAAGGTCAAACCACTGGTGCCTGAAGGGAGATGTGTCTGACAAAAGAAAAGGCATTATTTTTCTGATTCCCTTTGAAGTCAAACTCCAAGCACTGCGCCAAGTGAACAGCATTGTCATAAAAATGAGGGCGCTAATTCTGTCCAGTGCTGAAGCTTGCAAAGTGATTATTACAGGTGCCTGAGCTGAGTGTTAAATGAACACAGTATTAACTGGGCTGCCGTGTTGAAGTCACTTGAGGTCCTCCTGCAGCCCGTGGTTGTGCAGAATGGAGAGCAGCATCGTTTGTTCATTCACCGTGGAACTTTCTGGTGTCCTGGTTTTAATTTGCAGAATTTTCTTTAGAACAGTTTCCACAGTGCTTTGCCTGCCATAGATTTGCTTTGTGAAGTAATCGATTCCGTACTAAAAGTAGGAAGAGGGTATTTTCTTTCAGTGCTCGTTTGTCCCGTACCACTAATTACGTCCAGTCATGTTTCAAATGAGAAAAGAAGCTTTTGTGACACGGAAGATCCCCAGGTTGCCTTCTGTCAGTGAAAACATTGTGGGTTCATCTGCTCCATTACATAATCCCCACACATTTTCCTTCTGAGGCTACTTACTCAAAAGTGCACCAGTAAAACCATAAAAATATTTAATAGATTCCTAGCAGTTTTGCATCAGTTTCTCACATTACATGAACATGCCAGCATTTTAATAATATAGGATTTGGAGGGAACTTTAATTCTCTAAAACATAGCCACTTACTTCCTTTAGTTTCCGTTTACTTGTTTTTTGAACAGGGTAGAGATTCTTACCTTATTTTTTGCTTCTGCACCAATTTTTTTTTTTCAGCATTTTAATAATATAGGATTTGGAGGGAACTTTAATTCTCTAAAACATAGCCACTTACTTCCTTTAGTTTCCGTTTACTTGTTTTTTGAACAGGGTAGAGATTCTTACCTTATTTTTTGCTTCTGCACCAACTTTTTTTTTTTTGCATCTGTTCCTGGTTTTCCCACTGATCATCTCTATAATTTTGCCTCTTCATTTCTTTATTCTGGCTGGTTCATTCGGCAACTGTCAGTGCTGAGGCTGCCTTTATAGACAGGGAGGAAGGCAGCTGTCTGTCCTCGTGGCCTTTGAGCTTTATTGTATGTGAGCACCAGTGTGGGGAGCAGGAAGAGGTGCTGACGGCGCAGTGCAGCCAGTGCAGTCTGGAGGGGCACAGAGATGGCCTGCGACCATGTGGGGACTGGATGGCAGCTTCTTGGAGGAAGTGAGGACTCAAGGAGCCCTATGAGTAGGGGTCAGGTGCACAGAGCCGCGCAGTCCAGGGAGGTGAGCGCTAACAACTAGCAGGCAGTGATGTTTGCAGCCGTAGGACCCACCCCACCCATGCAGGCAGGAGCTCATTGTGTCTGGAGCGCTCGTGTGCTTGTGTGTGTGTTGTGGGTCAGCTGGAAAATGGTGAGGAGAATGGGCTGGCGTGGGAGACCCGGCCATCTCAGAAAGGCCTAGTTAGCCCTGTGGAGAAACTGGGGCCTCCTTTGGAGACTGTCGTGGCTGCAGAGAACTCAGCTTCAGAGTGGTGTGGAGGTTCTGCCAGCCTCTCCCTCCTTACTTGGATCTTGCTTTGTCCTCTTTTCTGGATGACTGGTGATGCTGGGTTAGTCCTGCAAGCTGCACTGCTTTCACCCACCTTGCCCAGCTGCCAACCTTGAACAGGGCTCAGATCCTTCAGTATCCCCCGAGCCCAAAGTCAGCTGTCTTTCTCTCGCCTCCTCTTGGGCTGCAGTACCTGAGCTGGGGGAATGGAGCGGTTCTGCGCTCCTGGGGAAGCTTGTGTGAATTTTGGGGGGATGGCCATTCATTTAAAGAAAGTTAAAACTTCCCATTACTATTTAGATCATCATTAACATTCCTACTGAGGATCTCTGTGTGTCAGTAAAAGAGATGTAAGGAATGCTTACAGAGATTGGGCAAAGGGAAGGAAAAGGACAGATAGTGATGTGGCTCTTATGGTCAGAGCCTAGAGTTTGATGTTTGATAGGGGGAGAAAAGGATGTTCCTTCAAGAGGAAGGATGCAGTCTTTGATCCTCAGAAAAAACAGTGGTTTTGTCTTAAGCCTAGTTTATTTCTACATATGCCATTGCAACATCATAGGGAATTCTTTTATCAGGGAAAGGAAAAGCAGACTGTGTCAGGTGTAATGAACATATTCGTTAATTATTAGACATATGAAAAAATGGTATGTGGCCATGCCATTGTGATCACGCTGTGTCCCTGACACCCAGTGCGTGCTCAGTTAGTGATCAGAGAGCAAATAAAGGGGTGGGAGGTTCTGTGGCGATGCCTTCTAGGGGGCCATTGAGCAGTGCATCGGCTGCACTGGTGGCCATCGAGTGGAACAGTGGGTTCCGGCTCCTATCTCAGGCTGTCAGACAGTCACTTGTGCCAAAGGGTGCAGTGTCCATGCTCTTTCCGGAGGAAGCCGAGAGTGCGTTATCCGCATTCCCATGAACGGGTCACTTGCTATTGCTACATTTCCCCCCCTTGCAGGAATCTGAACGGTGCCATCGTAGGCTGGACCTCTTTGTCCTCCTGTGCTTGCACACCTGCTAAAAATGCATAATCGTGGGTTGATAAGGCCCCATGAGCACAGCTACAACCCATAGCTGCCATCATTATTCAGCCCTGCTCCTGATGAGCAACCAGAACGCCCCCATGTGTTCTAAGCCAAGTCCCTGGTGGGCAGCCACAACTCCTTCTCACCACACTCTCCCCCTAGAAAGTCGCATTTTGATCCTTTCCTCTCACAGCCCCCTTTTATGCCCGTGACCCTGTAGAAGACCTGTACCCTGTACGAGATGCCTGGTTGGCCCTCAGGTTTGTTCTGAAATAAACCTGTCCTGTTGAGCTCCCACCTCTGTTTCTTTCCCTTTTTCCTGACATCCCTTCCTTCTTGGCAGAGGCAGGTGCACATGGACTGCTGATGCCTTCTTTTACCTTATCTGCCAGCTTCTGTGCTGACTGTGAAATGGTCTCATTTCATGCTGACAGAGGGCAGTGAGAATCTGTTTCTCCAACTCATAAACCAAGCCTGCTAGAGTTACAGTTGCCTGGCCAAAGTCATCCAGCTAGCATGTGGCAGCGCCAGGGCTGAAACCTGGGCCCGTCTGCCATTGATCTACCTCTGCTATGCTCCCCTGGTGGACCACAAGAGGAGAGCTAACCAGGGAAGAGAAGGGGACAGGAGCAAGACAGTGACCTGTGCATTAGAAGGCAGTGGCCTAACTCTAAGTAGTGGACACTTTTGTCCTTCTCCTCAGCGTATAGGTGGCAGGCTGGGCTGTGCCTTCTCTGAGACTACCTGTGGCCTCTCCTGTCCTCCTGGAAGACTTTCCAATTTCCCAGAAACTCGTAGGAAGCACCTTCTTCTTTGGAGGTGGTAGGGAAATAGCTGTGTTCCTCTTTAGGTCTGGTCCTGGTGGCCACAAGAAATGAAAACAAATAGTAGAAGCCAGTGGCGTTGAGCCCATGATGGTATTCATTGCATCTGTTTGCTTCTTTAGACTACTGGATGGAGGAGCGCTTCTACTAAGGCCACTGTGTCTTAGGGCTTGAAGTGACCAGATCTTCAGCTGCCCATTGATACAGCCGTCCTACAACTGTCGTTTCACAAATCAGATACCTGTGGAACACCCATAAAGATGTACACACTGAAAGCTCAGCTTTCCAAGTGGAGGGCTGCTGGGGCTCTAGAAGCAGATGCAGGTGCCCTGCTCCGGTGGTGAGCACGTGCAGCCCAGGGCCTCCTTGGTACAGCTGCCTGGTGCACACTGTTCCCTTGCACATCTGGCTGAGCTCCCCTCTGTGTGGTAATAGAGACCAGATTGCTGAGCATAGCTTTGCCCTGATGCAGTCAAGGGAAATTAGTGCACTGCAAGCTTGGATGATGCCATTCACAAGCTGGCGGGGGTCCAGAGGAGCAGATTGCTCCACTGAGGCCACGCTACACACAGCAGCAGTGAGGATGGATTGATTACTGCACATGTACCTCGCCAAGGAGGGCAAGAGTGTAGTTTTCTTTACTTTTGAAACCCTTCTGTAGCCCCACACGTACACACACCTCTGCATTAGCAAAGCAATTTTAGGTCTGTCATCCCACTGGAGCCTGCAGGGACCCTGGGAGGATGAAAGACAAATCATCACCACCTTCTTCAGCACGAGAATCTGGGATCAGATCTTCTATTTAAACTAATTTTATGGGTACTCTTTTGATATACATAATATCACATCCATCATGGGGAATTTTTACCTGTGCATAATGTATCTTTATTCTTCTTTTTTCCCTATTCTCCTCCCCTCCCTCAAGCCTTCTTCCCCTCCTTATTGGCAAAAGCTTTGTTTCAGTTTTTTCCCTTCTAGTCTCATTTCTTTCCTTTAGCCTTCCTTCCCTTGTTCCCCTTCGCATTTGAACATTTTCTTCTTATTTCCCAATATCTATGGTCCATTTTGGTCCTTAGTTACACTTTCAGATTCATGCACAAAAGAAACAATGTGACATTTAAACATGTGTGTCCAGTTTATTTTGTGTAAAAGAGTGGTCTTAAGATATATCCACTTACCTAAAAAATGTCTCAAGTTTATTACTCTTTATGCCAGAGTAGTATTCCATTGTATATGAAAATCACATTTTCTTTTTCTTTCTTTTCTTTTTTTTTTTTTTTTTTTTTTTTTTTTTTTTTTTTTGTACCAGGGATCAAACTCGGGCCCTTCTGCTTGCAAGACAGGAAGCAGAACCACTGAGCTAAATCCCCAGTCCAGAACCACATCTTCTTTACCCCTTTATCTGTTGTTGGGCATCTGGGCTGTTTCCAAGCTTTAGCTATTATAAATTGTGCTGCTATAAACATAGGTGTGCATATGTCACGGTGGTATGATGCTTTTAATTCTCTTGGGAAGATACCAAGAAGGGGAATGGCTAGGTCAAATGGAACCTCTAATTTTAGTTTTTGAGGACTCTCATATTGGTTTCTATTGGATTATACCAATTTACACTCATCAACAGCCTTAGCCCCACCAGCATTTGTTATTGGTTGATTTCTCAATAATAGCCATTCTTTCTAGAGATGGAATCTCATTGTTATTTTAATTTTCCTTTCTTGAATGACCACTGATATTGGACATTTTTTTATATATTTGTTTGCTGTTTGTACCTCATCTGCGAAGTGTCTGTTCATTTTAGTTCCCATTTACGGGCTGGGTCTTTAAATTTGGGGGGCTGATTTTTTGTATTCTTTATATTCTAGATAGTAGTCCTCTGAGAAATAGTACAATTTTTTTCCATTCTGTGGATTGTTACTTCACTCTGTTGGTAGTTTCTTTTGCTGTGCAAAAGCTTTTTGATATGATGAGATACTAGTTATTGATTTTTTGTAATATTTCCTGTGCCATTGGGGTTTTTCATAAAGTCTTTGTCTACACCTGTGTATTCATGAGGTTTACTTGTTTTATCTTCCAGCACATTAAGTATTTCTCTTTTCATATTTAGATCTGTGATGCATTTCTATTTTAGTTCAGTGCATGGTGAGAGATACCTGTCTAGTTTTAATCTTCAGCATGTGGAAAGCCAGCTTTCCCCAGCACCATTTATTAAAGAGGCTACCTTCCTTCCAGTGAAAATGTTTGGCCCCTTTGTCAAAGGCAAGGTAGCTGAATGTGTTTGGAGTTGCTTCTACACCTTGTATTCTTTTCCATTGATCCTTGGGTATGTTTATGTTTTGTTTTATTTACCAGTACCATGCTGTTTTATCACAGTAGCTTTGTAGTATAATTTCAAGTCAGGATTGTGATGACCCCTGCCTTGCCTTTATTGCCCAGAGTTGCTTTTTCTATTCTAGGTCTCTTCTGTTTCCAAATGAATTTTAGGATTGTTTTCTCTAGTTCTGGGAGACATGTTATTGATATTTTAATTGGGATTGCCTTAACTCTGTGTAATAGTTTTGGAACTATGACCATTTTCACTATAATGGGTCTCCCTATCCAAGAACAAGGGTTATCTTTCTATTTTCTAATATCTTTTTTAATCCTTTTTTTCAGAGTACTGTAGTTTTCAATATAAAGGCCTTTTACTTCCTTTGCTGCATCAATTCCTAAGTATTTTATTTTTCTTGGTGATATTGTAAAAGGTCTTTTTTCCTTAATTTTTCACTCAGTAAGTTCATAATGCTCTTGATTTTTTAATGTTGCCTTGTACTTTGATATACTACTGAATTTGGTTATTAAATCTAGTAGTCTTTTGGTGATTTTTATAGTCTTCTATGTATAATATCATATCATCTTCAAATAATGATAATTTAACATCTTCCTTTCCTAATCTTATTCCTTTTATTTCTTTCTCTTTTTTTAATTACTCTGGCTAATGTTTCTAGAACTGTGCCAAATAGTAGTGATGATAGTGGGCATCTTTGTCTTGTTTCTGAGTGAAATCTTTCAGTTTTTGACCATATTAGTGTGATACTAGCTGCTGGTTTGTCATAGATGGCTTTTTTATCAGATAGAGATAAAGACTTTCTATTACAATTTTCTACAGATTTTTTTATCATGAGTGGGTATTGGACTTTTTCCCAGTGCTTTTTCTGCATCTCTTGAGATGATCAAGTGTTTTTTTTTCTTTAGTTCTGTTAATGTTGTATATTACATTTATTGATTTATATATGTTGAGCCATCCTTGCATCCCTTGGATGAATCCTACTTGGTCATGGTGTATAATCTTCTTGATGATTTGCTACATTTTATCAGTATCTTATTCAGGATCTTTGTATCTATGTTTATTAAGCAGATTGGCCTGTATTTCTCTTTTTTTGTTTGGATTCCTCTTGATATCAGGGTAATCCTTGCTTCCAGGACTGAGTTTGGGATTATTGCTTTTTAAAAGTTTCATTGAAGAGTTTGAGGAGTAACAGCATTAGATCTTTTCTAAAGTTCCTAATAGAATTCAGCAGCGAATCCATCATGACCTGCGCTATTCTTTGTTGGTAGTTTTTAATCACTTCTTCAGTTTCATTAACTGATGTTTGTTTATTTAGAAGTTTTATATCTTCCTGATTCTGATTTGGTAATTCATATGTAGCTAGGAATCTTTCCATGTCTTGTGTTTTCTTACTTATTAGAATACACGTTCTCTAAGTAGATATTGATGATCTGGATTTCTGCAGGATCTGTTGTGATTTCACTCTTTTAATTCCTAATTGCATGGTTTTAATCTTTTCTTTTCTTTTTTTGATAAGGTTGGCTAAAAGTTTTATCTATTTTATGTAATGTTTTAAAGAGCCAACTTTTCTTTTTTTTCTCTCTCATTGAGTTTATTGGTACATTTTAGGTATATGGTACAGTTACATTCGTTATTGGGATCTTGTACCTTTACATGATGGGTCTCGGTTCTCATTTTTTCCCCTTGTCCCTGCTCTCCCTTCACCCCCTCCTCCCCTCCCTCTTCACAAACACTTCATTTCGATTTTTTTCATTTTCTCATATTTTTTTTTCTTTTCCCTTATTACCTTTCCCCTACCATTCCCACTTTCCCTATACCTTTAGCCCCTAAGAACCAATTTTTCAAGTCATTAATTCTTTGTATTGGTTTCTTCATCTCAGTTGTATTAATTTCTGTTCTAATCATTATAATTTCCTCCCTTATATGCCCAATCAATCTTATATTACTCTTATTGCATTGTCTAGCAACTCTTGGATTTATTTTTTGTGGCCCTTTGCTATTTTTAAAAAGTCTTTCATTTGATAATTGATAAGTGCAGACCTGTCTTCTAGATGTGCTATTCTGTCTTACACTGGTTGATTCTACTGTATATAATTTCAATACAATTTCTAGTCTCCTAGATATCTTTTTGAATCTGTTTCATGGAATCCAGTTCTTCCCTATATTGGGCATTTGTGGTTTCCATCACTTTCCTAAGCACTTCTCTGTTTTTAATCTGTGTCTATACTCCCTAACCATATCTTTCATGGTCATCTTCTCTTTAGTTATCTGTGAAATTATTTTTGATTTTTTATTTTCTACAGACTCATTTATCTGATTTGTTACTTCTGCTGTTAACCATTTCAGAGAGCTCAGCTGGGTGGCTTTTGATTTCTTTCACCTCAGTACCTCTGTATTTGCCTTGGGTGAGCTGGAGGTCTGGGATTGCATCTTGCTTCCATGTCTTCTCAGTTTCTATTTTTTGTTAATATGTTTTCTACATTGATGCATTGATTATGGTAGTTAGCTTTATTACTAGTATAGAGACCTCTTTAGGAAGTACCTACTTTTCAGAGGTGTCGTGTAGGCATAGCTGGCTTTTCAGTCTGTCCCTAAATCCTGCCTCTTCAATTTATTAGGGATGAGAAGTTGCTGCCTATTTGACCTAGCACCCAGTTCTTTGGTACTGGGCTAAGGTACTGTTTGTGACCCCCCAGACAATCTTGCTATTGGCATAAAAGGAAGAACAACTGATCACAGTAACAATACCACCTTGGCTAACATAGTGCAATACATAATAATGATATGATCTAGCACAGTCTAGAAAGTGACAATCTGTGGTAACTTAATTTGCCACCTTTAACCACAGATACACGACTTATAGTTATACAACAAAATCTAAAGCAAATTAGAAAATGATATACAGTAAATATCCCTTTAATAGAGTGATTTCACCATCTGAGGACAAAATTTAAAAGGGATAAGAGGGAAAAATAAACAAACAAAACAAGAGAAAGAGATTAGAAGCAAGACTGAAGGACAAAGGAAGATCACACAAGCTCTGGGAAACTGGTTAAGAAGACAGGAGGGAAACGGAACAAGGAAAAACAAGAACTAAAGAGAACAGAAAAATTAAAAAGTGTTCACACTCATGAAAAAACAAAACCAACCAATCAAGAAAGAAGAAAAAATACAAAAGCAAAGAAAAGAAGAGATTTCTCTGTGATTTTTCAACCTGTGGTTATCTTCTAGAGTCTACAGTTTTGTGGTAGTGTCCACTTTCACTGGTGGAAAAAAGAGACAGGCAGAACCCAGTTCTATGCTGGAAGATCCCAGAAAGCCTGCAGTAAGATTAGCATAGAGTTCTAGATACTTCCTGCAGTCCTGCAGTAGGAATAGGGCAGGGTGCCAGTTCTGGTAACATTCAACTCCACAGAAGTTCGGGCTGATCCTGACCTCTCCTTGTGGAGTTGGGGCCTGAATTCTTTAGCCTAAAACATTCTAGGTGTCTCTTACTGGACTAACTTCACCTCCCTAAACCTGGATGTCTCCTCTGGTTGTGCCTCACCCATTCACTGGAAGCTCCTAAATGAAGCCAACGTGCTGCTCCAAATCCTGGGTTCAGTTGGCCCCTTTCTAAAATGGTGTCTGGCCAAGCTCCCTCTCCAGGGGATGTTTGCACTGGAGTCACTCACCACCTGTTGTAGCTCTCAGCATCCCCTGCTTCATTCCATTGGTATGTTTCTCCTTGGAGGCTTCTAGAGTCACCCTCTCTCACTGTTGTTTTGTTTTGTTTTTTGTATGTTTGTTTGTTTTGCTTCGGTGTTGTTGTTGTTGTTGTTGTTGTTTTGTAGATTTGAGCCTCTTCTCTTATGCCACAAGCTGGGAGTCAAGGAGAAAATACAGTTTGCCACCTCCTTTTTCTGTGTTGAGATCTCTTCACTTTCCCTGTGGACTCCAGTTCTCTCTTCAGATCCTTTCTGGGTCCTGGGGATCCACTTCCCTCCTTCTTTTCTTCCTCAAATTGTTATATTCCAGTGTCTGGATTCCGAATCTTGGAGAGGCTGATTTGCTGCTGTTTACTGCTCTGTTGTTTCCTGTTCTGCCATCTTTCCTGAAGTCCTAGGGATTAGATATGACTTCCCTAAGGCCATACTGTGAGTCTGTGGCAGGGTCAAGTTTTGTGCCCAAGTGTCTGGACTCACAGCTCAGGCTGTGGAAGCACTGGAGTCAACTTTGAGAGTATATATTATGAGGAATATAGGAAATAGAAGGGAAGGAGGAAGAAGAAACAAAGCGGGAACCTCGTTTTAGGCTCTAAGTTACAGAATAGCTGAATAAAAGCCAGTGTGTCAGACAGCATCTTAATAACCATGTGAGGAACCTGAAGGAGGGCAGCTGCAGGCTTAGTGCCCTGGTTCAGTGGTGTCATCAAATGCCCATGCGGACTCCATCTTTGTGCCCTATCTTCCTTGGGCCGTGCTTTGGATCTTTGTCTTGTTACTCATGCTTGCAGAATGGCTGCTGCCACTTTACACCAGCATCTCATGGAGGAGGGAAGAAACAAGTACATAAAAAAGGGCTTTGTTTTTTTAGGTTTGATCGAAACTTGCCAGTAGACTTCACTTTATGTTCCATGCACTGGAACTGGACCACTTGACTACTTCTTGACAGTCTGAAAGCTAGTTGCCAACAGAGGGGAACTGGGTATTTGTGATTGACTAAGGCTGATTATACTTTAGACTTTGGGGCATATTGTCAGTCTAAACTGAGGCAGTCATCAAAAGAGGACGGGGAGACGGGACTGGCTCTTTTCCTTAGCAGCATCCCTTGTCTATCCAGTGTAGAGAAGTTCTTCCGATCTGCACAAGTGGTTCCTGGATCCTGAGTGTCATTCCAATTTTTAACTGAAAGTCACACACCCATGTCTCAATGGCTGACTTCAAATTGAATAAATATGTTTTTACTCCATGCTTCGAGATTAGCCTGTGTCTAGGAAAGGTGAGTGCTCAATAACAATGACCTACCAGTAGCAGTACATCCCTGTTCCTGCTTGGTTAGGTGGCATCTCTTCATATGAGGCTGGGTACAGTCTCATGTCAGTTGCAGCTGCTGGGGCTTTTCACCACAGTGAGTCCACTGCAGTGAGTCCACAGCTCATCCTTTGTCTCACTTGCTTCCCTCCTCACAGTCCTGCCCTGAGCCTTGCTGACCATAGTTGCAAAGGCCAAACTCCTTAGCCAGACTGTTTAGGAGCTGGGCCAGGTTTTGGGGGAGAGCTGATGAGTGGATGCAAGAGTGGTCATCAGGCTCAGGCCCGGGTCTGCAAAGCCCTGGGAAGGATTATCTGCAGCGTAGTGAGAAACTTGAATGGGGTGATGGAGAGGTGATTTGACCAGATTTGTATTGGAAGACCAGTGTGGCTACACTGCAAAGACTCAAGTTTAGTGAGAGCAATGAAGATAAGAACACTTAAATTTCTGCTTTCTGCTTGTGACCTCTATATAAAACTAAAGGGTTATACTGTGGGTAGTCAGCCTCACCAGGGATGGGAAGCAGGTGTTGCAAATCCTGGTTGATGCCATCACTGAACATGAACAGTGCCATAACTGAAACCCTCCTGCCTTCCCGAGTGACTGGAGAGCATCAAGGTTTCTTCCTTCCTTCATTCTTTCACATTCATGTGTGGCCCACACATGTTTCCTTTAGTTCAGTGAAGCCAGAGACAGAAGCTGGAGTTGCTCTGGGACGCTTTTCAGACCCAGCTGCTCCACGGACAGTCTACCATGCCCACAGAGCTTCTAGGGTTTGGAGCCACTCCTGAAGGATGATCAGGGAACAGTGTGACCTGGAACCCTGATATATTCAAGCATATTCTCTAGAAATTTTTCTCCCAAACAAGAGAAGAAAAAAGTTTTATCTTTACCACTTAAGTAGTATTGCCTTTAGGGACACCTATGGGAAAAGTCATTTATATCAATATACCGAGGTCTGTAATTGTGCTCATTTTTGTGTGTTTGAGTATTGTTCAGTTATGGATCAGTTTCATTTTAGTCTTTAATTAAATCTTTCCTCCTGGCTGTTTCTTCCCTTTGCAGTATAATGAGGAACTGCACTACGTTGAACCTTGCCTGAATGGAACACTGGTGCAAGCTGACAGGACAAACAAAGAGGTAGGGGCTGCTGCCTGGCAGGGACATCAGGCTGTGTCATCTGATGTCTCCCTCATAGTCGTGTTTACAGTGTGTCTGGCTCTACTGCAAAACCCCATCGTATGTGCTGTTCTGTCGCTGTAGCCCTTGGGGCACCAGGTTGTATAATGTTATAAAGAGTCGCATTTCGTGGCACTGAAATGATTACCTTTAGTTCAGATATTTACTAGTTCTGAAACAATTGCGTGGACTGTTTTCCTTTTCTCTAAGTTTGACCCGTATGTGCTTGACACCCTTGTTGGCATAATTGAAAGGGCGTGGTTCTAGATGAGATTTCAAAAAAAAAACAAAACAAAAAAACCCACATGTATATGTCTCTGTTTATACTTGTAATTGATTAAGTAATCATTGGGATATCTGTTGGGATAACTTGTTATGATTGGATGGTAAACTTTACAGAGATAGGAGAGGTGTTTGCTTGCTATCATATTCTCAATGCCCTAAGAATTGACCATTAGGTAAATATTATAGAACAAAAGGAAGATTTGTTAAAGAAGAATCTTAGGAAACATGACAGAAATTTCTTTTTCAGTTAGAACATTCTAGAATAATTCCTAGAATAAACTTCTATAAAATTCTGATTTTCTTTGGTCACCTTTAAATTTATCAATACAACTACCACAGTCCCACTCTACACCATTCACAGGACCAGTTGATGATTCAGGTGGGTGGTCTTGTGGCTGCAACCCAGTCACACCTCACAGGACTCAAGGCTGCCACTACTCACACGCAGTGTTTCTTCCTTTAGAGAGCAGACCTATGACGGGGCTGAGGGCTCGGACCAAGGCAAGCTTCCATGAGACACTGAGTGTGCGCATGTGAGCCCCCATCCCAGTGTGGGCACGGGTCTGGTGCTATCTTAGACACAGTTTGTAGAGACACTTATTTTGGTGTCTCTAAGGGAGTCTTAACAGCATTGGGGGAATTCATTCCAGTTGAAACACAGAGTGAGAGTTGACATGTGAGTTTCAGTTTTTGCAGGGAGGGACAGCATAACAAGCTTCATTTTTAGAAGAGAAAAGCAAGGGCATAGTGGTTCAAAGAACAACTGTATCCTGGGAATGTTCATTTGTGGTTATTTTCTAGGCTGCAGTAAGGAAAATGACTTAAATCCACTACCAGATTTCTCTAAGGCCTTCCCTTGTTTGGCTATTGCCTACATGAAGATTCTACTCCCTTTCTGATTAAGTATTAAGTATTGGCCTTAAATTGATGTCCAATGGTGATGTTTCCAACATTAAAGGAAAAAGATGCTTAACTGATCAAAAAAGATGCTTAATTGATCAGATCTTTCCATCAGGTGACTTCCCAAAAGAACATAGGGCTGGCTGGGTGATGCTTAAAGATATGAAATCTTATGAATGAAAAAAACTGTTAAAGGAAGTGGGCTAAGATTATGTTTCACGTTGATTTTTGGTTTATGGATATTCAGCCACATACCAATCAGGTCCTCCTTCCTTCTTACAAAAATAAAACCCAGAGTTAACACAACAGGCACAGGAGGGGTGGAAAGCAGAAGGTGAACTCTGCTGGAGCCTTGGGACGTAACATGGAAGTGGGCTCCCTAATTGACCTCTCTGTATCCAAAGTAGAGCATTCCAGATTTCCTATCTAGATCAGCGGGACACACACACACACACACACACACACACACACACACACACACACACACCTGTTTCCACACAAGGACCACACAAAACCTGGTAGCAGTACCTTCTGTACTCTAGCCCATACCTATAAATAACCAAAGATCAACTCTCTGTGTTTTTTGTGGTGCAGAAAAGGAAGTTAGCCATCTTTTTGGTCACCTGTACCCACTTACTTGGCCCTATGTTATATTTCCATAGGGGCTGACTACTAAGATAAAAAGATTCAGCAGGGTTCTGAGTCCAATGATACAAAATCCATAATGCCCCAAATGCAACTTAAATGATTGCTTGTCCCTTAGAACAGGAAAATTCCAACATAGATGAAGAAAAAACAAAACAAAACAAAGCGAAACAAAAACAACAAAAGCCATATTGACATGAACCGAATGTTGGTGTTATAAATTTCTTTGACAAGCAATTAGGAATCGACTTGAAACAAATGAAAAAAAAGATACCTAAACAAAGTAATAAAAAGTACTAAATAGAGCCAAACGGAAACTAAAAAGTACAGTCACCAAAATAAAAGCCTCACTGGATCAGCTCAGTTTTAGAATGGAAGTGAAAGTGGATCGAATAAATAAAGTTTAGGACAGATCTGTGGAACTCATCCAATCTGAGCAACAGCAGAAAGTACTAGGAAAAAATAAACAGTCTCAGAGTCATGTGAGAGGATAACTTAGAAGAACCATTCATAACATCAGAGTCCAAGAAAAGGATAGAGAAAATGACTAAATAAATATTTAAAGCTGCATTGGCTGAAAACTCCCAGAAATTGGTGAAAGGCATAAATCTGCATATTCAAGAGTTTGAGAAAATTCCAAATAGGATACACCCAAGTAAATCCATGCTGAGACAATGATAAATACAATTACACAAAAAGTCTTGAAAGCAGCCAAAGAGGAAGAACACATTGCTTGTATGAAAAGTCAATTTGAATGACAGTAGATTTCTTATATGAAATTATGAAAACCAGAAGGAAGTAGTGTGGTATCTTTCAAGTACTAAAAGAGAAAGATTGTCCACCTGTAGTTCCTTGTGCAGTGGAAACACCCTTCAGGACTGAAGAAGAGGGACTTGCATCCCCCAAAGAAGGAACTCAGTGAGAATTAATTGTCAGCACACCTACCCTTAAAGAATGTGTAAAGCGAGTTCTCTGAGCAGAAAGGAAATAGATAAAGATGACTTGGGACTTCAGAAAGGAAAGAACATTGGATTATAAAATATAAGGATTCTTAAATCATTTGATCATTAAAGCAAAAATTATGACACTGTCTTATGCATTGCCAAAGTTTGGTGAGAGTATATTTAAGATACTTATATTTTAAAATAATGGGCGATAAACCAACCAAGTAGAAGTCAGATTTCTACACATCACTGGAAGCGATGAATGCCAATACCAGTAGACTTTGATAAATAACATATTTATATCCTAATTCCTGGAGCAATCACTTAGAAAAATAATACTAAGAAAATAAATTATGTATATTTAAAGAGTGACACATAGGAAAGTCAGAAGAGAGAAACATAGGATGAACAGGAAAAACTAAATTGGTACATGTAAGTAAACCTTAATACATCATTAGTTACCTTAAATGTGAAGAATCTAAATACACCAATGAAAAGGCAGAGATTGGTTGAGTGGATTAAACAAACAGTATTGAATCATATGCTGACTATAAGAATTTCCCTTGAAATACAGTGACTTACATATGTTGAAAGTAAAAGGTTGGGAAGTGTACAATGTAAACATTACTGTTAAAAAAAAAGCAGATTAACTATAAAGATACCAGAATCTTCCTTGCAGCCCCATCTTCCTTGGAACAAAGAACATTGCTAAACATAAAGAGGGACACTAGGTAAAAATAAGAGAATCAGTTTCTTAGGAAAACATAACAAACTTACATATGTTTTAACCAAAATGCAAAACAAAAAAAAAAACTGCAGAAAGCATGAAGGAAAAACTAATGAGGGTAGAAATAGACAAACATACAATTACAGTTGCTGATTTGTGCATTCCAGTAAGCATTTGGTAAAGGACTAGACAGAAAGTCAGCAAGGATACAGAGCTGATCAACAGCATTCGCCTCTTGGATTCAAGTAACATTTAAAGAACCTCTATCTGACAGGAGCAGTACACATTCCTTTAAAGCATCCATGGAACATTAACCAAGACAAAACATATCTTGGATCATAACACAAACCTCAAAAGTTTAATAGATCTGAAAGCATACAGAGTATCTTTTCTGATAATGGAGTCAAAAGAAAAGACCAAAAAGCAAAAAACTCTCCACACACTTAGAAATTAAGTAATGCATTTGTAAATAGTCAAAGGTTCGAAGAGGAAACTTTAACCAAATTTAAAAACCGTAAAACTGAATGAGAACCCAAAGACAACATAGCAAAATTTGTGGGTCAAATGGTAACAGTGTTGAGGTAGAAGTTTATAGCACTAAATGCTTATGCTAAAAAGGAGGTTCTCAAATTAATAATCCACATTCCTACCTCAAGGAATTAGAAAAAGGAGACCAAAATAAAACCAAAGTAAGCAAACAGACAGTACCAATAATGAGCAAGTATCAACTAAATTCAAACAGGAAAACATACAAGAATCAATGAGACCAAAAGCTGATTCTTTAAGAAGAAAATCAGTAAAATTGACTGACAAAAGTAAAAACGAAGACGATAACTAACCTGTATCAGGAATTAAGCAAAGGATATTCGTGCTGACATTGAAGCCTTTGAAAAGATAATAAATGGGGTCTGGGATTTAGCTCCGTGGTTCTTCCACCTGCTTTGCAAATGCAAGGACTTGAGTTCAATCTCCAGTACCAAAAACAGAAAACCAAAACCAAAAAAAAAAAAGATAACAAATGGAAAAACATGATAAGGGAACACTATTTAAAAAAACAGCCATGAATTCAACAATTTAGAAAAACGATCCAAATCCTCAATACCCACAACCAACCAAACTCCAACCAAGATAAAATAGGTAAGTGAAATAAATCCGTAACTATGAAAACAAACTTAAACCATAATTCTAAAGCCCCTAGCCCCAAATTTCCAGGCCTGGATGATTTCTGCCAGACATGGAAAGAAGAATTAATGCCAGCTTTGTACCGTGTCTTCCATAAACATAGAACTCATTTTGTAAGGCTATTTTTTTCTCTAATTAAACAGAAGATAATACAGAAAAAGAACAGCACTGACTAGTATTCCTTATGAACTTACACGCAAAAATCCTTAACAAAATTTTAACAGTGAAATATTAAGAATGTATGTAAAGAATAACTCATCACCACTAAGTAGTGTTTATCCCAGATACGCAAGGCTGATTTAGCATCAGTGTCAAATCAATCAATGTAACCTACCATATTAGTGAAAAATTGTATGACCATAACGTTTGACTGAGAAAGGGCATTTGATAAAAACTTGGCACCCATTCATAATTAAGTAAAAGGCACCTCAGCAAACTAATACTAGGCAATGATTTCCTTTCATTGATAAAGACCATTTATAAACACCTACAGTTAAGGTCAAACTTGATGAAAATTCCAAAGCTTTTCGTTTTAAGATTGAGAATAGGTGAGCCTGTATCTTGCACTCATACTTGCATTCAGTCTAATGTTGTAAGCTTTAGCCAGGCTAAAATAAACCAGTCAAAAATGAAGAAATAAAATAGTCTCTGTTTTCAGATGACATAATTGTATATGTGGACAATATACCAAATCTGCTGAAGAAAAGGTCTACATCTGATTTGTGAGTTCAGCAAGGTTGCATATACAGGATCGACCCTGAGGTTGTATGGGGTGGCACCTGCCTGCACTCCCAACACTTTAGATGGCTAAGGCAGGAGCATCCTAAGTTAAGCCCAGCCTGGCAATTTAGCAACTTAGTGAGACCATGACTCAAAGTTCCCAAAATATATTTTATGGCTGGGAATATAGAGGGCCTGAGTTCAGTTCCTAGTAGTGGCCCCCACATCAAATTGTATTTCTCTATGCGGATTGAGTTACCTTTGTTTGAAATACTGGAAGCTTTTCAGGTTTCAGGCTTTTCAGATGGTGTAATATTTGCATAGATTATTGGTTAAATATCCCTAAGCAGAAGTTCTAAAATCCTATATGCACCAAAATCAAAATCGCAAAATGAGACTCTTGATAAGTTTCCTATTTTGTATTGCAAATTTTTGGGTTAGGGATACACAATCTATACTAACAGTGAAATGTTGGGACCAACTTTTCAAATACAATTACCATTTATAGTTGAACCAAAGAAATAAAAAATGTACAGGTTTTGTGTGCTGCAAATTACAAATACTGCTGGGAGAAAACAAAGACTTAAATAAATGAAGAGACTTTCCATGTTGATGAATGGGAAGAATCAACATTGTAAAGATGTCAGTTCAGCTTGTTCTGTAGGCTTAATGCCCCTGCTACCGAAATCCCAGCGATTTCTGTAGACATAAACAAGAGTGTTCTAACATTTACATACAAAGCACAAGCCTGGATGTTAAAATGATCTTGGAAAAGGAGAATAAAGCAGGAGGAATTAAACTATTCAATTTAAGAATGTGGCATTGGGGAACAGAAATACGTAGATCAGTGGAACAGAGTGGAGAGCGGAGACATAACACTCACACAAATATGGGCAACTGCGTTTTCACAAAGATGGCAAAAACAATTCCTTGGAGGAAAGATCTATTTTTCAACAAACGACACTGGGCCAGTTGAACATCCATTGATGGAAACAACAAACAAAAAATAAAATTAACCTTGACCTAAACCTTATAACTTCAACCATTTTTAGCTCAGATGGATGGAGGACTTAAGTGAAAAAGGTACAGTTGTAACGCTCCCTGGGGAGAAAAGGAGAACATCTTTAGGACTTAGACATAGGCGGAAAGTTCTTAGGCTTTATATCAAAGTTATAATTCACAAAAGAAAAATGTCATAATGTTTTTTAAAAAATGAAAATAAAACAAACTCTTGCTCAATGAAAGATTGTGCTAAAAGGAAAAAACAGACGATTCACAGATTGGGGTAAGATATTTGCAAACCACATATGTGATAAAGAATAAGTGTATAGGGATTATATAAATAATTCTCAAAACTCAAAAACAATCCCATTGGAAAAGTAAAAGCCACAATTTTTTTTTTTTTTACTAAAGATGATATACTTATGGCAAATAAATAAATGAAACCATAGTCAACATTCCTAGGTACATCATTACACACCTGTCAGAATGGCTAGCATAAAAACCACCAGATGTTGGTGAGGGTACAGATCAGTCCTGCAGTGATGGTAGGAATGTAAAATGGTCCAGACCTTAGGTTGCTTTAGTTATTTGTCAAAAGTACTGATTGTAATTTATTTACCAAAGGCAAAAGTTTCTGTGCTTTGGGGTTTATGGATTTTTTTTTTTTTTGGAGAAAAATCTCAGAAGATAAAGCATTAATTTTTCATTGCTGTCTTGAGGTATTTTAAGATAAACGTGAACTGCACTGGTTTATTTGAAAAACTTCTATTTTTGTTATTCATTCATTGGTACGCCATATATATTCAGTACTCGATGACATATAACTGAGACTATTAAATTCATAAAAAGCAAAAGCGAAATTTACCTTTACTCTCCTCACTGCAGATTCCTGGGGTAGAAGACTTCTCCCAAGGCCTCCTGTCTGCTGTTGTGGGTCCTCTGTCTTCCTAACTATTGTGTGTGCATGAGAATCTGGTTCTGCTAGGGCAGACGCTCATCATGAGGGATGGGCCAGTCTTTTCTGTGGCTAGGAGGCAGGCCAGTGTTGGGCAGCCCTGCCTGGTCTTCCAGAAGGGATGCTGCAACCAGGTCAGTGCCTGTGAGTCAGTGGTTCATGGAAGTACGAGTGAATGAACAAATAGATAAGCCACCTGGGAGAGGCTTCTACTTGAAAATCGTTTTCATTTCAAGAGAAGATGTACAAAGCATTGAAAATAAAAGCATGAAGCCCATTGCATTTTAATATGATCAAAACAATTTGAATGAGATTGTGGGTGGAATTACTTGGCTGCAGGCTGGGTAGTCCTTTCTGTTCCTGGCCAGATCCCCTAAATAGCGGCTTTGAAGCCACTTTTTCACATTTCGTTCAGTGGGGGTGGAGAATCATGACCTGTAGAAAACCAGAGAGAAACTGGCAGTGGGGTCGCAGATGCTCGCCTTCCGTCCTCTGAGTTAAGTGATTTTCACTCGAATGTGCCAAATCCTTTGGGTTGTTTCACCCTTCAGTCAAAATCTTCATGTATGTCCTGATGTTCAGGTGACGGCCCGTCTCTGGGATGCTTTCCTGAGCACACTTTTCACTGTGGGACTGATGACCGCTATTCTGTTGCTTCCAGTTAATGAGAAGGTGCGGGGGAGCTTCTGGATGGTGACATCTGGGACTTTGAAAAGTAGGGACTTTTAGTCAAGGGACAGCCAAATCTGGCTTCATAATACTCAGGTGACCCCGGAAGAATCAGAACTGGATCATTTTCATTAAAATGGCAGTTGATGAAATTCGTTTTAAATCCGTGAAAGGAGAGCGAGAGGATCTCAGTGTGTCTTAGAACGGAAGGTGAACGGGACTTAGAAATGCTGGCCTTGTCAGTCTGGTGACCACAGGTTAGAAGTTTCCTATAATTTTGCTGGGAATAGCCCACAGTGCATCATACCTAGATGAGGGGTCTTTAGGTTCTGTGAGGTTTGAATTTTTGTCTTTTAGAGGTATTGTTTGTTATCCTGAGTGAATTCTACGTTGCTGTTTTATATACCCAGTAATCCACTGAACCATGACAATTTGGGTGAGCCTAGAGTTCAGATATAGAATTCAAATGAGTAAATTCTCACGGTAATCTACTTTGGACCTTCTGAACCATTCATCAGATCTTAAAATGAACCTCCTGTGGTCTCTGCGGGGAGCAGAGGGGGGAGGAAGAGGAAGAAGAGGCATGTGGTTTTGTCTGATTTTATAATGAAGATGTCCTGAAATCCACTGCATTTCATGGCTTTGTCTGAGATTCATTTGTGAGCATCTGCCGCAATCTCCACTGATCTTAGAGATTCATATAACGCTCCTCTTCCTTGGCAGTTTTAATCTTTTCCTGTGGGATCAGAAGACATTGAGGCTCTGTGAACGAACGAAATCCCACATCAGAGTTGCTGGGTTTTCCCCAGTTCTGTTCTTTCGGCCTGAGCTTTGTCACAGGAGCCGGCCTGTACCCTAAAACTTCCTGCTCCCACGGCCTTAGGGATATACAGTACACAGTGGCCAGTAACACAGGGGCGAGAGGTGTGCTGAACAGGAAGCGGAAATGCGGCCTTCTGCGTATCAATAAGTGTACCTGCCCAGACACCAAAGGAGGAAAGGAACAAACACCAACCTGTTTTTGTTCAATTCAAAATGAATACAGTATAGTAAGTATTGCTTTTTAAATATCATGAGCATATTAAAAATAAACAAAAATTAGGAACAACCTAAATGTAAGTAAATTCTAGATCCAATGTAATTTAACCGAATATAGCTCTATGCAAGAATAAAGTAGGCTCTGCCTGCCTGGCAAGCACAAGGACCTGAGTTTGATCCCGGGACCAAAAAAAAAACAATAAAGTAAGCTTATGTGTGTAGCCATGATTGAGTAACAATGGTGTATAACTAAGGAAATCGAAAGACAGTGTGCTTCATCGTTTCTATTGAGCTTGCTGTAAGATAAGAGAGAACAAGGAAATGGGGACGAGGGGAAGATATCGTTACTCTTGAGCCCAAAACACTTCTGAAATATAAATATATACGTATAGATTTTTAATAGTTTCCTGTTGTTCAGTTTAATATAAATATTTAAAATAAATTATGTTTTAAGAGCTCTAAATACTAACTCAATTGTTTTCCTGTGATTTGGAGGACCTCCTTTTTACTGCTTTCTAAATAGATGTTTTCTTTTTTAAGAGGCTGATTTCTGCTTATCAAGAGATACCAGCCACACTTTAAATCCATGGCACCTACTGACATAGTGAATTAAATTGCTGCTGCTTTCCGGTGATACAGGTGACACTCAATACAATGTATTTCTTAGTTATTTTGAGGGAGCTTGTAGAATTCAAGTTATCAAATCGATGACATAGAAATCTTTCTATGACAGATATGCCCCAGAAACTCTACCTAATTATTTCCCTCCTTGTATTATATTATGTATTTACATGTATTTCATAAAATTCATCTGTTTCAAAATAGCAAAATCACTTCTGGAGAAGTATCAAGGTTAGAAAGTAGGGGCCACGCATAGTTTAGTCACAACTGTCACTATGATTAAATTTTTTTTCATCAATTTCTACTCAGTTTAGTAGATGTCGGTAAACTCTTTTTGTTGAGATTCAGGTAGTAAATATTTTAGGCTTTGTGAGCTGTTTAGCTCCCACTATGATTACTCAGTTTTGAGCGGTAGTCAGATTGTACCGTGGCGGCAGCCATAGGAACACATGAGAGTGAACGTAGCTGAGGTACAGTAAAATTTTATTTTAAAAAATGATTAATTAGCTGTGTTGTGTCAACCCCTAGCCTGAGTGGTGTACAGGAACAGAAGCCTATTTATTATTAAATAAGAATTTATATTCATCTTTAGTTAAAAAAGGTGCACATAGAAATCAGCAGTTCAAAACTTGAGTGGACTGGATAATGTTTCATCATTTTTGTCATTGATTCCTTTAGCAAATGAGGGTTTAGCAAATGAATCTTTACCTTGGGTTGAATTTCTACCTTGAATAAATTTGCCAGTTCATTGACTTTTGATTTCTCTATTTAACTAGATTTAACTGCTGGGGATTTAGCTCATTGGCACTGCGCCTGCCTTGCAAGTGCAAGGTCCTGAGTTTGATCCCCAGTACAAAAAAATTTTTTTTTCGCTGGAAGGCCAGAAATCTTGGATATATGTTGTAATTATAAATAGGTATAAGAAATAATAATATCAGTAATAAATATAGCGTAGAATTTTTAAATACTTCTCATTTGATTCTCATGATTATTTCTGTTATTATCTTCAACTTACATATCTGGAGTCTTAGACTCATATACAGTAGGTCAGTTGAGCCCACAGAAGAATGAATACATAGAGGTAGTTACATGACTTACGCATGTACATGTAACCATTAATGCAGAACCATGTTGCTAGTACTTATCATAAGATTCCAAATAATATCTTGTTACCTTCACCGTCAGAGCAGGAAGGGTTGTCTTTGTGACATGGTTGAATGCTATTTATTTGTTTACTTTTTTTTGTTGGGGGGGGTACCAGGGCTCGAACTCAGGACCTTGTGCTTGTGAGGCAGACGTGGTGCCACTGATCTAAATGCTCGGCCGGTTAAACACTGTTTACCAGTCTCTTCTACAGTCTTGCCCTGTAGAGGAAAGCCAAATTCGGATTTAAGTGTACAAGAGGATCATTTGAATATGAAATGATAGCATTTTTTTATATAAGGCATCTTTGTGGAACTAAGATGCTCACCCTAATAAAAGGGCCACCGTTATTTGTATGAAGTGAAAAATGAAGAAAAATACAAAAGTTTGATTATTTATTTCCACTTAGCTGAGAATCTATTGATTTCTTTATTGTGGACTTTCAGCACATGGATAGATCTACTGCCGAAAGGGGTGTGTGTGTGCGTGTGTGTGTGTGTGTGTGTGTGTCAGGGTGGGAGAGTGAGAGAGAGGGACTGAGAGACTGAGAGATTGATTGATTGATTGATTGATTGTGGGTATGAATGGGTTTCTTCTCCTTTCTGCCACTTACTAAGGGAGAACCTAATCAAACAGAGATAACTCATTTTTGTCTAGCTGTGACCTGGTGGTTTTACCTCTACAATTTTCCCCCTAATACCCAGCTGGGAAACATTTTAGAGAGAGCCTCTTGTAAGCTTTGTCCTCTGGTCCCCATAGCTTCTCGTGTCCATGCTTTGATTTGCCCTCTGTTTTAGCTTGTGCCTAGATGTTCCCCCAAACCTCATGTGTTTATAGGTGGGAGTTTTGTGCCTGACTGGAGTGTGAGAATTTAGATTACGGGTGTTTGATAACTGAATCAGTCCTCTGAATGAGCGTAGTTCTCGGTGTGGCTGACTGGATTTACTGAAGATGTAAGACGCAGTATGAGCAGCATCGACCAATAGGCTTGTGGCCTGAGTGGAAGTAAAAGAGGAAGGGAGGCTCGCTGCTTGCTGCCGCTTGCTTGTCATGCCGCGGGCTGTTTCTCCTTTGTGGTGCCCCCCTGCCGCACCACCCTGTCTCGAAGCCAGTGAGCTGTGGACTGAAACCTCCACAAACTGTGAGCTCAAACAAACCTTTCCTGCTTAACTTCGGGTGTCAGACATTTTGTCCCATCAGCAAAAGAGTAACTAAGACACCCCCTGAGCGCTGCTTGCCCAAGCTTCATCTGAGCATCCTGTCCTGCATACAAACTGCTCCTTCCCAGGACTTCCTCCCTGGGACTTTATCTTGTTTTAAAGTCCTGTGGAGCACTTGGTTAGCACTGGAGAAACTGATCAAACCCCGAGACCCTGACCACAGGCACCCATATTCCGTCTCATAAATACCCACACCTTGCTTACGCAGAGCTCACCTATACATGCACTGCTGGGACTACAGTGGGGACCGAAGATATTTATTCTCAAAAGGCCCTTGCACTCTCATCCTCAGAGTCCATTTACTGTTACTTGATATCCAAGTTCAACCAATTTGGTTATTAACTATGAACTAAAAGCAACTTGGTAGGGAGGGAGGGACAAAAACAACCCGGAGACATGGTTTTCTTTCTGCACTCCTCATTTTAGGACTGATGTCTGCATTTATCCAGGTGTCCTAAAACCTATACGCCATCCCAAGTGTCCCGAGGCAATGAGTGTGACTGCCTAATGGGGGGGTACTCTATAGACAAAACAGCACAGAGAATTCATAGCTCTAGAATCTGTGTTTCTAGGATTGATATTATAGCAAAATACGTATTTTCCATTAAATTTGTTATTCATCATGACAATCTTGAATTTTTGGAGTGCATTTAAATTCTTATCACTGTTTTCTGTTTTAGAGGTAGAAGATGAGTACTTTTAGAGGTGAAAGTACCTCATGGTTAAGAGCTAAGTTAATGCAGCTTAAGAGTCATGGCCTCAGTGACCAGGAGTGGGGCAATGGCATGTCACTTGGTAGCTCTGTAAGCTACCTTTTCCCACCCACAGGTTGTGGCCAGTATCCCCTGCCCTCATACACCTGTCATGTGGGAGCTCCAGGCGGTCAGTGAGATAAGCTTTAGAGCATTTGCCCAGTGCCTTGCAACTTAGAGGTGCTAGCTAGACATTGATTGTGAACTTATGTACTAATAGCCATTCATGCTTTCTTAAGAAATGATTGTACCTCAAATGGTTAACAGCAGAATGACAGGATAGATAAAGGACATCTGCAGTTTTTAGAAGAAGCACTTCCCAGGCATCACAGGCAGACAATTCTTCCTAAATCGAGTTCTCATGTGCACCCATCACCTCTAACCCATCTGTTTTTGATATTTTTAATGGAAATACCTAAACTATCCAGCCACCATGGGCTGTTTATGATTTCACAAATATTTGGCCAATGAAAATGGAGATTTTACCTTAGAATATGGCAGAGATAGGTCAGCATTTCGATTCACGCATATGTCCTTCACCAACAGTAAACATAACAGTCTCTGAGTAAAATGTGACTCCATGACATGCCACATCCAGCCTGCCCTGCGGGTCACTCTGAGTCTGTAGCATGATACAGTATGTAACCATGGTTGTGAGACTCTGGGTTTTCGTGGCCAACATCTGATGTCCAAGAGACTCTGATCTTAGGTGTTCATGTTACGGCAGGTGTCACTTATGGACCTTAAGAAAGCACAGTGCCTTGTGGCTAGAGAACTTGGCTGTTCCATTCTTTCCTGCCACATTGCAAATGTGATCAAGTTCGCAGGAGTATGCTATCCCCTCATGCTTGGGATATGACTTCTTATTTCCCAAGCCTCATCTCTGTCTATCTCTCTCTCCATTTGTTCATTACATACTCTGTGGGAGAGATGAGCAAGCCCTTGGATCATATATTTTGTATTGGATGAAATGAATCCAGGGTGACTTTCTCAGAAAAATACAAAGATACTAGTAGAGCGACATTCAGTTGCTGTTTTTGTAGCTCAAAGATTGCTCATATGTGAGCAATTTCATGTAAGCGCAGCCCAATAGTTCAGTGTTTCCGTTGGACGCCGTGGTGGTTGCTCCTTTTTGTGGAGGTGACCTTAGGTGTAACACAGTGACCTGCACTCTCCCAATTGATTGTATTGTGGATTCCACTAATAGGGAGCTGTACAGGAGTGTACCTGAGTGTGTTTCATCCTCCTGCTGCTTAAAGTAATGAAGAAACTAGTAAGGGAAAAAGAAATGCCAGCAGGCAAAACAATGGACTCTCCAGTGAATGCTGGGAAGCAGCCTTGTGTCCTGACCTCTACGTTTGCTTCTGCTGGAGTAGACCTGTTGCCCAATCTGGTTAAAATGAGCTGTGAGAAATCACTGGAGGTCTAAATGCTGCATTATATCACTGTGTGCTTTTCTTTAGGTCTGGGTCTGGGTGCAGAGCCATCTGATCATCAGTGAGTCCCTTAGTCAGTGGCAGAGCCTTCTGAGGAGAAGAGGGGGACCTTTGGGGCTTCTACCTCTAGCCATGATCCCTGTGCCTGCCGAAGCCCCTCCAGGTGCCAGGCCAGACTGTGTGCTGTGCAGGCTAGGGGCCCTGTAGAGTAAGCCAGCGGACTTGGGCTGTGCATAGCCCCAAATGGTCAGTTGCTTAGCTGCCTGAAACTCTGCAGGATTGATGGTTGGTGCTGAAGACATTTTTTCTTGTCCCAAAGGTGCCAGTTGTGCAGCTTTCAGGAGTCCATGAAATAGCCTGACACCTTCAGTGGTGGAGGGCAATGAAACAAATTGGCTCGCCTGGGTAGGAGCCTGAAAAATAATCGAAGCCTCCCGTGAATTTGCTCCCTTCCCTAAGCTTCCCTTGCTCTGTGTTTGGGTCAGGTCGCTGATTCAGGAGCCTCGCTTGCATTTAACGCCCTCACTGCACAAAACAGAAGGCATTTCCACTCATGTATTTGCCTCTTATCTTTAGAGAGAGTTGTTCTCCTGTTGGTAATACTTAAAAGATTTGCCTTAAGTCTAGCAGCTTTTCTGGGTATTTGCTTCAGACTCTTGCTGGGTTGAGCTGGATTGACCTCATTTAACAGCCAGCTGGGTCTTGCAGGGGAACATCCAGCACAAATCAGCACACCCTGGTTGGAGCTGATTTCTCATTATCATTCCACTTGGGGGGCAGAAGCCAGTTCCAGGCTTTTCCTCCAGGACCAGTGTGGGCATCTGCAGACGGTGGTAACCGAGATAATGCGGTTCCTGTGAGGCACCGAGGGAGCTGACTTACAGCTCGAACCTCCCGCTGTACTTGTTTTAGGCTTTTCTCTGTCAGCAGGGCTTCCCGTGCTACATCTCCTTCAGGTGCGTGTCTGATGAACTGAGAGAGGAAGCTGTGGTCTGAGAGGGAGCAGTTCGCCAGGAATAGCCTGAACTTTTTGCCTGATTCATCCTAGTCCCTATGCTCTCTGAACCTCCTCTTGGTTTCCCAAGATCTCTTCACACCTGTCTTACTTTGCTTGAAGTACGGTGGTGGTGGGGTGTGCGTGTGTGTGTGTGTGTGTGTGTGTGTGTGTGGGTGTGTGTG
>NW_022900940.1:39752265-39823327 GCF_012274545.1 Fukomys damarensis | reverse complement strand
GTGTGTGTGTGTGTGTGTGTGTGTGTGTGTGTGTGTGTGTGAGAGAGAGAGAGAGAGAGAGAGAGAGAGAGATAACCAAATCATGTGCTCAAAATCTTGTACATAGAATTGTATGGTTCAGACACTTGCCACATTTTCATTATGTTGGATGGGATTTGGTCACATTTGACTGTGTGCTTTTTTTGTGTGCTGGAGATCAAACCCAGGACCTTTGCACTGAGGTACATCCTCAGGGACCCTTCCTACAGGGTCTTACTAAGGTGCCTAGCCTGGGTTCAAACTTTTGATTCTCCTGCCTCAGCTTCTCCGAGTGCTGAGATTACAGGTGTACACTGCTGTGCTTAGACACTGTATGTGCTTTGATTTAAATATTTTCTAAATTCCCACTCTGGCTGTTAAGGTGGCAGATTATCAAAATTTGCTAGGTCCAGAATCTCATGAACATTCTAAAAAGCACAGTTCCCTGGGTCCACCTGAAGCCTGCTGAATCAGAACCTCTCACTCAGCACTGGATATTTTTATCCCAGGGAATTCTACAGCAGTCTATTCTCTAACGCAGTATTGGACACCACTGAGAGCTCAGCACAATCCCAAATCATATACTGTGGTCATTTCCCAAGAAAGTCTTAACAACCCTGCTTGGATTTTTTTGAAAGCAGAAGTTCCCTGAGCATGTACCTGTGGTCTCACTGCTGCTCAAATCAAAGCTCTGAAACTCCGATTTGAATGTCTGATTCATGTGGAGAGTTAAAATATAAAAAACACTTTTATGGTTAGGATTTGTCCTTTGAATATGTTCATTTTCTCCTGGTTTTTGGCATTAACTAATTTTCATAACTAGCAAACCAAACTAATCATTATGAAGGATTCTTTGCCCTTTTGCCAGTTTTAAATAAATACTATTTTCTCAGTGGCCTTTCAGGACATTTGGAGACATGACTAGGCATTGAGGAGCCCTGGTAGACACAAAAAATGAAAGAATCTCTAAATACTACCACACTGTCTGGTTCCTTTCCCTGTGTCTAACCTAAGCCTTAGCTGCTCTCAGGATTTGGCCATTATTTTCAAGACTGTTCTGGTCTGAATATGGTCTTTCACCCTAAAACTCATGCCAGGTTTTGGTCCCTGAGGTAGTAGGGTTAAGAAGTGGTGGGGCTTTAAGAAGGTTTTGTATCTTTAGAGAAAGACTGTGATTCGTTCATAGGAGTGATTAGTTCTTTAGAGAGGGGGTTGGCACACAGTGAGCGCAGCATCCTCCTCCCTCTGTCTCCCTCCTCTCTCACCCATGCTTCTTTCCTTCCCATGCCCAATTGCATTTCCGCCTTGCATGGAGTGACATGAGGTCCTCACTCGAAGTCCCAGCAGATGGTGCTGCCATGTTCTTGGACTTCTGGAACTCTGAGCCAAAATAGGATTCTTAACTATATACATTAAGCCTTGGGCATTTAGTTACAGCAACAGAAAGTGGACCAAGACAAGGACCCAGAATATAATGACAATGCAGGACTTCTTGTTTAAAGAATCCAGAGAACTTCAGAATGGCAACCACAGACGATTACACTAAGGGTTGGGCCTTTATGATTGGGGGCCCTGTGATTGCACAGCTCCCGTGACCATGAATGCCTTGATTTATACTCCACATCATTAGCTCTAATAGTAAATGTTCCCTTTTCTACCTGTTTAGGAAGTGTATGTCTTTAAAGGTGCATTTAAGTAATATTGATAAGAGAGCCCTGAATTATGGTAGAAATGTTTTAAAGTAAGTAGACTGGGTCAAATGGAACCTCTAGTCCCAGCTCTTTGAGGTGTCTCCATATTGACTTCCATAGTGGTTGCACCAGTCTGCACTCCCACCAACAATGGAGAAGGGTTCCTTTCTCCCCACAAACCCGCCAACATTTGTTATTGTGTGATTTCTTGATAGCAGCCATTCTTTGTGGGGTGAGGTGGAATCTCAGTGTTGTTTTCATCTGCATCTCTCGAATGACCAATGATGTGGAGCATTTTTTCATATATTTACTTGCTGCTTCTATTTCTTTGTCTGAGAAATGTCTGTTCATGTCAGATGCCCATTTTTAAATCGGGTCTTTATATTTGGGGGTATCTTTGCAAAAGAATTTAAAAAATCATATCACAGAGCTATATGCACACCTATGTTTATAATGGCACAGTTTGTAATAGCTAAAACTTGGAAACAGCCCATTTGCCCATCAGTTGGAGACTGGATAAAGAAGATGTGATTTTTCTATAAAATGGAATATTACTCAGCCATAAAGAATGAGAAATTAGATTCATTCATTAGAAAATGGATACATATTGCAGATATACTCCTAAGTGAAATAAATAAGTCACACATGTGAAAATAGCGAGTAGTTTCTCTGGTGTGAATAAATTATAATAGTACATAAGATCCTAATGATATAATTGACAATGTGAAATAGGAAGAAAGGGGCTAAAGGTGTAGAGAAAGTGGGAAGGGGAGGGGAAAGGTAATAAGGGAAAAGAAAAAAAACATGAGAAAACGAAAAAATGGAAATGAAGTGTTTGTAAAGGGGTAGGGGAGGAGTGGGTGAAGGGAGGGCAGGGATGAGGGGAAAAAATGAGAACCAAGACCTGTCATGAAAAGGTACAAGATCCCAGTAATGAATGTAATTGTACTGTATAACTAAAATGTACCAATAAACTCAATGAGGGGGAAAAATTAATAAAGTAAGTAGACTGAGTTTTAGGGTGGCCTGATTTGTTACTGCTGTTAAAATCCTGTGTTCGGTCTGTTTCCACTTCACTCGTGTGATGTGGAAGTTTATCCACCAGAGGAGGCAGCTTCATCTTCACTTACAGACTGCCTGGACTGGGACCCTTTAGCATACGCCGGCCCCTTGTTCTGGGACTTCAGAGTTGAGAAGAAGCAGGGCTGTGTGTGCTGTTGTTCAGACGTCCCTGTTGTCTGAAGTCGAAGGTTTTGGTGGATGGTCCCTCTCTGTTCGGTGTCACTATCAACACGTGTAGAAAGCAGAAATAACTGGCGACGCAGGCGAACTTCAATCAGCGCTGTCCTAACTGGCAGGTTGGTTGTGTATGTAGCCCAGGCAGAATCATTCAGGGAGCTGAGCTGGGAGACAGCACTGGCCTCGATGCCTGCTGGGCTTGGACGGCTCCTGCGGTGGCTCCTGGGGGAGGAGAGGAGCTGTGCTCTCCTCAGGAAGGCCCCAGGACGATGAATTCCCCAAAGAGTGCTTCCCCACCTGTTTTCAGTTCTTGTCATTTCAAGGGATCCTCCTCACTGCCAAGCTCCTCTTCAAGGAGGTTTCTGGGAGATCTTCCTGGCTGCCAGCAGAGGAGTCCTGACTCGGCTGCTTCGGGTGGCTATTCCTTCAGTATCAGCCTGGTTTCCTGGGAGGTGGGGCCATCTCTCTTTCCACTGCCTCCAGTACTGAGCCACAGGGCGGGCGCCCAGAAGTCCCTCAGTAGCACGTGGGTCCATCTGCCCAGGACACTATGGATGGCACAGTGGAGCGGAGATTCCAAAATATATACCTGCAGGAAGGAGCGGCTCCTGCACGGTAACAAGGTTCTGTGATGTTTAATACTTTCACGTTACACACACAGCCCGCTCGTTGCTTATTACACAAAATAATCAGAACTATAAATAAGAAAAAGGAAAAGAATTGTATGCTGCCTGTAGTCATATTGTAAAAAAGAACAGACAGTATCTGGATGGCCATCATATATTAGACACGCATGATTTAAGAAAGAAAAGTTAAATTTTAACATATCTGTGTGTCTTGAAATTAATAGTAAGTTGTGATCTCCATGATAGGCCTGAGATGTTAAATGACTCCATAGTATCCCGTCTTCTTTATGGTAGAAAACAGGTTGCTTTTGATTTTTTTCTGCTATTATGAACAGTGCTGTGATGAGCAACTTTATATAAATATTTAAGTATTTGCTTAACTAATCCCTTCGGATAAACTTACGGTTCTAAAACTGGGATTTTGTGCACATGTAAGCCTCTCCTGCCAGCACACACACATAAACAGTTCAACAAATGTGTGTGCTCAATTAAAATAAATTTATTATAGTAAAAGACACATTGCCATTATCCCCCATCAAAATACTTTGCCTTGCTTTGCACACCCTCTCCCCATTACTTCTGCTGCTTTCGAAAGCTGTTCTAGAACTCTTTTCTGAGTGCATTTATGATGAGCTGTGATCAACAATACAGCGAATGCTGTTGCTAAATGCTGTCTGACAGAAAAGCAGGCTGATAAAAATGTGATGCTGTAATGTTCATTCACCTGATTCACCAGATCTGGCACTGTGTGACTTCTAGCTCTTCCCTATAGTCAAAATGACCATGAAAGATTAAAAGTTCTGAATGAAATCAGGACAAGGAGCAGCCATGGCTGTGCAGCTGAGGACATGAAAGAGGACTTCCAGAACTGCTTCGGAAAGTGGCGGGAACAGTGGCACAAGTGTGTTTAAAGCCAGGGAGAATGTTTCAAGGGGATTCATGGCAATATATCTTTTACTACTGTATAATAAATGTAAAGAATTAGGCGCATCTATTTGCTGGTCATATCTCGAGTGCATGTGTGTGTATAATTTCTAAATTTGGCTTAAAATATTTGAGTATCTGCCTTATGCTGGCAGCATTGGGCATTTGGGCACATAATGGTAAGTAAGATGATGAAGTAATCCTCCTCCTCGGTGATGCTGTCACTGACCTCTCTGTTAAAAACAGTGTAGTAGAAGAGTAAAAGAGAGTAAGTTCACAGAGAGCAGTGTGGTGCAGAGGGCTTGGCTGTCGGAGGATTTGTCTGAGCAGCTGCTAGGTGGAAGGAGATCGGCCTGAGGGAAGCTGGCCCTTCACAAGCCCTGGCCAGAAGCACCTGCAGGCACGGCGCGGGCCATTTGGGAGACTTCACGTGACACGTGAACAACTCTTGCGAAGGTACTGGAGTACAAAGAGTCACCGACTGACGTGGAGTTTTGAAAATTGACTTTGGTTATTTTGTAAAGAATTGCATGCAAGAAGAAACAGAATCGCTGCCCAGAGGCCATTCTAGCGGAGATCTTGACATACCACTGTTAACAGTTGCCCTTTTACAGAAAGATGACCAAGACTCCCTCCAGCTCATCGAGAAACTGCCTAGTGTCTACAGGGAAGGAAGAGCTCAGAATTCACAGGTAAACCAAATGCATGAAATTACCACACTTGGAAGGACACCCAGAGACCCTCGCTTGAAAACATGGAAAGTCTCCTGAAGCAGAACTCAGAATATTTGTCCTGAAGAATGAAAATGATGACATGTTGAAGGTCTATCTAGAATAGAGTCAGGATGATTATTCAAGAGAAGTAAATCTTAAGGTTATGACTTCTTTAAGAATAGGGTTCAGTGAATCTTTTGCTTCTAGAACCATCAGCCGCAGGGATATAATCTGTCACGTATCCTGTGTTCCTTCCTAGTTTGCATCCTGGTTGCCTGTGGGTTTTGGCTGCCCTATATCCATCCCTCTCTGTTATTGATAATGGCACATTTATCTTGAAATCTTGACAGGATCATTAACTGATGAATCAAGTTCTTCTGTGCCTCTCCCAATAAAAGGTCAGTGAGACTTTCTGTCTGAGACTCTGAGAACAAAGACTGGAAGGGGCTGCTGGAGGCATATTCCATCCAGTTATGGTCACTGCCTGCAGCTGGCACCCTGGGTCTACCCATGGATTCTAAAACTCGTCTGATGGCAGGCTAGACTGAGTCTCTGTTGCTTGCAACCAAAGAATGCCAAAGGAATGTTTTTAAGTATAAGCAAATTTATCACTCCAAGAGTATGGCTCTTGTTTGCTTAGCTTCTCAGAGACGGAGATGGGCTCAAACTCCTGCCCAGAGGCCCTGTCAACTTCTAAGGGATATAGAATTTGACCAGGATGACTAGAACTAGATGATTTGTCAAGCTCTCAGAGAAGCTCACACCAGTGGTTTGTTGACAGAGTTCACCAAGACCTGAAGAACCGTGCAGTCCAAGCCACCCTGCTGTGTCAATTTGCAGGGACTGCTGTACTGGAGTCCCACAGACTGGGTGGTTTGAAACAGCCGAAATGTGTCGTCTCATGGTTCTGGAGGCTGGAGGTGTGAAATTGCAGTGTCAATAGGGCTGTGTCACTGAAACCTGTGGGAAGACCTTTAGACAGCCTTGAGTGTTCCTTGACTTGTGATGTGTCACTCAGCCCTCCCTTCTCACGTGGTGTCTCTGTGTGTCTTGTTTTCACCTGGAAGTCTTCTTATAAGGGTAATGGTCCCCCCACTAGAGGTCCACCCTCCTCCTGTGTGACTTTGTCTTACTTCAAGTAATTACCTCTTCAAGGATCTTTCCAAATGAGGGCACATTGTGAGGCCCTGAGAGTTAGGACTTCCATATGTCTTCTCAGGGGCGTAATTCAGTCTGTAATACTGGTTGAAACCCTTGTGGTGTGGCAGAGGTGCCCTTGTCTCACTGTGGTCTCACTGCTGACCCCCTTTTGAGTGAACCGCTGTTTTTCGTGCTGGTTACGTGGACCACCTTTTCAGAGGCCACGGTCTACTCAGCCCTGGGACTTGTCCTTCTGTGGTTTGAATATTCACTTTTCTTTGTGACCGCTCATCCCAGGGTGTCCCAGGCTCCCTTCTTTACCCGTTATCACCAAATATATACTTAACACTTGCTCCAAGCCATTTTTGCCTTAAGCATTTTAAAAATTGTTATCATGTCTCTTTCCGGCGCCCACGTGGTACGGTGTAAGTTCCACGAGGCCAGGGCCTTGTTTAATTCTCCCAGTGCCCCTAATCAATTCTCAGGACACGTAGGCACGGGTGTGACTAGAAAGTGCCGTCACTCCAGTGTGCACTGGTGACGTGCGGTGCCTGTCAGGGTTAGAGTAGCGAGCTGACAGGAAACGCAGATGAGACGGGTGCAGCTGAGTAGTGAATACATAAATAATGCTCTGCAGGCAAAACCCCTTCATACAAATTGAGTGAGATTTCCTTGCAGCTTGTTTGAGGGATCTTATCTCCCGAAAAGCCTTCACATTAAGATACAGAGTCCTCCACTTGCGGAGTAAAGCGTATTTTAAGTTCGAAGTGAGCACTAAGTCTGGCTCATGTCTCTAGCTCAGGCTGAGTGTTCCTCATCTTTATGGCAAAGTCATAGCGTAAATCAGGACGGGAGACGGTCACCTTATCTAAGAATCAGCTGCTGTTCGCACTTAATCTCCCCCCTCCTTCCCTCTTTTCTTCCTTCCATCCCTCCTTCCTTCGTTATGGTATGGCAAAATGTAGAGGTCATTGACATAAACAGTTTAATCGAATATAAACCTACGCAAATCTTCCAAGTGATCATACGGACAAAGCTGTAATCTCATTGTCTCTCGGGGCCACCTGTCTTGCAAAGCTGCCATCTGAGTAGGCTGGCGTGGCTCCGCATACGTCTCAGTGCCCACCAGCCTTCCACATGGGGCTGAGGCTCTGCGTTTGGGTGTCTAGCAAAGTCAGTGTGGTTGGGAGGTGGTAGCTTAGTAAGGACAGGACCCTGGGACCCGCGATGGTGCGTTTGCTTTCCATTCTCCCTGGGTGCCGACAGGAAGTACATCTCTTCAGAGTTGGAGCATCCATAGAGCCTGGCGCTGTGTTTGAAATTAGCTGAAAGTCTGACCTCTGTTCACTACATACACCATGGCTGATGAAAGCCTCTTCCTCTGAGGATCATCCTTGAAGCAAATCAAGGTTTTCATAAAGTTTCTGGAGACCAAACTTGGACCTTCAGAAATGTCAGAAAGACATGAGGGCCAGCCCTGCTGTTTATTTAATTGGATCATCTGTTCCACACTGTGCCAGGACACAAAGCAGGTGCTGCTGTCCAGACAGGGTGTGGGCTGTGGCTTTCCTCCGTCTCTCAAGGGTTCAGAAAGCCAGATTCTGACACACACACAGGACTTCACAAGGAGAAGGTGGGCTCACGAGACACAGCAGTGGGTCTCTTGAACCCAGTCTTGCTCCCGCCACCATGCTGAGCACGTCTGTGTCCCTCTTGGGCAGTTACTTGGAAACAGGGACTGCTTAGGTGGAGGTGACGTTCCGCTTTAGATAGTTCCTGACTGCAGAGAATCACCATTTCTGAGCTCACCACCATCAGCTTACGTGGAGTAATTAGTGATTTTCCATTGAAATGAAGTTGGAGCTAATTTGATGTACCTGGTATGAAATAACATTCATTGTGCACGTCCAGGAGATCTATCTTGTCTCTAATTTGGCGCTGGAATTAAACAGCTGCTCCCTTCAGACATTTGAGTTTGTTATACACAACAGGAGGGGGATAGGGAATGGCTTAGACACGGTTCTTTCTGAATCTGTGCTTTCTCCCCCAAATTGCAACCAGCTGGGCCTGCCTCTTTGCTACCAGCCCTCTGGGCCATTTTATTTTCATCTCTGAAAAGTGCCCTGTCACTACTTTGCCCAGTGGAATCGAAGGACAACCTGGTTTCCTGGCGCCAGGCTTGGAGATAGCCATGTCGTAAGGTGTGTGCCTTTCCCATCAGATGTCACAGTTGTGCACTGCCCCCCATCCCTGAGACGTTCACCCAAAAGGGCTATAAAATTCAGCCAAGGGGTTTTTAAGTCTAATCAGGAGCATGGGATGGGAGAGTTATCAGGTTGGGATTGGGATTGCAGGGTATATCTTGTCGTAAGGAATTATAGCGAGACAAAGAGACCAGAAGTCAGGTGTGACTTTGGGGTTTCTGACAGTGGGCTTCTGCAGCTGCGTTTGGACCACAGAACTCTGCCAGGGTGCTTGGAAATCTCCGGGGGAGTTTGGCTTCAGAATAAGGTCGACGCCAACGTTGGACGCTGTTCCTCTCCTCAAGCTGACGTGGACGTGGCTGATGGATGCCACATTTCTGTTTTGAGAGAAGGCCAACAGTGCTGTGTCTGTTCCTGTTAGAGCTGAGAGTTGGAGACCTTCTACAGGGTACCTTTGCTGATAGGGCCTAATTTTTCAGGGGGAAAATTGGATCATCTGTTTTTATTGGTTTTATCATATTCCTTTTAAAGTATTATTTTAATGGTATTTTCAAAATTATTTTCATTGATGTACTTTTGCCATGCATAATAATTGCATTCATCGTAGGGAATTCATACTTGTACATAATCTATCTTGATTCATCTTTTTTGCCTCATTCCCGTCCCCTGTCTTCAGCTTCACATCCTTATTTACAAAAGCTTCATTTCCACTTTTCCCTTCTGTTCTCTTTTTTGGTTGGTCAAGGTGCCTCGAGCCCCCTGACAGTCACAGAGCAAAGCAAACTACTGGAGTCAAGCATGTGTGAGGAACACCTGCCCCCAAAATCTTCTGGGGTGTAGCAAATGCTGCCTGTGAGCAGGTCGGCCAGGGCAGCAGACCTCCGTGCTCCTCTGCTCTGTTTGAGTTCGCTGACATTTCCCACAGACACAGGGGCGTCATGTCATGAAGGTGTCGGAACAGCAGTGGCAGGTCATTGTAGCAGTGCAGGGTCCTTCCTGGTGTGGGGCTCAGGTCCCTGCACAGGTGACCTCCCTGTGGCCGTAGCCCCAGATGGGATCACAGCTTTACATAGGAGCCTTCAGTCTCTGTGCCCTGTGTGTACTGATGGCTAACAAGATCGGATATGTGGCTTGGCACTTTGAAACCCACTCTGCCTCATGCTTACTGTGCCATCTTGGGCAAATTATTTCATTATTTCTCCAAGCTGAGTCTCCACTGGCCTGTCTGGAAAACAGGAATGTAACAGTAACAGTACCTCTCCCGAGGGGGTTCTAGGAAGATTAAGTAAAATAATACATAGAAAGCACATTGAGCAGGGCGTGGTGGTGCACGCCTGTAATCCCAGCACTCTGGAGGCTGAGGTAGGAGGATCACTGTGAGTTCGAGACCAGCCTGGGCTACACAGTGAGTTCCAGGTCAGTCTCACTACGTAGTGAGACCCTGTCTCAAAAAAAACAACAAAAAAAAAAAAATAAGAAAGCACATCGATCCAGGCATGGTGGCGATGCCTGTATTCACAGCACTCTGAGAGGTCAAAGCAGGAAGATTGCAAGTTTGCACCCAGCCTGACTTAGGGAGAACCTGTCTGAAAAACAAAGCATAAAAAGAGGGAGCTGAGGATGATGGCTTAGTATGAAAGCCTTATGTTCAGTTCCCTGTACCAAACAACAACAAATAAACAAACCAAAGAAAACAGCCTGCCTTCACACACACACACACACACACACACACACACACACACACCATGCTTGGCCCACAGCTGTTCCTCTGCGAGTGTTGGCTACCATGGGAGGGCTCGGAGGCCATCTTGGAACCTCTGTCTGCACCTGACCAGTATGACATTCGGGTCTCTTGTGCTCTGATCCCGATCAATGTCCCTGATAGGTGACTGTCTGTCCTCCTTCACTACTTTCTATCTCCCCAGCTACACCCACCAGCCCTCAGGGGCTTTGGGATGGCAGGAGGGGGGATTTATCCCCAGATGGCTGCTTTTCACTGGACCCCTGTTTCTTATTTGGGAGAACCCAAACATGTATTGTAATTACACAGAGGGGAGAAACACAAGTGCTGTTGTCACAGAGAGAGATACCAGCGTGATCCAATTATATGACATGCTCATGGAGGGAGAGCTTATTTTGCCGGAATCCTTGGCTGGCCTGGACATCAACTGTTCGATGAAGATAAGCGAATTTGGCGGTCTGTGCCAGCATTGGCCTCGGTATGGGTCCATCCCCCCAGGTGCTGAGCTGTGTTAATTGCTTTGGATGTGAGAACTTTTCCTGGGCAGCAGCATATGCTATGCGAGTAGCCCAAAGCAAAGGTAAAAAGCCATTTTCCTCTTTCTTTGCTGAGCTCTACTAATAAATGAAACTGTCACCGTTTCCAATAAATTGTTTATTTTAATTTAGAACAATATTGAAAACTGGCCACGTTCTGGTCCACAGTTGTTGAGCTCTCCCGGCTGAGCAATCATGAACCTTCTGTTCTGTAGCTGGGTGCTGGAGTACAGTCAGGGGCTGGGGGTGAGGGAAATTAGCCATATTCTGTCCATTGAAGACAACCTGGCCCTTGAAGGGGAAAATGAATTTTTTTTAATTTTATTTTTCAGCTTTAATTGAGTTTTTTTGGTACATTTTAGGGATACAGTACAGTTACATTCATTGTTGGGATCTTGTACCTCTACATGACAAGTCTTGATTCTCATTTTTTCCCCTTGTCCCTGCCCTCCCTTCACTCCCTCTCCCCCTCCCCATCTACAACCACTTTATTTCCATCTTTTCATTATCTCACATTTTTTTCTTTTCCCTTATTACCCTTCCCCTACCCATCCCACCTTCCCTACACCTTTAGCTCCTTTCTTCCCATTTCTAAATGTCAGTAATCTTATTAGGATCTTCTATATTATTGCAGATTATTCACACCAGAGAGACTATTCGGTATTTACACGTGTGCCTTATTTATTTCACTTAGGAGTATATCTTCAATATGTATGCATTTTCCTATGAATGAATCTATTTTCTCATTCTTTGTGGCTGAGTAATTTTCCATTTTATAGAAAAACCATATCTTCTTTATCCAGTTTCCAAAGGATGGGCAAATGGGCTGTTTCCAAGTTTTAGCTATTACAAACTGTGCCGCTATAAACATGGATGTGCATACTTCTCTGTGATATGATTCTTTTAGTTCTTTTGGAAAGATACCCAGCAGAGGGATGGCTGGGTCAAATGGAACCTCCAGTCCAAGCTCTTTGAGGTATCTCCATATTGATTTCCATAGTGGTTGCACCAGTCTGCACTCTCACCAACAATGGAGAAGGGTTCCTTTCTCTCCACAACCCCGCCAACATTAGTTATTATGTGATTTCTTGATAGCAGCCATTCTTTGTGGGGTGAGGTGGAATCTCAGTGTTGTTTTCATCTGCATCTCTCGAATGATCAGTGATATGGAACATTTTTTCATATATTTACTTGCTACTTTTACTTCTTTGTCTGAGAAATGTCTGTTCATTTCAGATGCCCATTTTTGAATGGTCTTTATATTTGGGGGAGCTGATTGTTTTGAATTCTTTATATATTCTTGATAATAGTCCTTTGAGGAACAGCTGGTGAAAATTTTTTCCCACATTGTAGGTTGTCTCTTAGTTCTGCTGATGGTTTCTTTTGAAGTACAGAAGCTTTTTCATAAGATGAGATCCCAGTTGTTGATTCTATCTGCTAGTTCCCGTGCTACTGAGGATTTGTTCATAAAGTCTTTTCCTATGCCAATGTCTTCTAGAGTTCTGCCTAACTTACCTTCCAGCAAGTTTAATGTTTCTGTTTTAATATTTAGATCTTTAATCCATTTGGATTTTAATTTAGTGCATGGCGAAAGATAAGGGTCTAATTTTAATCTGTGGCAGGTTGATATCCAGTTTTTCCAACACCATTTATTAAAGAGGTATCTTTCCTCCACTGAGGGTGGTCAGCTCCTTTATCAAAGATTGAATTGTTTTTTTAGAAGTATTAGATTATAAAGTTGGCATAGATGATGTTTGAATGTAAGACTTCTGAGGGTTTGTTCATTTTAAATTTTTAAATACTGAAGACAATTCCTCCCTCCCTTCCTTCCTGGTCTGGAAGGTTTGCAGTGTTTTAATTAATGTGGAGACCTGCTCAGATGTCCTAACAACATGCACGTATAAGGAGGTCTGAGGTGACTTGGGTGGAAAACACGGTGAGAGAGCTTGGGGACTGAACTTAATGAAGGTACCTGGTAGTATTACTTTTGGCACAGTGCCCATCTGTAGAACCCTAGTTTCATTAAATTCATTTCTACATTGGAAAATCATTAGCACCAATATGGATTGGGCTCTAAATGTGTCCTGGTTATCAGGGATAACCAGTCTTGCTGTCTGAGTGACTCCTCAGTTTGTTTTCACCCGTCTTTTCCTGTTCTGCTATGTGGGGTGGAGGGCAGTCTTTTTCTTGCACCATGGTTCTCTCATATGCCTCCTTTTTCCTGCCCAGAACCCCTGTGTGTATTGTTAGGGAAGTGTCTTGCTCTGGCTCAGAGCTGGGGGTGGGGATGAAGTGCTGCCTGCTGGTCTGAGGCCCCACACCCCCTCTCAGGGACCTCCTCTCCACATCCCAAGGGGAAACTGAGGCCAGTGAGCCAAAGCCACATGCCTTGGGGCCTCAGCTGATAAATGCTATAAGTAGGACTACAGCTCAGTCTCCTGACTCCTATTTCAGTTTTTTCCCCTTGAGAATTCATGGAATCTACATGCCAGTGGCTCGTCTATGGTGATAATAACAGTGGTATTAAATACACCATGTAGTACTTTCTGAATCTCACAGCAGCTATACCTTGGAGTAGAGAAAACTAAGCTGTAGTGAGGAGGGGCTGTGTTAGTCATTTTCGATGTCACAAGGACATGATACCTGCCACCCACAATTTAAAGGAAAAGAGACCTGATTTGGCTCCTGGTTCAGAGAATTCAGTCCATGGTTAGTTGGCTCCAAGGCAGAGACACAGTAGAAGGATGTGGCAGAGGAAAGCCATTTACTGAATGGCACCTCACAGCAGAGTGGGGAGTAACTGAGGAAAAGAATATACCCTTCCAGGTGTGCTGTGGGTTTGAACCCACAGTGATCAGCCTCCAACCTGGCCCTACCTCCTAACAGCGAATTCAGCCATTAACTCATCAGTGGATTAATCCACTCGCTATACCTGATGAGTATAGGCACCCCCATGACCCAGTCAGCCCAAAAGCTCCCTCTGAACACATGAGACTTTGGGGGACATTTTATATTTCACCATAGCAAGGCAGATGCAGGGCCCTTATCCAGTTTCCCTTGTTCCCTTCTGGACACTACCTTTGGGAAGTATATGGTTGGGATTTATCTTCAGCACAATTGCAAAGTACTTCACACCAGTCGCTGTAGCAGTGGCTGCCAAGTCCGTGTGACCAAGAGCCTGCTGTGTACGAAGTGTGTGCTTGTGTCTGCACAGGCAGACATGCAGTGCAATGACTAAGAGGAAAAGGAGGGTGCAGTGGTGAGGTTTGAGGTGTCATTTACACAGGAGAGGCAATGGAGAGGTGGTGTCTCTGTAGCTAGGATCTCTGTGATGTTGTAATCACATGGTAATTGCTTAAGAGACCCAAATGCAGCTCATGGCAGTTAAGTAAAGGCAAGGCATCCCTGGAATGGGAGGGCTCATGCCATTTTAGCCTTCCACTGTGGGCTCTGCTCTCCTTGGTTATCTTTCTGTTGAGGTGCGCTCTTCCTGTGCAGTGGCTGCTGACACCCAGGCTTCCTCCCTGACCTCTTAGCCATCTCACCGGGAAGGGAGGATCTTCTCCCATATGCCAGGCAAAGTCCAGGGACTGGGTTGGTCCTGTGATCGAAGGGCTGTAATTCACACATTGGACAGGCCCGATAAGAGGACCTTCTTCTTGATGTGGGGGAGGAGGGATAGGTTAGGCTCACCCTACCCTTGTAAATTGTGGAGTAGTGAGAGAGAAGGAAAATCAGAAGAGTAGGAATGGTGTAGCACAGGCAAACATCTACTTTGTTTGGGCCGTAGACTTTTCTCTCACTCACCGTTAGTCATTGGCAGGCTGGGAGAAATGACTGATTTAACCCTTGTATCTTTGGTCTTTGCTGGGCAATAGAACGTTCCACAGTGCTGGCGATGTTCTCCTGTCTGCAGAGTCCGGTGCAGTAGCCACTGGCCACATGTGCTCGTGCGTAGTTGAAATATGAGTCGTGCTTTTGGGGAATAAAATTTTTAATGTTAAGTAATTATAATGAAATTTAAACATAAATGGCTAGAGTGGTTCTTAGTGGAAGTCACATGAAGGGAAATAGTTCCTTGCAAGGTAGGACCAGGTTTTTGGTAGAAGAGTTGGGCTGAAGGCTAAATGGACCTCAGGTGACCAGGATGGTGATGTGGTTCAGATTCTGTAGGAGGAGCAGGGGGAATTTGGGCATGGGGGAGAGAAGAAAGAGAAACAATGAGAATCCTACATCTGTTCTGGAAGCCTGAAACTGGAGGAAATATTTTTCTACCTAGTATATGGACTAGATTTGTCCTAGGAAGAAATGAAATCAGCTGACCTTGCTATAAAAGTGAATTGAGGGAGACCCTGTGAGACGCTGTTCCGTGTGATTCTAAGCGTACAACAATAAGAACAGCCATGCTCGGAAGTGCCACATACGTAGCTACCCCCAGTTTAAAAGAAAAATTAAGTGGAGTTGCAGTGTTGTTAGAAAATGCTGTCCTGTGCAAGTCTGTTTCTTGGCCCGATGAAGCACAGTTAACAGAAGTGGCAATAGATGAATGGAAGGAACTTGGAAAGGCAGAGCCAGGCCAGGGTGATATGGGCCTGGGCCAGTGGAAGCCCAGACTCTCTGCAAGCCAGCGATGGATACTTTATCCTGTACCGTGCCCCGTGCCCAGCTGAGGCTGGGCTTCCCTACAGCATAGCCAGAGGGATGCGGGGCTGCTCCTGAGGAAGCTCCTTCCCCACTCTGCCCTTGAAGCTCTTCTAGATTTCTAGCCCGTGTCTCCGCTGCTGCGATTCGTCTTCAAGTTGCGATCTGTTCTTCGTCTTTGCTCTTTAGAGGCACCTATGAAATACCTTTTGTGTGCAGCCATGTAGTAGACCTGGAAGACAGAGTAATGCCCTGCCTGTCGTAGAGAACATCTCCGTGCTGAGCAGGGACAGTTTTAGGAGACGCTAAGTGCAAGGTGGATCTGAACGTGGGCTGGCCGCACAGGGTCACAGTGGAAGCACTGTAGGCCGTGAGTGTTCTGGGAAGACTCTACATACGGAGGGTGATGTCCATCCTGCGACCCCAAAAGTGAACGGGGGAAACAAGGTTGGACGGAGCCGGGGGATGGTTTGCGAGTAGATTCTCCTTGGCAGAGGAACGTGCGCAGAACTGCGGAAAAGGTCAGGACTGGGTGGGCAGGGATGAAGGAGGGGAGGAGTTTCAGAGATACAACTGGAGAGGAAAACTCCTGCTTTTTCTTTTTTTTTAGATAATTAAATACTTTTAAAAATATTCAGTTATTCTTTCTATTAAACCACAATCAAAGCTAAAACATGAAAATAAAAAATAAATTTTGTATTGAATAAAGTCTTGTGTTTGAATGTGGAAGGGAGAAACTAAATTCTGGCCATTTGTGTCTGAGGATCATGGGTCTTGCCGAAGCATGTGCTTGTCTGTTCATGGCTGAGCTTCAGGCGAAAGGATGGACACTAAGGGATTTTCTGCCTTGTCGTTTCAGCACTTCAGGGAGCATCTGGACAAACTTTTTGCCAAAGGAATCGGAATGCTGGATATAGCTCTGAACGAAGCCTTCAACATTCTCAGCGATGTAAGCTCTTCTTTAATTTGCCTTTCTTGTCCCGGAAGAATAGATGGGATTTTCAGAAAAACTGTGGATCCGAATTATCGTCAGATAGGCTGGTCTGAGAGCACATGCAGCACACGGTGGCATCTGTGCCAGGTGTTGAGCAGAAGCTGGGGGTGCGGGTAGAGGTCCCCGATCTGTACTGCAAAGTCAGACAGCTCTGTCGGGCAGTGTGGGCAGACTGCAGAAGGGCGAACAAGGCAGGTGTTGCTCCCCTCACCCCCACAGCAGGGCTGTGTCTGCGGTGGGGACACCTGACTCCCAAACGCAGGTTTTCAGCTCAGCTCCTTGGGCCTCTCAAGCCAAGGGTTGGCTCTAATTCCTAGCATCCTTTTTACATCAAGAACATGTATGGGTGCAAAGAAGAACGTTTGGGTCTCATTCCTGAGCTAGTTTCTTGACTGCAGAGGAAAAGGGAAAAATTGGGAAGAAAGGGGGCAACTCTGCTTCCTCCTCAGAAACCCAGGCTGCGGCTCCCTCACACCTCACTGAGGGAGGGACTTCCGCCATAGGTGGTTAGCATTCAGGGAAGAGGCTGTGTTTCAGACGGAACATGTCTGTTAATGGCCAGGAAAGAGGGCCAGACTGCTCCTTCAGTTGTGGTTTGAACCCCCTACCTGCCTTATCAGCATTTGGAGTTCTGAATATCACAGTTTTTTTTGTTTTTTGTACTTGGGTTTGAACTCTGGCCCTTGAGCTTGCAATGCAGGCAGCGGAACCACTGAGCTAAGTTCTCTGCCCTCTCATAGAGTTTTTCCAGATGGTAATATTGAAAGGACTTAGCAGTTGGAAAATATACTGGTTTTTGTTGTTGTTGTCATTGCTAGGTATTGGACCCACGGTGAGCTACATCTACAGCCCTTTTTATTTTTATTCTGAAACAAGGTTTCACTAAGTCATTAAGCTGACCCTGGGGTGGACTTGTAATTTTGACTCTCCTACCTCACCCTCCTGGAGTGCTGGCCTTAGAGGTGTGCACCACCACCACCAGCCAGCTTTACTGCTTTTTATTCTCCTGAGCAAGGGGAATCTGCTTGGAGGTGGAGAGCCCCTTTTGGACCTCTGTTTCTGTCCCGTAGTAAATCTTGGTTTCCTGCTTTCTGACTCTCCCGAGCAAGGGGAATCTGCTTGGAGGTGGAGAGCCCCTTTTGGACCTCTGTTTCTGTCCCGTAGTAAATCCTGGTTTCCTGCTTTCTGACCTCGACTCTGGAGGAATGAGGGTCCGGAGACTGTTGTCCTGCTGGAGGTTGTTGCCAGCTTCTAGAGTCTGGCTGGCTGAGCTGAGAGTTGGCCTTCCACATCTTGCTGTGTGACCTTGAGAAGAAGAATCTCAGGTTCACTTTTCTTTTCCATAACTGCAGAATGGCAGGAGGAATAGACCGCCCCTGAGCCCAGAAACTGTGAACCCCAGTGCAGAATGCAGGGCCCCTTGTTCACAAGCTGTTAAGAGTGTTAAAAGAATGACAGTAAAATGTTACAAGTGTCGAGCTTCTTAGAGTGGCCCTGGGCCTTTGTCCACCTTGGACACTGTGAAGCTCATCCTGGGAGACTGGAAATTGATCGATGAAACGGTTGGTACCTGCTCCTTTCAGCAGTATTGGGTGGGTGCCATTCCTGTAACCCCAGATGCTGGGCAGCCTTGACTGGACCAATCTTGACACAGCTCCACTTGAAGGCGTTGGCTTTCCTCCTGTGCACGTCTTCAGGAACATCTGCTGCCCTGCCGGTTCCCTCTGCTTTTCCTTTCCCCGGGACCTCTCCTCTGCCCCTTCCTCCATTCATCAGCTTTGGTTTTAGACACCCTGAACGAGTGACATGCGCAGGCGAATGCTGGCCTGCCAAGCTCTCCAGCACAGGCGTGGTGGGCACGGTGGGGACACACTTCTTCCTCAAAGACACTCACAATGCACCTGCACATATTAGGAGGTGCAGTAGTGAATAAATCTTTTAAAAATGTCCTGTACCTGTGCTCAAGATTGCTGGCCTAGAAATACCTTTTGTCATGTCTGTAGAGGCACAGCTACTTTCAACAACTAGGCCACACACCGAGAGGTCCAACAGGAGATCTTATTAAGGAAGGCAGGTTAGGGAGAAAGGAGAGAGGGAAGAGAGAGAAAAGAACGGAGATAGGAGAGAGAAGGGGAGATAAGGAGAGAAGAGAGGAGAGGAACAAAGAAAGGAAGGTCCTTTTATTAGTTTTGGGCTGGGGTATTGCTTATTCATGAGGAGTGGGCTAACTTTAACCTATCACAGGCCAGGTTGCCTTTTATGGGTCCAGTCCTGCAAAAACAGGTTTAACTTCTCTGGACCGCTGTGGCCTAGAGGGGAGGGAAGCTAAAGAAAAGAGCATGAGGTGGTTTTAAGAGCCAAGCAGCACCAGGAAGATGCAGCCTGTGATGGCGGCCTCAGGTCCCTAACAAAGTCCTCAACTCGATGCTAACATCTTGGCAAAGTGACAGCCCACCGAGCGCATTTTGGTGGTGATATCATTGTCTCTTCTGAGATGTATATTCACACCCTGCAAAGATTACTGAGACCCTGAGAAGCCACCAGTGTGGGGGTACTTTTCTTGAATCCTGTGAGGAAAGTATTTTTGTACAGGGAAATCTGCCCACATACATCTCTCTCCTCACTTCACCTGTGAAAGCCTCTGTGGGTTCTGGGCCATGGAAACCCAGATGGGCTGAGTATAAATCCTAGACAGCAAGAGACAGAAGCACCAGTAAAAATTAGAAAAATGTCCCTGCTTGAGATCAGTGGCATTTGGTCCCAAATGCCCGAGTGCACATTTATCCTATAGAGAGAAACATTTCCATCCCATCTCTTGTGATTTACTTTTTAAAAGCAAAGTTCTTTCACAAACAGAGATGCTAACCTCCTGTGAAAATGAAGCTTTGTTTTTTTCCACCAAGGTCACGGATGTGACCTTCAAGTGATATAATTCCCTTCCTGTGTATCATGTCTGCCTCCGTAAGCGAATACCAAACAAAAAAAGCTGTTTCTCAAACACATACCTGTGCGTGCACGCACACAAACACAGTTGAGATCGTAACTGTGGCTAGAATTTAGAATGGTTCAGAGGTTGTTATAATTAAATACAGACCATTCCATCTTAGCAATGACTGCATTTTGCATTTGCTATTTGCTTAGGTGACTTTGAGGTTTGGGGTTATTGATACCAATGGCTCTGAAAGGACCATTCAAATAAACTTCTAAGCCCCATCCAGCTATTGATCTCCATGCATTCATTAAGTCCTGTAAGAACAGAGAGCCAGTTTGCTACAGTAGTTAGCATCTACCTTGTCATGTGACAGCTGCAATTATCTTTTTTGGTGATGAATGTGATCTTTGCAGTGATTACCTTTTAAAAATTTTTCTTAGCCAATTAAATAAAATTCGGTGACATTTCAAAGACTGTTAATCACAACCAAATGCTCTAAATGTCAAGATGCATTGAAATTTTTGCTGCTAACTGATGAATCACTGAGCTAATTGTAGTTCATCATGGGGCCCTTGTCATTGTTATTATTATGGAAAACACTTTCATCATTCTCGCTATTCATTAAAAAAAAGTTCTAGACAAATATGAAGAGAAGAGATATTACCCATCAAAGCATTTGAATTTAATTGCATTCTTCAGAGTTCTCCCACTACAGATTGCTGCGGAGAATACCCTGGACCCCACCAGAGAAGAAAGTAATGTTCTTAAGTAAATAGCTCCTGGCCGCCCCTTCTTCCAGTCTGCATTACTCAGATATCTTCATTTCCTTCTCTTTCTTTTCTTTTGTTTGGCAAATTTTTCCAGGGTGTTTTCCAATGAGTTGCATAAACAACAGCCCAAGGGCATCCTGACATTCATTCTCTGAAGCATCTGTGACCTGAATCACCGATCACTTGTATTCAGTGGCTCACTGAGGTCTCATTCCGCACTCTGAAGGCTGTGTGTTTCCCAAACGCTTCCAGAACATCCGAGAACAGGTTACAAGGCTGCTGCTTCTTGCTGCAGTAATGCACTGCCATTACAGTGGAAAGGCCACAGTTGGGGTATTTATTGACGCTCTGAGTGTGGCTGAAGGTGGGTCCTTCAATATGGAAGAGAGTGAGGAGGTTGGATTAGGATCCATTAAGACCTTCAGTGTTGCAGCTGAGGCTTGGTGGACACAGCAGGGGAAGATTTTGGCCCTAGGGTTTCAAAGAGCCTTTGGATATAAACTGCCTTTTTTACTGTCAGGGAGCTGAGAGGTATTTCAGGGTGTTCCTGGAATAAGGAATACAATTATTTGCAGCTTTTAGCTCCCTGGGCAAGAATGTTTTGTTGTAGTAATGGTGGTAGTGACAAGAGAATAGCAGTCTTATGTGGGCAGCTCTGGGAGATGGTGTCTATGGTTTTCTGTCTGCTAAAATAGTGTCATAAACTTTGTATACTAGCAAGGCACATGCCTGGGACACAGAATTTAAGGAATATTCACGGTGCTGATGGCTTCTCCAGGACCCTGGAAACCAGAAAAAGATGGAAGGAGAAAGGTGCAAAAGGTGGAAATTAGCACTTGGGAGGCATTAATTAGATGTATCACTATATTAGTTTATTTTTCATTACTCTTAACAAAATGGCTGAAATAGGATCACTGTATAAAGAAAAGAGCTTTATGTAGCTCACAGTTTTGGAGATTGAAAGTCCAGGATCAAGTAGGTCCGTTACTCTGGCCTCTCCTGAGGTTGATAATGACATCATGGTGGGAGTCTGTACAAGAGTGAGAGAGTCTCGCCAAGAGCAAGAGAGAACACTGACCTTGAAACAGCCAGAGAGAGAAGAGAGGTCATGCTCCCTCTTGTAACTTGTTCTCTCCAGAGCTGCTTTAGTCTTTTCTGAGGGTACCATCCTCAGTGACCCGAGGACCTCCCAGCCGGCACCAGCTCTTAAGGGTTCACCACCCTCCCATCAGAGCAACAATAACAAACACCACCTCTAGCACAGGAAACCTTGGGGATACCCTCAAATGATGCTGAGAACAGAGCAATCACTACCTGCTTGAGGACCTTACTAAAAGCTATAGAATGAGTCCAGTAGAGGAGAGACCTTTTTTTTGCTGGTATTTAGATCCCAGCTGTGTGAAACAATAGCTGTATAACTGCAGGCAGATTAGCAGAGCTCTCTCTGCCTCAGCCTCCCCACCGAGAAAATGGGGGTGAGGGTTGTATCTACCTCGGAGTCTAGTAAGGATTCAGTGAGTTCCTGCTTGTAGCTCGGCATACCATGAACGTTTAATCTGAGTTGTAACAACTGTGTAAGGATTTCTTTTTCCCATCTTACAAATGCAGAAGTTAACACTTAGGAAGGAGAATTAATCCAGACACAGCCATGGTGTAGGATGGTACATATTGAGTGCTCTCCACAATATCATGATACTCCATGCATGTTTTGAGTTGGCTTTTCTCTGTCCTCAAATGGCCACAAGGTGATCCATATATCCATCCTTCTTTATGCATGTTTTGAGTTGGCTTTTCTCTGTCCTCAAATGGCCACAAGGTGATCCATATATCCATCTGTCTTTCCATCCATCCATCCATCCATCCATCCATCCAGTTATGTATAGTCAAACTCTACATCAGGCTTCTCAGTACACGGATGCTGTGCATTAACAACTTCAGTGCTTTAGCTGAATGCGGTGGTACACACCTGTAATCCCAGTACTCAGGAGGCTGAGGCAGGAGGATCGCCGTGAGTTCAAAGGCCAGCCTGGGCTATAGTGAGTTCAGGGCGCCTGATCTATTAATCCCAGTACTCAGGAGGCTGAGGCAGGAGGATCGCCATGAGTTCAAAGGCCAGCCTGGGCTATAGTGAGTTCAGGGCCAGCCTGATCTACATAGAGAGACCTTGTCTCTAAAAACAAAACAAAAAACCCCTCAGTGCTATCATTGTTCTCACCAGTGGCCCCCAGGAAGTCTGAGTCTCCATCCTTCCTTAGTGCCATCCGAAAGACTAAACGCGCCAAGGATGCTCCACTCACTGCCTCCACGCTTAAGTGTTTGACCTCCCAGAAAAGCCCTTTTCCCTTATCCTTACCACCACTGGGACTTACTCAGGTGCTGTGCTCTCAGTGGGGTCTTCCCTGACTACTTTTCTCTAAAATTACTCTCTCCCCATTTGTGACCTGCTTTCTCCTCTTTCTCTTTTTCCCCTTAGCATCATCATCAAACGTACAACGTTGTTTACCTTGCTTTTGCATGTCTTCCCCCACCCCACAAAAATAAATAATACATAGCTACAAGCAGGAAAGGCATTAGTTAGTGTGTTTCATCGTCAGCACTGTCTGGGCACTTAGCAGATAATTTTAGAATGAATGAATGAACTTTGCAGATTACAGTGGAGGGGGTGTTCACTACTTAGTGCTGAAGACCGGAAGTACCTCCCATGCCTCCACACTCATCTAACTGGAGGGTTTTAAAGGACACTGCACTGCCTGAGTTGCATCGTGAATAGCGTTCGTTAAAGGCATTTTTCACCTCCGTTTCAAGGAAAAGACGCTTCTCTGACAACTAGACTTGGCCAGTCTGGATATACTATTAAAGATTGGGGTCTTTTAAAGCATGATACGAAGTTGCAAGTTGAAGAAGAGATTTAGAGATTTGCACACCAGCCAGTACAGTTGGAATTTCAGCATGCCACCCCTACTAACAATAAACTAGGACAAAAAAACTACGTGCAGATAATGTGCATTTAAAATACACACTTAAAAAGAGTATACGCGTCTGATGTGAACTCCAGATTACTGAAATTATTCTCTTTTTTCACAAAGCTTTGCTGATTTTATTGTACGATGTATTCTTTACTCCTCAGACCTGTACAGGGCAGTGCCCCTTAGATGTTGAAATAGCTGTTGCCTCTCAGATACCCTGCTGCCCATATCGCGGGCCTTACAGGGTTCTTCCAGCAGTTCTTTTGGCCTTGTTTGTGGCAGCGTGGTCCATACCTGAAGATAACTTGCTCCAGTTTGCATTTAGTTCTCGTTTTCCGGAGCATGTATGGCAGCCCACACAGAAAGCGTGGTGCACCCTGAGCTGCTGCTTTGAGAGGCTTCCCAAGCCAGTACCCAATGCCCCTGCCATCTTGAGGGCATCCACACATAACTCTCTGATGTGCTTTATCTTCAATTTTTGATTTCTGCAGTTCAACCATACGGGACAAGGGAGCATCTGCAGCCAGGCCCTCATGCTCATAACTGACGGGGCAGTGGACACCTACGATGCCATCTTTGCGAAACACAACTGGCCCGACCGGAAGGTAGGTGGGTATGGGCACGCTGCGCAGAGTGGAGACTTTCTCGTGGCCTCGGGTTGTCCACAGCTAAGTACCCTATGCAGACCTAATCTCACGATGACCTCTGGTTTCTCAGCCTTGTATTTTTTGGTTGACCAACATCAAATATTATGGCTTTCCTCGTTTTCGAAATGAAATTTCTTTTTATAGAGGAGGAGAGAAGCAATCCATGAAGATTTGCTAACCGTGTTCAGTGTCACCTTTATTGTGAAGGGTGCTTTGTCCATCCCGAGCAGTGCTTCTCTTTGCTTTTTATTTTCCGTGGTGCCGAGCTGCATGGGGAGGCTGGAATCTGCAGAATGGTGAGGTCAGCTGTGGGGGCCTGGCTGCCCTTTTCTAATTCCTCCCTGGACCTCATTCCTACACACAGCCTTTTCTCCATCTCTCCATGCTATTTCTCAGCCTCATCAAAGCTTTTGTCTTTTTCTATTCCATGTTTCAGGGATGTTACCGTGACTGTCGCTACTTGAGACAGTTCATCCAAGCCTGCCCAGCTTTGTCTGTTTTGAGTATTTAATTCCTAGGAAGTGAACTAACCGTACAAGCTTGTCAAAAAGAGGCAGGAAACAAACGAGAACCGTGCCCTCAGCCATTTCCGGGAACTGCATACCCCACGGTGACACAGATGGGAAATGTTGTTCCATATTCCTTCGGTCACTGTCAGTGAGCCTGACAGCACAGGACCTCACCCCACCAAGCGAGTCTGCTGCGACGCGCATTTGTTCACCGTAGCTCACAAGCGGGCGCCGGCTCCCTTCCCTGGTATCTAACCTGAAGCTGGAGGAATGGGTGTGTCCTGGAATTACTAATAGAAAGCGAGTATCTGACATAGCACCCACCCACATGATGTGCAAGAGCAAGCATGTCCTACCCTAAACACTCAGGAACCCAGCCCTTGAGGAAGATGGAGTTCACTCTCAGACAAGGTGCCAGTAGTCTTTTGGGTGCTGGTTTCCAGGCACAGGTACCAATCAGAGTCAATTCTTGGTAAGCTGAGGCGAGGTGAAAGGATGCTAGCCACACTTGCATCTCTGCAGCACACACCGCGGTGCCGAACATGCGGCTTGTTCCCGTGCACAGCTTTGAAGAGTAGCCTACTGACTGAGGATGCGGGTGAGAGGGCCTCAGCGACAGAGAAGACAAGTAGGGCTGGAGATGCTTTGTAGCTGAAATGGAATGCTCACAGGGGTCCTGACGTCTCGCAGCCAAGTGAAGGATCATTTGCATTATTTAAGACTGCTTGAAAATAAGAGAAGAAAGCAAAGGAGCCTTTTCAACTTTTTTTTTTAGTACCGGGGATCGAACTCTGGTCCTTGTGTTTGCAAGGCAGGCAGGAGAACCACTGAGCTAAATCCCCGGCAGAAGGAGCCTTTTCATAAGCAGCCATTGACACCCTCTGTGTTATGCATGTACCTCTTGTGCCGGGTTGTATGAACTGTCTCGCGTGGTGATACTCAGTGGCCAGTATTTGCCCAGGAATCTTTGTGTTTAACTGTCCTTATGTGTAGGATGAAGCACAGGGTGAGGCATGAAAAATTCTAAATCTTCAGGCAAAGCACAAATCTCAACGTATTTTTCTAGATGAATGATACTGATTTTAGGTCAGGGGTATTCTTGGATTAATTTGAGCCAGTGTCTTGGAAATGAAGGAGTTTCATAACTTAAGAAGTGTTATCAGGCAGAAGCAGCTTTTCTTCCTGTAGTGAGAGGTTCTTTTTGTTATTAGAAATGAATGCTATCCTCCCTTCCCTTGCAGCCTTGTCGTGGAGAGTTCTGCGACATTCACACACGTTCTCTTCTTTGTGAACTTCCCAGTGAGGGTACAGGTAATAAGTTTGTACAAAAGCCTAATATGATTTAGCGCTGTGGTAAGGTAAGTTGGTGTGAAATGCCTACGTAGTTATTGTTCTCCACTATTTTGAACATGAGCTGTTTAGTTAAGGCTTGCGTCTGGCTTGCTGTCATTGGCTATCTTCAAGATTGTAAAAATAGGGACTAGGTTCAGGAGAGAGGAAAATGGTCCCAAGATTGGAGTGTAATTCTCAGGAAGGAGTGGTTCTCAAACTGGCATGAGCCTGGGCCCATCGGAGGCCTTATTCACACTCGGCCTGCTGGCCCCCACTCTGGAGCTTTTGACTGAGGAGGTGAGGGTGGGCCTGTGCACCTGAATTCCTAACAAGTTCCTGGGATATACAGACACTGTCGGTGAGGAAATTGTGCTCACAGAACCACTGCTAAGAAATAACTCAAGAGACTGAATTTGGTTCTGCATGGCTTTGCCACTCTTGATGCACTGTTCACCTTGGCAGGAGCCTGTTCTCTTTGGTTGAATCTGGTGCAGACGTGTGGGTTTCTTGGCCCACGCTGTTTGGAAAACTGTCAGTTACCAGTTACATTTACAAAGTGGAGGTATTATAGGATTTAAAATTTCAGTTTTTGTCCTAATAAGGTACAGATAGCACTTTTAGGTTGTCTTTGTTACTTTCTCATTGCTGGGACAAAATACCCGACCCTCACAAATTAAAGGAGGAAAGGTTGTTTCTAGATGTTTTAGTCCATAGTCTGCTGGCTCCAAGGCAGTATAGCATGACAGAGGAACATGGCAGAGGAGACAGAGCCCATAGTGTGACAGTTGGGAATCAGGAAGCAGCCAGCTTTACTTTCCCTTTCTATTCCATTCAAACTCTAAGCCTATGGGTTGGTGCTGCCCACTTTTAGGGCAGGCCTTCCCATTATCCACACCCAGAGCTATGCCAGACTAATCGGTGGACTAATCCAATTATCACAGGCCCATAATCTAATGTCACACACCCATGATCTAGTTACTCCCCAAAGCCCCACTTGTAAATGCATGAGGCTTTAGGGAGACATCTAAGTAGAAGCCATAACAGGCCAGCATTTCTGGAGCAATGAGTGACTGTAGCTGTCCCCTAAGCCGGTGATGGTCATTTTATGTGGGCCTCATCCTCACTACTTCCCATCATTTCCTGTCACATCACTCATGTGCTTTACCTGCCTGGAGGTGTGGAGGCCCTGACCCCGCTCTACATTAACAGGCACTTACTATTTCCTAAGCAGGACTTGTATTTCCCGGAAATGGGTTTTGTTCCCTTCTCTTAGATCTGCCCGGGCCTCTCCTTTTCTCCTCTAGCTGCAGCATGATGTCCTAGTCTATAAGGACCCATCTTCTAGGCTCGGGACAGTGCCACCACCTGCACCATATCCCAGCCCTTCTGAGAAGTGTGACATAGAGAGCCTGGAGCGACTTTGTGACTCCTGCCCGCTAGGGTTTATGTCCTTTGTGATTGCTTCACTTCAAGTGTGAGCAGGACCTGTGATTTGCTTCTGAGTAATAGAATATTGTAAAAGGGAAGGGCTTTTAGTCCCATGCCAGTTGACTTTTGAGCTAGTTGGAAAAAATTTTGTCCTGGGTGGCCTCTGTTTAGTTAAAAGCCCTTGAAAGAGGTGCTGGGCTCTCCCTGAGGGCAGAGAGACTCTCCTTGCTTATCTGATACAGTGAGCTTCTGTTTAGAGATGTGCATGTGGCCAAGAATTGCACGCAGCCAGAAAAAACACGCATCCCTCAGCCTTTCAGCCACAGGGAGTGAATTCCTACAGTAATCTGCGTAAGCTTGGAAGAGGATTCCTCCCAGATTGACTCTAGATTAAACCCAGCCCCGCCGCTCCTTCACTGCAGCCCTAAGACCAAAAGCATGTGGCCCAGCTAGACAGAGCCCAGACTGCTGGCCCACGGAAGCTGACAGTGAGTATGTGCCTTGTTGAATCACCGTTTTCTACATAATTTGTTATCCAGCAGTAGAAAACTAATAGGAGGTGCAAGGAAAAGAAAAAAAAGGACAGGAAATGACTTACCATGCAATGCTGTAAAACATTCTCAACTCTGTTGACCTAAAGTAACAATTCATTATTTCCTGTGGTTCCTCGGGTTAACTGGGCGGTGTCTACATGGTGTCACTAGCAAAGCCGGGAAGTTGGCAGAGCCACCTCTCTCTCTCCATGCAGGGGCCCAATTCTCCAGAGCCGCGCTGTGTCCATCCCCATTCTAGGGCCCTGCACTTCTTACTTTGATATCTGAGTCCCCAGAAAGGAAAAGGAGGAAGAAGCGAGGAGACCAAGAAAGCCCTTGGGAGTGTCATTTTTAGAAGTTACTCAGTACCGTACCAAGGCCTGCTCAAGGTAGCTGCTTCCCCAAAACACTGTGGAGCAAGCTGAAAGAAGGGTGCATAATTGGTGACTTAGCTGTGAGTCTATGAAGGTAGCAGCACCATGATTGCCTCTGCAGTGGGTCCCTGGCCAGCATTTAATTTTTGAGAGCAGGAAGGAGGAGCTATTCATTCATTTATGGGCTGCCATTTACTTTTGCTTACTATCCATGGGTTAGTGGCTTAACAGTAGTTCTTACACATTTGGAATAAAGTATGAGCTCCTCAGCATGAAAAGCGCTCATTCCTGGACTAGCAAAAGAACGAGAGCTGCATATATTTGAATTAGGAAAATGGCTCTGCCTGCCATTATGCAGTTCCTCTTCTAACTTAAGGAAGTGATAGAGGTATTAGTCATTGCCCATAACCTCCTTTTGAAGAGCGCCAGACAGAGGCACGCTGTCTGGACAGTTAAAGGAATGGTTAGTTATGTGATGGAAGCGGGGGTTGGCAAACTGTGACCCAGGATCCAAATATGGCCCATTACCTACTTGTGTAGCTCATGAGCTGTGAATGATTTGTGTATTAATAAATGGGGAAAGAAAGACTTTCATGACTCAAGAAAATCATATGAAGTTCAAATTTTAGTGGCCATTAACAGCGTTGTTTGAACATAGTCACTGCTCTTTGTTCCCATATTTTCTGTGGCTGAGGGCAGGCTGAGTAGCTATGATAGACTGCCTGGCCCACCGGGCATGAAATACTTACTGTTCGGCCCTTTAAAGGCCAACTGCCAGTCTGAAGGGAATCAGAAGAGAATTCAGGGCAACTTGTGTATTGTTGAAAGTCATTCAGATAGCCTCAAAGTTCTATGTTCTGGCTGAATTCAGCAGGTGATGGCAGTGGCGATTTCTGCCTCCCTGTCCATCTTTTCTACACGAGTAAACATACTAGCCACAGAATCAATGGCCAGAGATTGGTGGCCAGCAGCTTCTTACTGTGGAGTCTCGAAATGTTTAGCGACCCTTGCTGCTTTCCTGTAATGAGTCATTCTCTCTCCTTTCTCGCACCTCCTTGAGTCTGCATCAGTGCCATTGGGGGGGTGTGGGGGACTGCTCAGTGGGGGGTTTGTTCCAAGTCAGAGTGAGCTACAGGCTATGAGCCTTGAGGTAGAACCCGGGACCTGGAATAAAGGATCCTCTCAAATATTATAAGACTTCTGCTTGAGCTTGGTTTTGGCAGGAGCGTGGCCCTCTGACAGGGTGTCACCACTTTCAGGTCACTGGAGTAACAGGGAATACCAGAGCCCTTCTTTGAACAGATGTGGGTAACCAGAGATTCTCTGACTTAGTGTGGAATGCCTTAACAAAAAACCCCATGGATGGGGCCGCTTATTACAGACTGAAATTCACTTGTGTAGTTCTGGATGCTGGAGGTCTGAGGCTGACACAGGACTCTGCTGAGGGCCCACTGGCACACTGCTCTGTTGGCTTCTTGTATCCTCACTTGATGGAGAGAATGGGAAGCCGTCTTTCTCCTGGTCTCTTAGAAGAGCACTCATCTCATTCAGGTGTGAGACCAACAGGGATCTTAACCAAATGTTCCGAAGAACTACCGATCAGCGACAGCGAGAGCGAGACACCGCCCCAGAGGAACCGAAGGAGCTGCACCAAGAATGGTGTTAAACAGACCTTTATTAGTCTGGCCAGACGGCCCCTCCAAGCAACGACTTGGAGAGATCCCAAGCCCAGAGTACAAGAGGGTTTTATACGTTTCTAGATGGGGCGGAAGCAAGCAAAATGACAGAAGCCAAATGTGGCGGTTCGAAGAAAGGAACAGAACGTATAGTTTGCACAGGATGAGGCTGACATTTCTGTGACCAAGTACAGAGCTGTGGTTAATCTCTATAGGAAGGCCATTTCCGTGACAAAGTGTAGGACCATGGTTAATCTTTACGGGAATCGTCTGTCTCTTTTACCTGGAATGTTCCCACTTGGTGTTTGTTCCTGACCATTGTCCTGAGTAAACGCTGACTTTTTAGTGACCTTGGGCCTTTCTTGTTCTCTCAAGAGGGCGAGTTTAACCTTCAACTCAGATGGCGTCCATGCTGGCACCTTACACCTGACACAGGAAAACTTCACCTTTGTGACCTTATTAATCCTAATCATTTCCTAAAGTCCCTAACTCCAGTTCTGTCACATTTTAGGTTGGATCTTCAACATATGGATTTTAGGGAGGTAAAAACCACCCACAACACTCCCGAATGCAAATAAGATGGAATCTCTATAACTCCTGTTACTCTGGGGCAGCACCAAACCATCAGTTAATCAACTGTATTTTTCTTTGTGTTGTTACTTCTTAGTGGTGAAATTTGGACTGTAAATGTGAGGTAACAGATCTCAGATTAACTTGCTTCAGGGTAGGGAGTGTAGGGACACAGCGTGGGGTTTGCATCTGTGATGACCCATCTGGGTTTCTTAGGCATCACCATGCAGTCCGTCCTGTCCTTCACACAGCTCTGTGATGAGCAACAGAGGCAGCACTAAGATGTTCTGTTCACTTTCCATTCTGTGCAGCCTTGGTCCCCTTCAATGAGATAATATTTCAGCTGATTTTTGTACCCTAAGTTTATAAAACAACTAACAGTCTCTAATTTTTGTTGAATTCTGTGTCAAGTACTGTTCTGAATGCTTCAGGTGTATCTAATTGTTAGAGAAATCACATGAGATGGGACCTACTACTTCTGCCTCTTTCAGAGGAGGAAATGGAGGCACCAACAGGCTGATTCAGTGTTGCACAGTGAATGTTTGAGGCACTGATCAGATTGACCCCTGGAGTCAACTGCTGAGCCTGTGGCCTTATGTGGGACTCAGAACTCGAGAGTGAAGTAAGAAAATGACTGAAGGTGCCTGTGTCCCTGTTGTGCTTATTGTCACGAGGACACTAAGTCCATTTCCTTGGCCTTCCTGCCCCCAGTGCAGGAGCTCTGCAGAATGTCAGGGGTTCTGTGATCTCAGACCCTATCAGGTCAGTAGGAGAGCAAATTGCATGGCCCTGGGATGAGGTTGTCTCAGTGATTGTGTGATTTTCCTTTGCTTATGCCCGTAAGTCGTGTGTCTATTATCCCTGGAGCAGCAGCAAGGATGATAGCTTTGAGGCCCTTAGAGAAGGGGCCAAGGTTCATTGTTCTAGGCAGATCCTTGGTGGTCTGGTAGGGACAGCAAGGAAGGGACAAGAGCAGATCTTGGTTCCAGAATAAAGAGAAGTCTTGGATCAGAGAAGACTTCGGGGGACATGACGTTGGAGCAGTTCCGTAAACCTGATTGGAATCACTGAGATTTAGGCTGGTGCCACATAGCTCTCCTTAGTTCTGGGAAGACCTCCTAGATAGAGCTGAGCGAGAAGGGAAGATGCAGCCTGAGGCAGCTGTCCGGGCTGAAACAAGGTCCAGCTCTGCCTCAGGTCCTCTGAGGTGATTTTGCAAAGCCTGGGAATCCTGTGCCATCCCTGGGAGCTGAGGAGCAGAGCTTCTGAGCTAGTCAGGGATTATCCCATTAAAATCGTAATCCTTCAATGATTTTTAGCAATTTGGATCTGTCTCCCACAACTACATTGTTTTCTGACTTTCAAATGCTCTCACAAACATTTTTCTTGCGGCAGGTTGAAAGGAAGAGGGATTTTCTAAAGACCTTAGGCTACTTGAGAAAGAATTAAGATGGTACTCTGTGTGTGTGTGTGTGTGTGTGTGTGTGTGTGTGTGTGTGTGTGTGAATATGTACAAAGGTAGGGATACCTTACCCCCCACACACAGATACGCACATACATGCATAGAACCAAATTAATCCAAAGGTTGGGGAGTGGCAGGGGCTTTTGGCAGACAAAATAGAGCAGTGACACTCATGGGGTTGCTTGTTCATGCAAAAGGATTTATTGGGGAGCCCCTGTGCCCCAGCCCACTGTCACAAGAACAGGAATATGGAGCTGATATGATACTTCTAAAGAGACCACAGAGCTCAGTAAGAACTCACAAGTGACAAACATGAGAAAAGGGCAGTTAGAGATCATTATAATCATGTGATCAAGGTAAGCATGGGTTTCAGGCAGTGAGTGGAATGGTAGCAGCTCCTGTAGGCAGGGTGACCAAGGGAGCCTCTGAGAGGGGCACACAAAGAGGAGGGCATTGCTGCGGAGGGAAGCGAAGTTGGGTGTGAACAGCTAGATAAAGAGCAGGTGTCTGGAGCCCAGGGAGCACAGGGAATAGACAGGCAGTATCTTCTGGGCATCACTGGGCAAACTAAAGAGCTGGAGAGTGATGCATGCTGGGTAGTGGGGAGCCGTGGGAGGCTTCTGAACAGAAAAAAGTCAGGAACTGTGTGGGGAATCGGGCCAGGAGACAAGGACTGTGCTCCATACGCGGTTCTGGGCACTGATTCCAGTGGGATAGATGGCATGAGCGGCACACCTCACTTCCTGCTGTCCTGTGTCGGGGCTCACTGGGTGTCTTCTTCCCTCTCGTCCGCTCACACTTTCTTTCTCCCTGACTGAAGTCACATTTTGGTCTGGAAGTTTTGTGCCAGTTTGCGTTGTTGCTTTATTTTTTCCAAGGGCGATAAATTCTAACGCTGTCTTAGGAAAATAGCAAGAACATTCATTTCTTGTGGTCAGTCAATGGTATGACAGGAAAAGGCATTTTCAGTCACCGTGGTGAGCGCTCACACGGGCCTTCCTTGCAGCTGAAGCGAGAGTCGAAACGGTTCATTGTCTGCGGGTTTGTTTTTAATTACCTCTGCTGGTGTTGGACATCTCGTGATTCCAGCAAGAAGAACATGACAGGACGCGTTAGGATGAGTCGCCGATGCATGGCTGCTGCCAGCCGTTGAAAAATCACTCAGAAGCAGAGGCCTGAGACAGCTGCCTGGCACCTTTCCTGGGGCTGCAGCTGCTGCCTCTCTCCCTGGGCTTTGCTTTGGGGTCCTGGCCTCCACTCAGGTGCTGCTGTCTTCAGAAAGTAGGTGGTGGGCAGGGCAAATGCCCACCAGATGACCCCATTAAGTAGGCGTTGTCAGGGTGGCCCCCCCCCGCCCCTTCTTTGCTGGTGGGAGAGTCCTGTCCTCCGCTTGAATGGGGTGTGGTGGTACACGTGTAGGCCCAGAAGCACTCTGGGAAGCTGAGTCAGGAGCATTGCAAATTCAAACCTGGCTTGAGCAAGGTCCTGTCCTAAAATTAAAAAAAAATAAATAAAGGCCTTGGGTTCAATCTTCTAGTATTGGGGGTAAAAAAAAAGACATAGGTTAGAAAGGGAGGGAGGAAAGAAGGAAGGAGAAAGAGGGGCAGGAAGGGAGGGGAGCAGAGTCAAAAGCAGAGGGCAAAGGGGACACTACCAAAAGGACTCCACCCTAAAGCACAGACAGCCACGTGTCTTTCCGCCAGTGCATGGCCAAACTTTGCTGCAGTCAGTGTGTGCGATGCCTGTGCTGAATCTCTCTCTGCAGGCACTTGCCGTGCTGTAGGAAACTGGGAATGTGCTATTTCTCACATGCTATTTTTCTTCAGCATCTTTTTCACCTTCTCTCCCACTGCGCCTCCCTGGCTCTGGGAATTGAATCCAGGTCCTCACCCCTACGAGGGACGTGCTCTTGAGTGAGACCCTTCAGTGTGCACGTTGCTATTGTTGATGATTTTAATTTTAGGCAATACTTGAATATAATATTGATCTGTTTATAAAATTTTTGTTGATAATACTTCTAGGATACATGCAAAGGCATTGAAATATTGTTTGAAAAGCAAGCAAATACATAGAATAAAGTACGAGCCTTTAATACAAATTTTGTTAGCCTTCTGGAAGAGGACAGGAGGAATTTTTGGAGACAACATTCAGAGACAGTGTACGAATGGGGGCTTTCCAGAATTGATGAAATCTGCAAATTTAGGAACTTTCGCCTTTGCGCAGCTTTCTAGGAATCATGGGCTTACTAGAAAAAAAAAAGAAAAAAATAGATATCATACAGTCATTCTATTTATTACTGCTACAGTGGCCAGGGATATAAAACATTATTGTGCTTTTTGTTGTTCCATAGAGGAAGCTTATATCTCAGGAATCATGATAAAACAAATGTACCACTGTTGCTACTAATAAAGTAAAGCCTTTAAGTTGAATTGGAAAGAAAAAAAAGACAGCCAGGATTATTTTTTCCCCTTAGACATAAATGTGCGCACACACATGTAACAAAATAATTTTGGGAAGCATCATCTACTTTCATTTCTTCTGAGGTGAGACCTGATTTAGCCATCTTCTTGTTAGGATTTATTGTATTGATCATGAATTATGTCCCTCCTACAGCTAACATGACACAAACTAATCACAAGTTACAGTCACATGGTATTCTGTACACACTAGGGCATGGGAACAAAGCGTGGCCAAAGAATCTATTAGAAACAAAACAAATTTGCTTTGCCTCTGATTTATAATTGGACAAAGTGTTTTAAGATAATTCTTCACATTCAAGCAATGCTGAAATAAATTCTTTTCTGTGGAGTATGGTGATGCTCGCCTATAATCCCACCAGTAGGGGAGGCTGAGGCAGGATGATGGCGATTAGAAGACTGCCTTGGGAATTTAGCAACTTACAAGATTTTCCTCAAAATAAACAAGGGTGAGATTGGGCATTTAGCTCAGTGCTGAGTCCTGGGTTCAGTCCCCTGTGCTGCCAGAAAACAAAACAAAAATAAAAACAAAAGAAAGGAAAGAGTGAACGAATGAATGAGTGAGTGAGGGAGTCAATTTGTTTTCTAAGTTACTATTCATGAAAATTTTTACTGGGAGGATTAAAAAATAAGGAAAAATGTAAAAGTTGAGAAAAGAACTAAACAATAAAATGAAAACATGTATTGGCCTGGAGGCAGAAATAAAAAGAGTAGAAAAATAAAAATGGAAAAGGATGGATAGGCCATGCTTTTGATCTGCAAATGTAAAAAGGTACAAGACCCTTGGTGTACGTTTGCTGTCTGCATGTTTGACGGGTGTGTTCAAGGGATACAGTAGTAAACAATCTCTCACACGTTCTAGTTGGGGGAACAGGATGGGAGGCAGACGAATGCACACTGGACAAGTATAAGTATAAACATAGAAATAACTAAGTGGATGGGCAAAATAAAAGTTCAGCAAATTACTTGGTAGGGAGAGCTAGAAAGCAAGAAGGGGAAAATGGAGAGTGCTAGCTGGTTGGAGTGTTTGCAATTAGAAAATAAATAAACAAGGAAGTCCACGCAGGGAAGGTAGGATTGCAGACAAGCGTTGCAGAGAAAAAAAAAAGTTCATCCTGGCAGAAGGCAGCAAAGCGGTGAGGGAGAACCACAGCTCTTTCTATCCTTTATATCTTATCCGGGCCACTTAGGGCAGGCAGCACTCACACCCTTAAGGCTAGTGCCCTGGATCCTAGCACTGCACCAGAAATTAATTCCGGTGTCACACACTCTAGATCCAGCTGCCTCTGAAAGAGCCCCACCTGTAGCTGCATGAGGCTTTGGGGGGACGTCTAGACACAGCCACAACAATGACTAAGACCAGAATGTAAGCTTCAAAATGGTTCATTCAGAAGCAGGCAGATACGGTTTACTGTTGCCATCACAATTCCATCGAATACAGGCCACTCCGAGGTTTCTTTGATATGGTGGGAGATTGGTGCTTTAAATGTTATCACATTGTCTCATCTGACAAGTATAGATTTTCATCCATAAAATATTTTTCATTACTTAGTGTTTTTAGAAATGCTTTGCCTTGACAAATTTTACCTCAACATATTTGCATCTGCAAAGCCAAATGGTCTTCGAAGAATCACTTGTCATCTAATGTTGTTTCATCCCACAAGGACAGGAAGAGAACTTTCCATAGTATAAAAAGGTGTTTTACCCATCTAATTTGTTTCCACTGGACAAAAATTCAAAATTAACTCTTGTATTCTTTCCAGTGTTGTTGGGGATCTACTACCACCCAAATTCTTTGTTCTAAGCATTGGGAAAATGTTTTTCCAGGTTCTAATTGTTTTAGGTTTTAGAAACCATGTATAGTTTCTGTAGCTCCTTGATTTTTCTAGGATATTTTTGTCCAAATTCATTTCTGTTGTAGTGAAGCCCACATAATTCATCAAATAATTAATTATGATTATTCTCTTTGGTAAAATATTGAAAATAACATGATGTAATCAATTAATAGTTTTCAAATAAATCTGATAGTTTTTATATGACATTTTTGTCCTAAATTTGTGTTACCTTATTGTTGTTTAGCTCAACAAAATCTTGTTTCTTACTGAGCTTTCTTCAAACAATAGCAAAGAAGTATGATGAAATACCCTAACTATACATCATTTCTGTCCCTAGAAAAGTTAAAAAAGACTTATAACTCTTCTCAAAAGTAATTCTAACTCTTTTTCAGCTCCTTCATAATTGCAGATGGAGACACAACTGTGTAGGGTGGAGAATTTAGCATTATGTGTGCGTAGCGTTTTATTCCAATACTGGGGAATTGTATCGGAACCCTTGCCCTGAGCTGTAGCCTCAGCCTTCTTTCATAAACGTTTGTAGTTGAGACAGGGTCTTGATGAGTCACTAAGTTGTCCAGTCTGGGCTCAAACTTGCTGTACTCCTCATGTGGCCTCCTAGGGTGGTGATGTCAGACCTGCACCAGCACATCTGGTTCATGATGTGACTACAGTAAGCCAGAGTTAGTCTGTATCACCCCAAAGAAGGGCTGGGCACCTTCGGTTGGTTTAAACCGATTCTTTGAGGTCTTTTCCGCACCTGAAACAAAGGAACAACTTGAAGAAATGTTCGCAGCCAGCACCTTTCTCCTCCCGTCTTCTGCCCCCAAAGCACAGATGTTACCCTGTAACTTCCTGCTCACAGCTAACAGCTTCCACAACATCTCCTGTTGGGCAGCAATGAGGTAGGAAGGCCGGCTGGTTGCATGCTCTTGACTTAAGCAGCCCTTGGAGCCTCTCCTTGCTCTTTGGCTATTCTAACCCCTACCTGGCAACCCTTCTTGTACCACAGATACAAACCCAGAGACACTGTGCCCTGCCCCATTCCCTCCTCTCACCCCAAAGCACATATCCCTGGGGGTGGGTGGGCAGCTTCAGGGAAGAGTCGAGTTTTCATGCTCATCCCTAGGGCCAGCTCCAAGGTCCTCATGATGGACCTTCACCCCTTTCATCCCACACCCGTGCCCCCACAATGCATCGAAGGCCTCAACCGCTCTGTCCTGGAACTTGGAACACTTCCCCGGGCCCGGGGCCGGTCTTCCCTACCCAGCTGGCCTGACCGCGGCCCCCTGTGTGTCATTCCCCAGGAAGGAGACCTGGGGCAGATGTCTCTCAGCCACACTCTCACACACTGCATCCGCTTAACCAAATGTGGCAACTTCTGTGGGCCCTTGAGCCTGTGAGGTGTGATTTTTACCTTGGGCTACCATGGGGTAGACTGAGGCACGGGATCAGTGAATGACAGTCTGGGAGCTCCCAGGCCTGGTGTGGCTCCTCCAAAGGTGGCTGGCTGTGGACTCTGCTAGTGCTGCTGTGGGCGGTGGTCCCCTATTCGAGGTGAGCACTGTGTGTGTGCAGAAGCACAGAAAGGGCAGGTTCTGTGGGACCCACAGGGGGAGGTGGGGGTTCTCTAATGTGTGGGCCCCGTGCCCCTGTGGTGTTAGGAGGGTTCCCCTTGCACTGATGAAGAAAGATGCCTTCCTGGAGGGCAGGGTGGGCAGTGGGCACTGTGTGCCTGGAAGTCCAGCTGGACATTTGGGGGTCCACAGACATCCCATTACCAGCACCCTGGGGCGAGCCAGCCCCTGACCCTCTCGGTGCCCACTCAGGCCCCGTCACATGCTGTCCACGCCTCAGTGTCCCCAGAAACCCCTGGCCCTGGGATGGGCTCACAGGAGGAGCAGACTCTGCCATGTACAGCTGCCAAGGCGCAGAGATCCTGGCCTCTGCTGGTGCCCAACAGGCAGGGAGGTGGTGAGGTCGTGAGGTTGGGGCCGAGCCTCAACGCTGGACAGGACTCCCGCCTGTCCTCCCTCCCCATCACTCTTTTCCTCTCTGTGCTTGGGATGGGGCACAGGAGAGGAAGAGCAGAGGCCCTGGGGACTGGGACCCAGACCTCAGAGGAGGGCGTAGCTGCTGACCTTGGGGTCTCTGGGCTCAGAGCAAGGTTCCCTGGGGCCAGAACCCAGACTTGGGGGCAACCAGTGCTGTGCTGGGGGCCTGTGGGGGAAGCCGAGGCTGGTTCTAGAAGTGTCATGAAAACTACCAGCTGGGCTCATTCACCGCTGTTGGCAAGCGCTGCTCCTGCCAGGGGGAAGCAGCCACACTGGGGTGAAGGCAGTGAGAGCAAGAAGCCACCAAGGAAGCGAGGAGGAGGGAGCGGCTTCCTCTCCTTCCTCCGCTGTTGGCCAGCCCCGAGGTGGGAACAGCTGGCCAAGCGGGAGTGTGGTTTGCACAGGCCCAGTCCCGGCCCTATGAAGCCTGGTGGAGTGGCGCTGAGGCCCTGAGCCTCTCTGCTCTGTGCGCGGTGTGACTGGACGCTTGCCCAGCAGGCTGTTCATTCGCGGATAGGCAGGGTGTGTGCAGTTCGTCTTCCCAGGTTTCTGTCCTTTCCGAGTGGGACTTGTTAGGGTGAGGGTGTGGGTGGCGAGGCAGGGCTGCTGAGGACAGAGGAGCGAGTCTGGATGCTGACGGTCTGTTTCTTCCTCTAATGGATGGGGCGGATCGCACACACCTTGCTGTGTTGTGAAGAATTAAGTGCGAGGAAGTGCAGCGGAACTCAGCCCGGGCGCACAGTGGACAGAGAACGCCATGGGGGTGTCTTTACTGTTGCTGGGATTTTCAGCTGCTTGCGTTAGGTTAGTAACACCTCTTGTTGCAGTTGAAGTGTGGTGTGCAGAATGAATTCAAGACGGCTAGCAACATTTCGGGGGAAATGCGGGGAATAGAAAGTGTTTGTATCCCTGAACGTGGATTAATCTTATGTGGAGTCTTAGTTGACTTATAAGAAGATTATTCAGCTGCATTTTCAAAGACACTCCCAGGGTTTTCATTTCACCTGTTTCATGAATAAGAATACATGCGATAGCGTTTCTACCTAAGCTCTGGCTCTTATCAAAATATACAAAGAAATATTTGACCATTTGGTGTTATTAATGATAAATAACTAATGCTCATAAATTCAGAAAAGTTTCAGGGGGGATGAGCCTATCTGTATTTGTGGAATATATAAAGAAGATTCTAAAAGTCCTGCTGTGGATATATTTTTTATTCTTTTCCTGGAATAATTCCAAGGCTCCTACTGCCTGTGTAGGTGTCAGACTTTTACCATTTCTGAGCTGGCTGACTAGTGATTTCATCTCCTCGTGCTTATCTTTCTAGAAAATGGATGGGGGAACAAGAAGCCCGGTCCCCATAGGTGGGGCAGATGAGCGAGTGGTAGAAGGGGTCGGAGGTACCCCGGATTAAGATCTGCAGGCATCTTCCTCCTCCCGCAGCCTGCACTACGTGAAGAGGAGGAGGACGCGGACTCGTGCGGGAGGGGAGGGTGTGTGGTGGCCGCCGACTGTGTCTCAAAGTACTTCATGCTTTTAAGCAGCTCGCTACTGTTTTCTTACCGTCTTTGCTCTTCTGGCAAAACACCCCTACACACTGTTGTGTAGGAAGCCTCGCAGCAGCCTGTCTGTGAGATCGTGAACTGTGAACCGGCGACACCCAAGGAAGGGCGGTCCCCTCTCACAGACGCTCTTGCTCCGGGTGGATGGAAGTGGCCGGGAAGCCTCCCAGAAGAGCTGGCTGAGTCCTGGCTGAAACGTGCTCACCTCATCGGATGAGCTACCCAGTTCTGTGGAGGTCAGTCTGCGGAGGGGCAGTCGCGGATGGAGATGAGGGCAAGCATCACCCTGGCTGTCAGGAACTCCCTGCTGCGTGCCAGTCAGGGGCCTGCAGTCTGACGCCTGAACTTCCCGGACGCTCCTGTCTGCTCGGAAGTTGCGGCCAAATCCATTCTTTCGCGGGTCTTGGATGCACTGCATCAGCAGCGGGCAGCCCACACCGGGTTGTTGCTGCAGCAGCCGGGGAGGCCCTCTGTGTTTATTTCCTCAGTTTAATCGGTCTACCAAAAAGTTAAGTCACGTGTAGTTTGGTGTGCTTGGGATTGTGCGTACATGCATGTTGTTATGGTGACAGCGCAGGCGAGAAGTACAGTCGTCACCACCAGAGGTTGCGTGAATCTACCTCTCACCAAGTCCCTCCGTGTGCGGTGCCTGGTGCCGTTCCACAGCAGGCCTCTGAGCGTACTCACCTCGCCTGACTGTAACTTTATACCCGTGGAACAACTGCCCTTTTCCCTGTCCCCCCTCGGCTGGAACAACCAGAGGAGTTTCTCCTTTTCTACCTTTGATTATTTCCGGGGCTTTAGGTGAGAAGAATCATACAGGATTAGTGCCTTCATGGCTGACTTGTTTCACTTAGCATAGTGTCTCCCTGGTCTGTCCATGTTGGTGCTAATGGTAGGATTTCCTTCTCCGTAAGATGGACTGATACTCCATTTTCTGTTCCGTCAGGCTCCCTGCTCTGTGCTGAGTTTAAGCCTGACTCCCCACTTTGATCAGTAAGGCCCGGTCAGGTAGGTGCTGATATATTCTGGTCCACTCTTAGCTGTGATCCCCTTGGGCTCTCTGCTCTGCCCACTGCTCTCACAACATTTTGGGGACATTTGCTGTTCCTGTTCCTTTGGCCTGCAGCTTTGCCCCCAGACTGGACTCATCTCTCACTTCCTCCATGTCTTGGCTCAGACGTTGCTACCATGGCAACCCGATGCAGTTGCCCATCCCTGCATCCCTGACCTCGGCTGCCTCAGTGATGCTTTCCTCTTGTTGACAGCGCTTTTCATCTTGTAGCGTATATGGTAGAGATCTTAAGGAAATAAATTGTGCTTGTTGCCTCACCCACTAGGCACAAAACACTGTGCGAGCCGTGTGTGTCTGTGTTGTCCCTCCATGTGGCCCAAGCAACCAGGGCAGGGCCCGGCACATGGCGTGAGCTCTGGGAGCGTTCCCAGCTGCCAGTGCAAGCCTCACCTTGGTGATCCAGGCAGCATTTACGGTACAGCTCTCCACAGTATGTCCTTTCATACATGAGGATACAGTCGAGAGCAGGTTAACTAACTCCTCCAAGCCCGTTCCTGTAGCATGGTCCCCAGCACCCAGTGCTGTTGAGATCCTCGGGTAGACAGAGAGCATCACTGCCTGCTGGGGGCTTCATTGGGTTGGCTTGAGAATGCAGCAAATGCCAGGTTCTTTTGTGAGAGACTCGAAGAGGTGTGTGCTGAGTTCTAAATGGAGGTAAACTAATTTTCACAAAAACTGCCAAGGTCAGAAGAATGACCTTGAATGGGAAAGGCTTCTGGGGAAGGAGGTTTCCTTGCACCTTGAATATCTTCTTAGACTGACTGCAGTGGTGGCTTTTGATAGGCAGCAGTATCTCTGTATTCATCTTCTCCAGTAGACCCCAAGATGCTTAGTGTGTGGCCTGGTGCATAGTAGGTGCTCCTGAAACATTTGTGAAAGGAAGGAGGAACAAGTAGGTTTAAAGCAAGGCAAGGTTTCAGCATCCCACAGAGAATTCGCCAGTGGCCTTGCATATTGAGCCCAAGAAAAATCACCAATTTACAGAGGTAGTGTTTAGGTGACCAGAGTGCTCTTATTTTCTCTTGAAAACTTTCCTTTTTAAGACATGTTAGAAGTATGATGAAAGCTGTTTGATGCTGTATGGGCAGAGGAATGATTTACCTTTGTCACTCGTTCCCAGTAGCTCAGTGGGAAGGATTTCCAATCCTGAAACCTGACAGTAAGCCTCTCATCTCCTGGAGCTTCTTGCCTTTTCCACATTGCAAGGTCTTCTTCAAAGAGACTTTTACTTTCTTAGCTAACTGTTTTTGGTGGAGCAAATCACCTTTATGCCTTCTTCTTCCAGTGGATTTGGGGAAGTCAGATGGCCTCCACAGCCTGACCCTTGTGTTCCCTCTTCAGGGATCTGGGGGTAAAACCCAAGGCTCCCAAGGCAACATGATTTTGGCTGTCCACCTCTTATTCACCTGACTGCCCTCATCTTAATCATTTCCGTGCAGACTGCAGGGGGTCAGATTCCTAGAGCTGTGTGCATCTGCTCTCTGTGCCGTCCAGAACTTTGGGCCTGGCTCCATTCAGCCGAGGCCTTCCCACAAGAGCCGTTATGCTCCCTCCCAACCCCACACTCAGTTTGGGTTCAGCTCGCTGTTTACTCTTTCCTAATTTAAAAATAGACTTTGTCCTATTCTCTTTGCTCCTTGAGAATTCCTGTCTAGAAAAGGAAAGAGCTGGCGTGGTCTAGTAGGCCTCGTTGGGGAGACCTGTGTGAACCTCACGCTAGCTGTCAGGCATGAATTCTGTGCCCGCTGCCTCGTGGGCCTTATTAGGGAACAAAGAGCCCCATGGGGAGCTCGCGCTGGAACACATCAGAGAGTGAGATGTGTAAGGAGGACCGGCGGAGTGGCCGCACAGCCTCCCAGGACCCCATCCAAGTCCAGTACAGATTTCCAAGCTGCCTCTTGATTTGGGGAGAGCGGATATTTGGAGGCTTTGGGAGCAGAAGCCTAAATTTTTGACACTCAACGCTCTTGCTTCTGTGTATCCGACTCTTGGAATCCGTAAAAACTTGAGGTCTGTATGACTTGGATTACTTCAGTTTTGCTTTCATTTGAGTTGTTTTGAGTCTCAGTTGGACAGAAAGTGATGGTTTTAGAAGACTATTCTGGATCAGAACTCCAAATGGAAGAATATCTGAGCGTTTATCGAAATGTGTTATCCCCCTCCACTTAGTAGCACTCCTAAAGAACTGGTCTTTTCCCTTTTTCTCAGCTTAGGAAATGGCCTTCTATGATTGCTTTTCATTAAATAAATATTCCAAACCACTCAAAAAAATTTTTTTTTCTTAAAAATCCAGAAAGCTGCATTAAGGTAGGGTTGGATAGAAAGAGAAGAGGGCGGAGTGTGGATTCTGGTGCACAGATCTCTGCTTCAGCCTTTTGTAGTTAGAATACTTGGAAACTCCTGAGTTGCTGCTGTGGATGGACCAGCAGAGTAAAGAACCGACACAGAGGAAGAGCCGTTTGGCTCACACAGATGTCTTACGGATCGGAGCTCTAGCCTGAGCTGTGTTTGTAATTTATGCTAAAAACATATAATGCCACATCTTCGAAGAAACATCCTTGACCACCCCTTCTCTACCTGCTCTAGGCTTTCGTCGTCCCTGCTGTTTCCCTTACTGACACGCCTTTATGGTTCAGATTGGATATTGATTTGGGAGTTTGTGTGATTATTAGCTCTGTGTATCTCAAACTCCAGCAGGATGGATACCATGGCGCGCTCAGTCACCAGTGCGTGCCCGGCTCTCCTGTTCACACAGCCGCATGTGTGCATGCACAAATGTGTGTATGTGGGGAATAATACAAGGTTGTGTATGTGCGTGTGTAAGGGTGGGTGCTGAGGGATAAATGGGTGAGGGCAGGGGCTGGGGGTGTCCCTTTAAGCCTCTGTGCTTCTGAAGACTGAACGTGTTGCCTGTGCATGTAGGGCGAGGTGACCCAAACCTTCAGCAGTGGGGTCTCAGGTTTTCCACCGGGCTTACCTGTCACCCCTGGGAGGTGAGGTCTGTTGAGCAGAATAAAGAAGAGTCTGGAGAGCGGTGATGGCGAACCTTGTAGAGCTTTCAACGATACAAGCAGTCTGCTGTGACATGTGTGCCGTAGGTTCGCCCCCGCTGGTGTAGAGCAAGCGTACTCGTACTCTAAATACCATGCGTGGTATAGCAAGTTCTCTTGGACACGAGGAGTCGGGAGTGAGCACCCTAGGGTTTGATGGTGCTCTCTGCTCCTCTCCCCTCAAAGGCAGTGTCTCCTCCCTGTGTCACAGACCCTGCCTTGTCCTTAGCCCCAGGCCAGTAGGAACAGTACTTGTTGGTTTTGCTCTGTACTCAAGGTGAAGAGTTTGCTGGCTTTGCTTCTCTCCTGAGCTCCAGTGTTTTCCGATCCCCTGGGCTGGTGTGAGAATTCTTATAGGAGACAGGGAGGGGAAATAATTTCTCCATGTTCATTTAGAAGAGGAAACAACGGAGTAGGAGTAACCAGGGGTTGTATTTGAAAGATATGAAAGCTGATTTGAATGTTCAATTTAGCCTTGAGCTGTGTGATCTCAGATAATCAGTCTCTCTGAGCCTCTAATTTGAAAACAGCCCTGCTAATATGTCCTTCCCACTTTTGTTGCAAGAGTAAACAAAGGCATGGCAGTACCTCTGGTCTGTGAAACCAGAAATGGTGACAGGGCAAAAAATTTTGTGTGTTTTGTTTGTTTATTTGTTTGTTTGTTTGAGACAGGGTCTTACTATGTAGTGGAGACTGACCTGGAACTCACTATGTAGCCCAGGCTGGTCTCAAACTCACAGTGACCCTCCTGCCTCAGCCTCCCAAGTGCTGGGATTATAGGCATGCGCCATCACAACCGGCTAGGGCGAAAATTTTGAAGAAAGAGAATAGGGTGAAAGAGTCCGAATACCCAAGAGACCTTGAAGGAAGTGGAAGCCTGAGAATGTAAAAATGTCTAAGTGAAGAGTCTCTTGAGTCTTTTCCGGAAAGAGATCTCCCCTTCCTGTGGCCGATTTTAAATTTTACAGTCTATAGCCACAACTGGCCACTCTTTGTTATCAGATGGCCTTTAGGGCCTGCACATGTGTGGGGAAGCTTTGTGGGCTTTGGCGTCTACAAGGCAAAGCGCAGGGTGGCTCGATTTCAGAAGCAGTGTGGGCCTTCCTCTTCTCATCCTCATCTGAGACCCGAAGGGACACCTTGAGCTGAAGTGTCCACGCCTTGAGTCCCCGGGCCCTCGGAGCATCTACAAGACTTGGCCTTCAAGGCATAGAGACTTTGATCTACCTGTGGCAGGTTTGTGTGAAACCTTTCCTGGTTTTCTTTTCTTAAACGCAAAAGGGATCTGGAATTGATCCCAGATAAGACATCTGCCTCTTAATTTCACTTCAGAGGGGCAGGATGACAAGAAAGGCGATGAAGACAACTAAATGCATTTATGATTTATGCCCTGTGTGATGAATCAGTGGACGATTTCCCCCCAAAATGTGGTCACTGCTACACTAACTCATACCAGCTGACACATCTGTGAGATGCACACAGGAACAGGGCTGAGCCTCTTCCTTGCCATGTGCGCACCAGTCCTGGAAACCCACACCCTAAGCATGTGGAGTTACCCTCAGAAGGGAGGGTCCTGTGACAGCGAGGACGATGGCCACCTCACTGGCGCCCTCTGGCACCTGCAGGTGGTGTTCTGTTCTTCCGCAGCTTGTGGTGCACACATTTCAGCCTGTCCTTGGTTCATCTCCTTGCTGTGCTCACCTTCGTGTGTGGAGTTAGATTTATTTATTCCCTAAGGGTAACTGAAGTTGTAACCCGTTCCCACCAGCATCCTCTGAACAAGTTGGGAGAATGGGAAATCCTGTTAACTCTTTCTTTAGGGCCAGCTGCCCTGCACCTGATCTGAGCTGGCAGAGCCTTCACCCCCAGGGCCAGCTTCCGAAGTACCTGGCGAAGGCTGCTGAGGGCCAGTCTAGCCAAGAGAGAGGCCAGTGAGCAGTCTTTTCTGCTTACAGCTTCACCATCCTGTGTCCCAGGGTTTCCGCCCTGACTTTGCCCTTTGAAATTCAGAAAGCCATCTTCACACATGCTGGCATATTCCCTTGAAATTTTCAAAAATCTGCCAGACCACTTTGATCACTTGATAGTCTTATATCAGCTGCATTGCTTACTTCCTCTTCACTTTTTAAAAGTTTTTTTTAATTCTGTATTAGTACACGTTTATAGTACACAGTGATCACATTTCTCTCATGGGGAGTGAGTACATGTACACAGCACATCTTGATTCTGTTTTTTATCCTTTTCCCTTCCTCTTTAAAAACATCATTGGTGCCTGGCTGGGTGTGGTGGCGCATGCCTGTAATCCCAGAACTCGGGAGGCTGAGGCAGGAGGATCACTGTGAGTTCGAGACCAGCCTGGGCTACATAGTGAGTTCTAGGTCAGTCTCAAATATACAGTGAGACCCTGTCTCAAAAAAACCAAAAAACCAAACCAAATAAAAAAACATCATTGGAAGCTCCAGGGGTAGCCGAGGGTTTGTGAGTTACCTGTACACCATGCTGTTGTGCCTCTCATTTTCCACTGAATGAAAAGTCCCCATCTCTTCATTTTTCATTTTTGTTTGTTTGGTTGGTTTTTATTTTGTTTTGTGTTTGATTTTGTTGTTGTTCTTTCTCTGTGCAGTTTGATAAATTGTTTAGAAGGGGCCAAGGCCATTTTGAAGGTGAGTCTCCCTGGCAGTGGGAAAGGGCAAGTGGGAAGAAAGGTCCTGAGATGGGTGCTCAAGGCAACGTGGCTGAGGAATCTCCTTGTCTGTGTGCAGGCTGAGCAAGCCCCAAGGTGCCTGGCATGTCCTGTGGCTGGAGGTAGCAGCGCCGGCTATGGGTCAGCACACCCAGGGCCATCAGCTGCAACCTCTGCTACCGGGACCAGATGGCCCGGCTCAGTCCTGCCTATTTAAAGAAGGGAAAACAGCCAGCTCATAAAGGTTATTAATTTGGTGCCTCTGCTGGCCCCTCACATTACCGTTGTTCCTGTAGGACAGTGGGAACATCTAGTAAAACATCGGGCTGGTCTCAGCTGCCTTTCTCCAGCACTTTGGGGAAGATAGTACACTGTCCCTTTATGTGAGCCACTGGTACTGATCAGAAACCATTGCCCTGGAAACAGCTGGTCCTGTTTGGTCCCCTTCAGGTAGGGAATTGTAAATTAAAAGGGACCTTGATAGATTTTGCTTAATTCCAAAATGAAATCCTCACACACTTTTCTAGATATTACATAATTAGTTGACTTCTCCAAGGAGTTCTGATTATGCCCATTGAATAAGCTCAAGGTAATGAATTGCATTCATCTCTCCGGCGCTCCATCTGTCACTTAGCATGGAGCTCCAAGTCAGTCCTCTGGGGTTCACTTTCAAGCTCAGCAAGCAAAGCTTTATTTACAGCCACAGAGCTTGGAAATGAAATACAGTTTTATTTTACGATGTACTTCATTTTTATTCCCTCTAAAAAGATCAGTTTTCCTTAGCTTCACATATTACATAAATGACCAAGTGTAAACTATCTATACTCTTCTGAAAATGTACAGATTCTCCCAAAATGCATTAGTGAGACTCATGAGACCACAAAAGACTGCCAGAGATAGGAAGAGAATAATGACAGAAACCAAAGGGAATGAGTTCTTTGGCCTTGAATTTTATGAACTGTAACATTAGCACTGGGTAAAAGAATTGGGTAGATGGGTAAGTGAGTGGATGGATAGATGGGAGGGAGGCTGGAAATTTGAATGGCTGGATGGATATTTAGTCAGGGAATAATATAGATTGAAGAGATTTAACTAAGAAAAATCCACCTTTGGGTATATTATTCTCTATTTCATTGCTAGATAAGATGAAGAAAAAGAAGATAATTTATTGCTGATAATAATTTATTTGTAAAAAGAAACTTAAGATCCTCTAAATTTGTCAATAGTCAATTTTGAAACATAACAGCAAAAGTGTAAGGAAAGTTCACTTGCAGGAGAAAAGAGGAAATATGTCCCAGAAAAATCAGGGAAGAGTCTTCTATTTCAATAGTAGAAAATAGAAGATAAAACACATTCTTTATAAGTAAGTCATTGCCAACCCGATAAAGTTAGAACAAAGCTGTGTTTAAATTTCCCATGGAAGTAGATTATTCCAAGCCATGAGGGAGCAGTTCAGAGTGACATCAATGTGTGGTACCCCAGTTTTCCAATCCTTCAGTGCAAATGCTCTAGACCTTCCCCCCTATTACTGGAACAGTGTTAAAGAAAGTTGAGAGTGCAAATTTTCAGATGACTGCGGATACTAAAGGCATTTTTACTCAAAAGTCACATTCTGTCCAGATTTTCCCCTTGAAATCTGTACACACAAAAAGGCCTTGAAAAATGTTGAACCAAGTTTTCCTAAGACAAAAGGTCATTTTCAGTCTATGCTCAAGTGATTCTGTTTTGTTTTGTGCTGGTTGGGTGCAGATTCAGTAACCATCATAGAGTACAGAGGTTGGGAAGAAGCAGTAGGACAGGGCCAGTGCCTCTTGTAAATGGGTGCATCTGCTTGCAGGGCTTACATAAACATGTTTTTATTTTATTTCTGTTCCTTCACAGACAGCTTCAAACCAGGGTATTGTACCTGAAAACTACTGCTCTGGATGTCACCACACTTCTGCAGAGCTAGATGTGTTTTATTTTATTAAAGTGATAAATATCTGCACCATGTACTAAAATAGTCAAAATAGATATTTTAAAAATTTATATCACCTTAAAATTACAAAGATGAATAAAGAAAATTTCTCATGAACAAAGAATTTTCTTATTCAGAAATTCAGAGCTATTTATTATAACTTTGCTGTGTTAAGAGCAAATATCAGTAGGTCTTGGAATAATTATATTTTTAGATCAGGCTCTCTGAATTGGAAGAGAATGCCTTGAATATTAGCATTAAATTAGGACAAAGAAAAACAGAGAGCCCATCAAACACACAGTGCCTTGTTTTCTTTTTCCACACTGAGTCCTTAGCAAAGGCAAAAGAGCTTGGCCTGCATTTGCCACTGGCACCATAGCCTCACAGGTACAGACGGCCTGGCGCAGTGCTCTGGGGGCCAGGCATGTGCAATTGTTTTGAAGAAGACCCTGCCATTGTTCCAGGGTGGCCCCTTGGCCTTGGGATGTGTTTAACACTGTTGACACAGGCTTGTCGCTCAGGTGTGGAATGCACTCCAGGCTCACACTTGGCATTGCTTTGCAGCAAGGGGGATTCTAGGTCTTTGAAATTAAATTAAAAACAAATCCATTCTGTTCTTTCCATTATTGCAGATGTAAATATTTGCACCAGACCTGAACAAATATTTAAATGGGTCTGTCACTCTAGCTGTTTGATCCTGGGGACAAGGGCCCTAGAAAAAAAAGCTATCCAGCTGATAGCCCCTCGTATCTGTGCTTCCTACACCCGCAAGTGCCCTGCAGGGCCCTGCAGAGGGGTGGCATCTACTCTGTAACCTGGGCTCCGGCTGCTTTGGGACACAGGCTCCCTCCTCCACAGGTCATTTGCATAAACTGCTCTACCCCTCCCTCCCAGTGCTCCCTAACTCCTACTCAGGAGCACACAGGCACCATGTAGGTTTCTGGTCCCTGTCTCCAGTGTTCCAGCCTTGTCTGTCATCTTCCTTTGTCAGGATTGCATAGGGAGCGTCATTCCTTTCCTTCTGAGCTTTTTTCTGCCTTTGCACCTTTCTTTGTGGTGTTGTCTTTTTGTTTGACTTCTTCATTAAACTATTAGCTGCCCAAGGGCCGTCAGGATGAACTTCGACGGCCCCATCCTCAGAGGACCCTGTGTTTGGTTTAAATCTCTTATGTTTTTACCTTGAAACCCTTAATACTTTTTACTAATTCCATTTTGAACTGAGCTGAACAAGTCACAAAGTTGTTCATGGGTTGGGGCCATGTCTGTTTCTGCCAGATCCCCAGCACACAGCATGTTTTCAAGAAACTTTGTGGAAATGAATGTTCCGGTCACAAAAGATGATCTCTTTTCATTAGTGCATGAAGTGGGAAATGGTTAATACCTAATACCAAGTCAGGGTATTATATATATTTTCCTCGTGGCTTACTACTTAAGTCTTTTTCATCCTTTTTATGAAGTTTGGCCAGTGCAAACAAAATTGAATTATGGAGGTATGCATATTATGATCTAAGAAAAAGAATTGGTTGCAAACTATAGAAAGTGTAAAAGTGGACCAGTGTGTTACTAATTTTTTTGTTCTGTCTTTCAAACTGAAAGAGCAATATTTAGAGAGCAAAAACGTTAATCAGCTTGCAAAGAGTGTTATAAGCATCTGGGGCAATCACTGTGTTGGAGAAAACATTCTTTGTAGGATCGAGGGAGTTAACAGTGACTGAGGCCCTTTTGAAATAAATATAAGTTCTCCCGTGTATTAGAGGGGCCAAAGAAACAGCAAAACAACCAAATGTCCAATGTGATGTTCCTTCGCACTTCTGGGGATGCCTTGCCAGACCTCTGCTGGGGGCAGTACGGAGAAGTTGCAAGCCTTCACAGTTCTCTGCAGCATGCCCATAAGTTTTCTGTCACTTTCCTGGCATGGATATATTTTCCCATTCTCCCTGCCCACCCTAAAGGTGACTGCTGCAGATAGTGAAGTTGGCAGGATTTTCCAGGCTGTGTGGACACAAGCTGTTAATAAATTAGGTGCACAGAAGTGTGGTGGCGAGGCGTTTCCTCCTGGAGTTCATAGGCCTTCCAGAGCGTTTATGTCTCATTACAGCCCATACAACAGTTTATGCCCTAATAAATCAGAGGAGCTTTGCAGAGATGGGCTGGATTGTAATGAATCTTTCTGTTGGCATTTTCCTTCTGTAGGCGCAAATAATGGAGCAAAACCACCCCATCTGGCAGCTCTGTTAGAGCCCTCACAGCAGGAAGCTGTTTTCTCAGGCATCGCAAAGGTCATTGTAGGTAGTAGGAGTGAGAGGCTGCAGCCAGGGCTGTGAGTGACAAGGTGGAATGAAGCCATTTATGAGCCTTTATCACTGTGATTATAGGCATTAGCTTGACTGTCAGGAGCCTGTTCTCCCTTCAGTGAGGAACTGCAGTCTTCACTGATTTTTCACATGTCATTTGCAGACCCGTTTACTGGCTCACAAGCAGCTCAAATGGATGGAGGCCCTGGGCTTGGCACCTAGATCTACTCTGATTTATGCTTACATTCCGTGCCTTGATGGGGCACTCTCTCAGTAGCTGGGGACATTTGCCTGTCAGAGTGAGGACTCTGCCTCTCCACCCAGGTCACCCCGTCTCTGTCTGTGCAGAGAGAAGTGTGCTGAAAACCAGGTAAATAGAGAATTATTGCATTGATGTGATGAGGGGCAGAAATGCATTATTTTGAGGAGGAAACCAGCCTATCTGTAGTGGAGGATTACCAGCTGTTAAAAGGGGAAGGGGCATACATCAAATTAAGAATAGTACTTGGAGATAATCAAGGAATTTGTTTTCAGTTCTTTATGCCCCTTCAAAAGAGGACCCATCCTGTATTTTGGAAGCCAACAAATACTGATCATGATCATGTCCTTTGTGTCTAGTAGCTGGGGTCTCATTTCATTGAAGAGAGTTTTACATCTAGTTAAATCAAAGAAGTTCTCTTACATTTTCCTTCCTTTCCAGGCTAGCTGGTCTGTGTTCCTGCCGTTTATGGGGCTGTGGAGAGCTTTGGAGGTGCCTGGACTGCTTTTGTTCAGGGAGAGGCTTTGGGGAGCCTTTGAGAGTGTAATATATCAGACAGGCCCATTTCTATTCCACAAAGGCTGCGCTGGCGCCTATTCCACAACCACTTTGCTGTTGGAAAGGCCGAGGAGAAAGCAAGTGAGGGAGTGCATGATTTATCAGAATTGACAGGGAGAACAGAACCGCTCCACCCACCCCCCAGCCACCTCCTATTTATATAACACCTTTCCTTCCAGTGTTTTCCCCAGCAGATGGCCAGGTGAGGTTCAGGGACTCTGTAAGGAAACTCATCTGCTCTGCAGGCCCAGGAGTTCTTTTAGGCTCTCTCCCAACAGAATTAGGAGCAGCTCGGGTGGGGGGTGGGAGGGGCAGAGCCACTTGCAAGCTAAAGTAGACCAAGACATGCAGACTGTTAAGCTAGGAGCAGCTTGGAAATTAGGAGTTGCCAAGACTCAGCACCCTGAGAAATGGGAGAAAGTAGAGTCCTAGAAGAGTTAGTAATTGACCCTAACGGATCTGCCGGTCTGCCCCTGCTGCAGTGGGCAAGTCAGAGAGACGTGATGGGGTCAGTGAGGGTCAGTAATATGTTCACTGAGATGATTGTGTTCTGCCAAGAGAGAAATGAGTCTCCCTTTCCGAGGGGTTTTCCAAGTCAACTCGGAAAATTCTCTCATTGTTCTGCATTATCAAGATTCCTGACACAAATAAGGCACCTGCCTTAGCTCTGGGGCAGAGCGTGTGAGTGTCGGGAGGCCTCATTTGGTACAGGTTGTTGAACACATGGCTGCTTTCTTAAGGTTTCCATTGGAAACTGGTTCAGCTGCAGCAGACATTTAGCACCTTTGCTCTTGGAGCCAGCAGTGCTTATTGGTTGGAGTTTCACAGCCAGGCTGGCTGCTTCATAGTCCTTGCAGAGAGAGCTCAGAGAGAAGCCGGGATGCTCTGTATCCTTGGTCGCAGGGCCAGCTGAGAAAACAGCAGAGGTTTTTGGCTCAGAGCTGGACCCCAGTGCCGAGTTCTAACCCTACTGGCATAAGTTCTAACCCCATTTAGTCTTCTTCCCCTGCAATCCTGGAGAGACCGCAGACTGTGTTCTTATCTTTACATTTTTCTTTGTTAAAATGCACTGATGGGCACTCTGGCCTCATTTTATTGGTCTAAAAATCAAATGGGTTTAGTTGTGATAGTCTGTGCCCTCCAAGCATTGGTCATGTCTGAGGTTGTGTCCTGGAGACAACATTCTTAGCATTGGCAAAATGATAGCTAAGCCATTCTCAGACTTGGCAACCCCTGAGCAAGACTTGGAAATCTATCCTGGGTGTGCAGCAGGGATAGCTATGCTCCCTTTCTCTTATGGGTGCAGAAATGAAAGCAGAATGCACTAAGCCCACACAACGTGGTGGCTGGTACAAGTAAACACTCAGTAGACAGCAGCTCTGACATTGATGACATTAATGATATCGTTACCTTGGGAACCTGTCACCCAAAGACCTAGAAGGGATGATATATAAATTTAAGGATGTTGTGTAAATTTAGGGATAGGTAAATTTAACCTCACCTCCAACTTCTGCTGAGGGGGTGATTGATTGAGCAAGATTGTGAGACTCTGCGTGGACTCAGTGAGACCCATGGAGTCAGCTAAGACATCTGCCTTTGCAGCTAGAACCTGGGGTGAGAGCACATACATGTTCTCCTTCGCTCCTAATTAGGTGCATAGCCTACAGCCATATCACCCTGAATGTGCCTGATCTCGTCTGAATAGGTGCATAATCCAGGATAAGCCTACCTGTTTCTGAATCTATCATTTAAAAATTCATAACAGGGAAATCCATTTTCTTGGAAGTGTTTGGTTGAATGCTAGGAGATACTAGGGTGGAGCTGGCCTTTGGTAGTTGTTGGAAATGCTGTGTATAACTTAGCAAGGTAAGGCAGAGCCTTTATTAATGGGCGTCTTGGCCCTGTTGATATGATTGAAAACTCTACAAGGGGAGTATGTCATTCTTCCCAAGCTTACCTATTGTTTTTCAAGTCAAAACTTATGAGACTGACTTTGACAAATTAGCTAATTCCTGAGGTCCGTTTTTCTTCGGCATATATTCAAAATCTATGAGCCTTGAAAGTTCAAATAATTTAATGAATGTCCCTTCCAAACACGAGCTTTTCTTGTCTTATTAAAAATGAAACTCCTTTGAGATTCAACTTAAGTGATAATGATTCTTTCTTGGAACAACTTTGAATACAAAGACAATATTTGGTATAACACTAACCCTTAACATTTGTAATAAACCCTTCATTTCTAATATCAGCTTCAATGGCAAATCAAAGGATGTAGCTCAAAAGCTTTTTCCTCACTCTCTGACCTTCTGCTTTGGACTGGTCCTGTGAGACGAAGGCCTCCCCTCCGCCCCTCAGCCTGTCAGAGCTGCTTGAGACGCGGATAGAAGCCCTGGCTTGTCTTCCCACTTACCCAGCATGCACCAGTGTCTTCTGTGGCAAGTGAGGAACAACAAGGGAAGAAACCAGAAATCTAAGGTTTGTGCTGGTTTCTCACTTGATATTAACACATAGCTTTTCACATTCTGTGGCACTTGTCAGTGGTCATCCCTGAAGATTGTTGCAACATTTTTTTTTTTGGTAGTAATGATGTGCTACTTTAACTTTGGTAGTTGCAGTGAGCTTGAAACATGGATATCCTCAGTAGTCTTCTCTTTTGTGTGATGTATGGAGTACTTTTTTCCAGAGGGGTCTCATGGCACATCTGGCCCGTTCGTTTCTTCACTCATTTTCATCAGTGAGGGAGTTAAAAGAGAGAAGGTGGGCTTGAAGGTAAGAGAAAGGGGAAGGAAGATAGAGGTTTGAGGACAGGGTTGTAATTGTCTCAGGAAAGTTGGGCAGAATATTGACCAGGGAAAGGTAGGATGCCCCGCAGTGGGGGGAAGTTTTAGTTATGAATTTGAAGTGGGACTGGGCAATGCAGTTAATATGTTTTTCCCCATCCACATACAGCTGCTTGGGTGCAGGTACAGAGGAAATGGAAGGTTGAGTCGAATTAGGGTTTGGGCTCAAGTTAAAGGAGAGGAGAGTTAATAGATTGGAGAACAGATTGAAGAGGAATTAGCCTTGGGATTTGATGTGGGTCAGGAAAGAAGTGAGGGAGGAATGGAGGTGTTGGATCGCAGAGGATCCGCTGTTTTGAGTTGTTAATGGAGAGAAATGAGCTGGTGGCCTAATTGTAGAGTTGAGAAAAATCAAGATTGTGGAGGGAACCCAATATTGACAATGACAAAAATATAAGCGATAAGTACAGAAATAGATGGATGAACTGGGCCAAGGGACACCATTATTGGGAGGGAAGATATTAAGGAATTCAGAAGTCAGGCTGCTAATATCATCAGGAATGACAGGAAAATAATTGGGAGAGAAGTGGTGGACTCAGTGCTAAAGTATTGATGAGTGATCGGAGCAACAAGAGGCCCCTGGGTGATCTAGCCACAAAAAGTGCACGAAAGCAAATGAACAATTCATGAAGGGAAAGGGGACTTTTTGCATGTAGCAGTAAATAGCCGGAGAGATGTTTCACTGATCTGCTGGTCTTTATAGTACTCGAGATGTAGGAAATGCAAAGCTATCACATATCAGAAATGGAGGAGGCAGAGTTCTCAAGAAACTGACCAAATGGAGCATGAAGGCAAAGAAAAATGTTGAAAGAAGAGGTTGAGGAAAAAGTGGATTTTGCTGATGCTGGGTCAGGGGTTGCAAAAGGCACAGGCTAGGAGTTTGGGGCAACTGAGAGATGTACGGCTGGCAGAACGATAGATGGACAAAGGAAACCATGAAGGGCTGAGGGTCTGGGTGATGAGACCAATCACCCAGGTGATGGTGGAGAGCAATGCTGAAAGGTTCTCACAGCCCAAGACAGAAGGAGGAGTCAGTTCTGTCTCAAGTCTCTTTTTGAAGTACCTGGCTTAGGTAGTGGGCAGGGTGAGGCTGTGACTCAGTCTCTGTAAATTCTGCCTGGTACAGTGCTTAGATAAAGGGACGGCTCCAGGAGACCAAGGTTATTGTGTTGCAAATTCCCAGGAGTCCAGGTGCACCCCTGTAGTTGTGCAAATCCATGTCCTCCTTGAGAGAAATAAGTATAGAGTCTTACCACTCAGGGAACTTGGGGAGATAGATGATGTAGTGTCCTCTGGTGAGTGACAAAAATCAAGGCTCGGAGTCCTGCAGCAATCATACCCATCTAACCTTGTTTATCTCTGTCTCCCAAGCTTGGCTCCTGGCCTTCATACCTCCACTCCTGATGATTGCCTTGTGGCATACTTCAACCACTTTCTGCTGTGGGAGCTCATGGACTTGGAGTAATTTTTTCTTCTATGGAACTCTGCTGATATTCTGGCCTTCTCTGGAGCATGCTTTTGGAAGTCATGGGTTTCAATCCCAGTGGGACCACCAGCAGCCATCCCTCGCTTCCCTGTTCAGTCCTCCAGTTCCTCATCTTTAGTGGCGCTGGCCGTTACACAGTTGTAGGAGTATGCATTAATATGTGTGAAACCTGACTTGATGCTTGGTCTATAGCAGATTCCTCTCCAGTAGCTCTTTGAATGTCTGGACATTGGAACTAAAATTGCAAGCTCTCTCTATGGAAGGAACCGTGCTCTTTCCATGTGATAGAGCTGAGTAAAGAGTAGTAAATGGGGATTTGAAATGTAGATAAATTAGTTTTATAGCCAGTTGAGATGAGCTTGCACCTCTCCTGATGCTTAGCACGGTGCCTGCCTGTGACAGGATCCTGATAGACCCTGATTGTTCAGGTGCTGCTGGTTCACTTAGAACATATGTTTTGGGGTTATATATGCACTATGTACGGAGTTGTTTTTAGGATAAAAGGATTAGGTTGAAGATCCAGATAGGTGGAACCTGGAAAAACGCCCTTCTGCTGCATCCTGTCCTCTAAGACATCAAGACTGCCTTTCCCAGGGGCTGGCAGGAATCCCAATGAGCAGAGACCCAACATGCTTTCTCCAAGGAGCACTGCTGATGTTATTAGCTGAGGAGGGTCAGAACAGTGCTACCAGCTCCTCACCAAGCAGGAGGGGAGAGTGACTAATTAAACACCATAATAAACCAGTTGATATTGCTTTTGTAGGTAAAGGGAAGATAGATTGGCCAAGGCTAAGAATTTTGAGGCCATTTTCTCAAATGATTGAAGTAAAGTAATTTTGGGGGCCCCAGGTTGGGAGTCAGACAACTGTATTGCTTTAGTTCTGGTTCAGCACATTTAGGAAGCTGGTAATTAACTAGTACATGTTTCTGTCTCTCATCTCAAAATATGTGTGATGTTTGAGAATCATAAAGGAATAGATAGATAGATCTCCACTTAAGTAACTAAATGCTCCAGGAATAAAAACTTACTTGATTTACCTTCTACACTTTTCTTCTCTTTTTGTGACCTCCCAGTATATAACATTACTTGCTAAACTGAAAAACCATGTAATGTTGGGTGTTCTGGGATGGGAAACAGTGACCATACTTGGCACCATGAGCTTTATAGCCACTTAACTAGAAAGTAAATCCAGCTGGCTTATTTTAGGTAAGGAAACCTAATTTTGATAGTTCCATAGGTAGGAGGGGAAAAAATGGAAAGCCAGACATGAGCATATGTGATACCTTCCAAGTTTTCTGTATTTTCATGACTTGTAAATGACAAAACTGAGTTGAGATTGGAACTAACCAAAAAATAGGTCTATCACCTGAGTTTACAAATAGAGTAATACCTTTCTCTCCAAAGACTTGGCCTCCACTTCAAGACAGACTCTCCTTGAAAAATCTTTGAGGTTTAACATACCGTCAAAAGTAATGTGGTAGTTATAGGTTCTGTAGAGTGAGTACTGTATGCAGAAATTCAGTTAATAGATTAAAAAAGTGAAAGTCGTGGTATTTGAAGAGTTAAAATCCTTTGAGGCAAAAGCATGTTCCTTTTTAATCTTCTGTGCCAGGAATATGTTATAAATTGTGTTTTATTGCTATGAAATATTACTATTTTCATTTTAGTCTGTTCACTACTGGGCAGGAAAAATGTCAAATCTCTGAACTGAAGGGAATCACGTTGTAGTGGCCACGGGAGTAGAGTTTGATTGATGAAGCTGTGGGAGGAGGAAGAGAAGAGAGAGGAATTTTAATTTTAAAAATAGATGCTCACGAAAGACAGAAAGGAGGATGGACCATGATGGTACTTAGAAGGGAAAGTTGAGCTACCTTTAGTGTCCTGAGTGGTAAATTTGTGAAGACAAAGAGTAATGGAGTGAGAGGTGAAACATTCATAGGACAAAGATGCTAATATTTTTTTAAAAGGCAGTTAGTTGTAGATGGCCTTGTTTGTGAAGACTTCATGTAAGATTCAGATTCTGAGAGCTCTGGGAAAAAGTTCTAGGTGCTTAAACCCTGGGCAGGGGGACCCTGAACAAATCAAGAGACTTGTATTTCACACTTTCTGATTTAGCAAGAGGTTTCCCAAGGGGAAGTGTCTGGCTGTGGCAAGAGATCAGGTGTCCTCTAAGACACAGTAACTGTGTGATTTCAGATTTGCTCTCTAGGTAGAGGAAAGTGACCAGAAGGGAGACTGTGAATTGAACAACTCAAGAGAAAGACAATTTAATCAGGAAAGAGCAATTTACAAGATTAATCCTGGAATTCTAATTATATGAGAAAGAAAAGAACAAAATAAAAAGTAGACGATCAAGTTAATTAACTGCATAAACATTTATTTGTTCTGTAGTTTTTTTTTTTCAGGTTTAAGAAATATAAATGGTTATAAATGCTGCATTCTACAAAGAACCGAAGCAAAAATATGATCAGATCTGATCAGACAGGAAACATGCACAGTGGTAAAATAGGAATGAGCTGTGCTAGAATCACAAGGAATCTTCTTCTCTGTAGCACAAGTATTCAAAATTTAGAAATAAGTATTTTCTCCCATAGTGGCACAGGAATGATCCAGAAGATGGAGAACAAGGTTCAAGGCTGAACTCTCAGGCTGACAGCCCCTCTCGTGTCCTGTGAGAACCAGACTCCTCTGCTTCTGGGGTCCCCTCTCTCTGGGGTCCCATCAGGCCGTTTCCTAAGGCTCCCTAAGGCTTCATTCTGGAAGGGGAAGGGTTACAGCCTTTTGAATTGCTGTAGTAACAGCAAAATATTGAGACTTTCGAGACTGTCAGGGTTCTTTTGTTCTCGTGTATTCTCAGGTATTACTATGTGCAAAAAGGCTGTGTCCCTTCCCAAGTCTACTCAGGTTCGGTTTTCTTATCCTGCCTTAGACATTTGCTAGGAAGAGAGAATGAAAATAGAAAAAAATTCAGGAACTATGAAGGAGATTGTTTCAGTTACTTTTCTCCCATCACTGAGACAAAATAACTGACACCCAAAGTTGAAGGGGGAAAGGTTTATTTGGCTTACAGTTTATAGAGGTTTCAGTCCATAGTTGGCTGGCTCCAAGGCAGAGTGGCACACGGCAGAGGGACAACCAGAGGAGGAAAACCATTCATTGCACACAGAAGACAGAAAAAGCAACAAGGAACCTTAACAGTGTCATCCTGCCCCTTTTATTTTATCCAGACCACTTAGGGCAAGTGGCACTCACACCCTTAATCCTAGTGCCCTTGAGCCTAGCATTGCACCATGAATCAATTCCAGCATCACACACCCTAGATCCAGCCACCTCTGAAAAAGTGCATGAGGCTTTGGGGGGACATCTAGACCCAGCCATGACACAGACCGAGGATTCCAAATCCCAAAGACGGGCCTCTGTATACACCCATTCCAGAGAGAGCTGGAGTGGCAAGTGTTAGGTAAAAAGAGCTGAAAACCAGGACCAGACCAGGATCATAACAAGCCTTTATTATGGGGAGGATCTGCCTGGCTGTCTCCAAACAAAAGAGAGAGCAAGATGGCTGACAGGGAACACTTCTTATAGGAGCTGGGGTGGGGTCGAGTGATGTAGCGGTAAGGGGTTGGAGGAGCCTCTGGCATCACTAGTTGCTAGGGAGGTAGTAAGTATCATGTTACTGTCTTGGTGGAAAGGGGCATTTTTGGAAGAAGAAGGTTGTCCTTTTGGTAGAAGAAGCCACATTCTAAATGGGAAGCAGGGCATTATGGGAAGGAGAAGGCTGTTGTTTTATGTAGCAGCCATGTCAAGGCAGGAAAATCTAACAGCAAGGACCCATGTGTATCAGGTCGCTTGTGGTTTCCCAAACTGTGGTGAGATCCATGGCCTTGCTTACTCCCTGCCTAGGATGATCCCTTACTGTTCTATCCAACTTGAATTCAGCCTTCAGGATCTAACTTAGAAATTCCTTGTCTCTGGCAGTTGTACCTTAGGAAATTGTTTCAGGAGTCCATGAACAACATTTTTTGAGAGTGCTTCATAGTGGATTCAAGGTCAATAAAATATATAAGCAGATCTGCATTCAGCCAGTGAATGGAATACAATGGAGAAATTATCTCATATTTTTAAATAAAAATGAGAGGCCTGCTGTAAATATTTCTATAGCAAGTACTTTTTGGCAATTGCCAAACTTGCCAATTAATTCAAATACTGACATTTTTAAAAGCAGAATCCAGTCTCACTACCTGTCTGACCCTGAACCACTATTATAGATCTGAATGGTTTTTTTGTTGTTGTTGCTGTTAGTTTAACTTCAAAAACCTGTACTTTATAAAAACTAGTAACATATATGAACAAAAGATAATTTCTTCATGCAGAGAACTTTTGTGAAAGTGTGCTGTAGGGAATGATTGAGAGAAATTTGAATTTTACAATACCTCCATATTCATTTAAGGCTAACGAGAAAATCCCTGGCTGTGTCCCCGGCCCAAAGTGTAGATACTTCCTGTGATATGCCCTCGTAATGGTGAAAAGGAGAAGCTGATAATCTTGCCCAGCTCAATGTTGCCTTTTTATTGTAAGGTTTTTGTTCTGTTGGCTCTGCAGATGTTTTAAATTTTTCTGGGTGTGTTTATACGTTTGCAAGTTTCTGAGACCGTGCTGATGAATGGAGTTTTTATTGAATTTGTATGTAGCTGTCAGATAGTAAAATCTGCATAAGCTTCTTAACTTGCCTCTGTCTCCAGACTTGGTCTTGTCGAAGCAAACTTTCTGTACTGTGTTAGTATATTCAGGTTTCTGTGGCCTATGCCTCCATGTACTACTATATTTAAAATATTTCAAAAAAGAAAAATGGCATTTCTGAACCTAGCACAAGATGTTGCATGTACTGCTGACGGTAATTTCCAGAGTAAGAATGACCCAGGGGAGGGGTTCCTTCACCAACAATCCCAGTATGTCATCATCTGCAGAGACAAATGTACACTTTTAAATTGTATTTAGAACCTTTAGAAGCTTGGGAGATTTTTTTCAAGTTACAGCTATTAGTTTAAATTTTTTAAATGGAGTTAGAGGATAGAAATGAGGACATCAGTTACTTCCCAAGAATGTGGAGGGCGCTCACTCTCCTGTGCCAAGGGCCAGGCTGGGCCCTGGTAGTGGGGTTGAGGTTGGGGCTGACACACCAGACTCCTTGACCCATGGAATATAGTTGGTAAGTGTGAGGGCTCTGCTGTCAAGACAGAGAACAGATCTTTTTCGTTTGGCTATTGTCTAATGGATTGTATTTCTAAAATCTTACAGCTATGTGGAGTTCCTGTTTTTATTTTTTAAATTTTTGTACATGCACATAACACACTTTAGTCATTTCTCTCCCTGTATTCCCATTAATTTCATATTTGGGGGTGCTCAGTATGTGTAATAATGTGTAGAATGCATTTAGGATTGAAAAGCTACTGAGAGTGAAAGGGAGAAAAATAGAAAAAAACCCTCCAACTTGTGTCCAGTTGTTAAGTCTGTGATGTCATGGCAGCGTGTGTTAGGTAGAACGGTTGGTTACAATGCTGCAGAGAGGCCCGAGTGATAACATGTACGAGAAGCAGATGGCTGGAGCAATCAGAGAAAGTGCATTAACCTTTAAATGTCTCTATGCTGCAAGTTTTACTTGGTGAGTATGTTGGAGCCGGAGAAAGTAAATGACTTACTCAAGAGCTAATCTGTAGAGAGCAGGGACTCTGAATCCATGCTGGTATGCTTGCAAAGTGTTGTGTATCTACCGCATTGTGTTGCTTCTGCTGTCTCATGGATAAAACAAAACTAAAACACCAAACTCACCACCCAGCCCTCATCGTGTTGTCATAATAAAGGAACAGGGCTAAATACAAATATGAGAAGGAAATGGAGCAGCATAATTCAGTGTGGACTTAAAGTTTTTCTGTATGTTTTATATTGTTAGAACTTTGGTAATGAAATCAGTTAGGACAATAGGATTAAAGAATTATGAACTCAAAAAGTGAACACACTGTGTGCTCTCAGAATGCCCTTTCCGCATGCACTTTTTTATAATGAGTCTGGAAAACCTAAAATGAAGATTTAATCTTTTTACAAGGTCATTAGTAGTGATCCAGGCAGCTGGCTGGGACCAGGCCCTGCGTGAGGAGAAGTGGAGGCTACATGTGTTCTTCCCACCGCACAACCGCATGGCCCACTGCTTTCCCCAAAGCTGGGTCAGCCCTGATGACATCTTTGAAACAACTATTAATTTTAGCTTCTGAGTTGATTAAATTATATGGAAAAGTGCATTGAAAATAATGAGAAGCAGAAATTGAATTCTGGTTATCTTGTAAAGGCAACTAGATAAAGGTTCTTATAAAGAAACTAATATAGCTTGTCTCCTCTTCCCCTTCATTCACATTCTCTCCACGGCGATTTTCACTGACAGGAAGAGAGAGCAAATCAAGAGAGCTGGAAGCTTGTTTCTGAACACTGAACGTCACAGGACCCACGAGCCTTGTCGATGACACCTTCCTCTTCCAGCTTCAGCTTCCTGGGGAAGAACTTGTGTGAGGTGGCATCTCCCAGGCTAGAGCCCTGATCACTGTGATCCCTGGCTAAGGGCTCTGGAGCCAGCCTCTCTCTGTGGACCAGCTTGCTAAGCCCTAAAATAAAGTCACAGGACAAATGCACAGGCACAAATCTTCCATGTAGCCTGGAATAGTGTGGAATCGTTACAAGTGTGTGAGGGGCCAGTGCACTCTTATTTGCATCCAGGCCACGTTGCTTGTCGGCCCCAGAGTTCTGCAGACAGGCTCTGCAGGTTAGTGTCTTCAGCTGTAAAGTGGAAATCGCCACTGCTTGGGTCGCAGACACTGAGCATTACAATCGTGCACACATCACACTCAGTGTGGTGCTTGTGACGTGGCAAGTTGTCCTTTTCTGTCTGCTGTCTGTTCTCCTCTTCGTCCAAGTTTATGACCAGCACCACTGGCACTGTTAATTTCCTAGGGCTGCCTTACCAAACTTCTGTTGGCTAGGTGCCCTAAAGCAGCAACGTCCTGAAGGCTGGAAATTGAAATCTAAGCATCAGCAAGGCTGCACTGTCTCTGAAGGCTCCATAGAGCTGGCTGCAGGCCTCACTGCCACCTTCCAGTGATTGCTAGCAATCCGTGATGCCCCTTAGCTTGTGGCAGCTCAACCGCAACTCTTTTTCACGTGGCTGTCCTCTTTCTGCGTGTCTGTCCACAACTTCTATTTTCTTATAAGGCGCCAGTCAGTGGGTGAAGGCCACTCAAATACAGTATATTCTTTTCTTCACTTGTTTACATCTGACAAAGGCTTATTTCCAATTAAAGTCACTGTCACAGATCCTGCGGATTCAAACTTCAACATGTTTCTTGAGAAACAGTGTAACCCACAATAAGCACCACCTTTGTTTTATACCAGAGAGAGTCTTAACCGCATCCTGGGTCAGGTACATCCTGACCTGCTTTGCCAGCTGCTGTATCTTCACCCCACCCCTCCATGGACAATGCAGAAGTGCTCACATTTGCTTAGTGATCACTGCACTGGATTTGTTCTGTCTTGTTTTCCCTCAGTCCATTTGCGGTTTGAATGTACCTTGTAGAGACCTGATCAGTTGGCGGGAGGTACGCTTTCCTTGCTTATTTCCTGTTAGGCCCAGGAGACAGCCTACAAAATTGAAAAGTAGTAATAAATGTTTGTCACATTCAGAGAACAGCTCCCCTGCATCAGAACACTCTGAGTGGATCTCAGAATGGTGAGAGCAGCCCGCTGAGTCTTCTGTGATGTGGGCTGGTGTGAATCTTGGTGGGTAAGTGGAGGGCTGCAAAGCTACTTCACCCCTCAGCTCCCTGTTTGCTTGATGCATGCACCCCACTGCTCAGCGTGCAGGAATCTGCAGAGACATCTGTTTACCTTCAGCTTCAGCAAGACTTGGAAATTCTGACTTTGATTAAATTTAACCCCACCATCTATCAATCCCTGCATGTGCCTCTTGGCAGCTGAGCCAAATGGAGAAAATGACAGGCTCCAGAGAACAAAGGAGAGTGGGGCGTATCTCTGAGGCCCACTCAGCACCTGAAGTGCGGACGGATGGACTTTGTGAGGCCAGGAGGTCGTGAACCGACTGAAAAATGAGGAGGAAGAAAAAACACCCCAAAAATAAGGAAAGAAGGAAAAAGAATAAAAAGAAATCCTTTAAGATGAATGAATGAATCAGAGGTCCTCAGAATTTTTCTGCAGAGTGTCAGATAGCAGGCATTTCAGGCTTTAAAACCATTACAGTCTCTGTCTCAGCCACTCCGCTCTACTACTGTGGTGTGACAGCAGCTACAGACAATTTGTAAACAAGCAGGCATGGCACTGTTCCAATAAAACTTTATTTGTGAAGACAATAGGGGCCAGTGTTGGATCCTGGGCCCTAATCCCTCAAACCTTAGAATGAATTTCAATTGGATTGTTTTCCCTTTTACCACCCTTTTCTATACACTGAATAGTATCATCATTAAGGGCCACCTTCTGGAGAAAGAATGCCTGGTTCACATCCTGCTGCTGATATGGACTAGCGATGTAACCTTAACCTCTGCTTTCCTGTCCAGGAAATGAGATCATACACAGAAAGTGCTTAGCATGGGGCTGATTCAGAGTCACTACATAGTAACAGTTGGTAGTTAGCTATTACTGTAGAGGATTACAGAAAGATTTCTTGTTCACTGGCCTTTTTGTGTTTTTTTTTGTGTGTGTGTATGTGTGTGTGTGTGTGTGTGTGTGAGTGTGTGTATGTTTCTTTTTTCAGTTGCTTCCAGGTGATTGTTGCCTGCTCTGTCTCATCAACTGAAAATCGTTAATCTCTTCTGTGTTTCCAAAGTATAATTATTCTACATGTTCCTCCTCATGGACTGTGGCATCCTAGAGCACAAGGACTGTCCTGTGTTGTGTCTCTGTACCCCATTCCAGCGCCTGGATCAAACAGTAATCGGCAAGGCTTGCTAAATTACTCAGTTATTATGGAAAAACTTTATACTGCAGTGTTTTGAATTGTCCTCCCCAAATAGAGTAATCCCTCTACCTATCTAGGCCAGGTGTTACGGCTTGTGTCTAGATGTCCCCCCAAAGCCTTGTGTGGTCACAGGTGGGGCTTTTCAGAGGTGGCTGGAGCTAGAGTGTGTGATGCTGGGATCAAGGGGGTGTTATTGCTGAATTAGTCCACTGATTGGTTTGGCATAGTTCTGGGAGTGCATCATGGGAAGGCCCTTCCTGGGTGTGAGTGATACCCCCACAAAGGCAGGTAGCCTGGACAGAAAGGGGGGTGCTGTTGTTCCTGCTCGTTACCTGCCGCTTCTCATTTGCTACTGCACTGCTTTGCTGCCTTCTGCCTGCCATGAACTGTGATGCCCCTCTGCCCTGCCACCCTGGCTTGGAGCCAGCTGATCATGAGCTGAAACTTTTGTGCACTGACAGCTACAGTAAACCTTATCTCCTTTAACTGGGTATTGGGTATTTTGTCTGAGCAACGGGAGAAAAGTAACCAAGGCAACAAAGTTTTCTAAAATATAACCTATGGGACAAATCTGGTCAAACAGCTGTTCTTGTAAATAAAGTTTTACTGGAACACAATCACAGTTGTTCATTTGTATATTGTGTATATGGCTGCTTTCTCATTGGCTGAGGTGAATAATTGTGACAGAGCTCAGATGGCCTAAAAGCCTAAACTATTTGAAAAAAGTTTGGCTGACCCCTGGGCTGAAACTTTCAGCAGAATTCTGACAAACACTTATCATTAAACTGCAGACAGCTTAGATTGTATGCAGGGAAAATATAAAATCATCAGCCCATCTCAAGATTCCTAGTCAAATGCTAAAGTAATAATTAAGACTAAGTCTGCAAGCCAATAGGAGATAGAGGAGCGTTTCAGTTACTGGGTCTAAGTTTTAAACGTCTTTCCAATTTTTATTTCATTGGGTTTCAGACACTAAAATTTAAGCTTTTAGCACATGGCTGTAATTCCCAAACAGCACGCAGGTATCCTGGGGTGTAGCGGCAATGTCGATATCTTTGTAAAGATTTTTTTTTTGTACTTGCTATAATTTTAAAAAGCAAGTATCATGTGAAAATCAATGTGGAATATGAATGAGGGTTGCTGTCCAGTCTGCATTCAAGGGTAGAGAACCCCCTCCATCACGCTTGGTCCTGACACCTCGGCCAACTGACTTTTCTTAACCATAAGAAAAACTCTGTGAATCTGTTTGTCTCTGCAGTACCATTAACCAGAATGTTCTTACTCAATAATATTCACTGATTAGCTTCTCCTAGCTTTATCTGTCATTTTGTGAAAGCAACATCATCTCTCCTTTTATTCACAAGCCTTTAAAAACAGAATAGTATTATCAGGTGGACCTTTAATGACTGGTAAACACGTCTTTGTCCCTAAGAACTTGGAGTTTCTGTTCCTTTCTTTGTATTCATTGATCAGAGCTTCATATGGAATATTTGCATCTTCCAAATTACCTGCTGATGTTAGCCCAAGTAGAAACCATTTGTATCCTACAAAGCCCTAATTTATTTCCTTCTTTTATCCCTGTTTTCCATGTTCAATTTTTTATTGGTTACTTTTTTCACCTTGTTTCTTTCTGTCTTCTTTCCTGTGGATTCCATGGTGGGCCAGGAAGGGGAGAGGAGAAAGGCAGGGAGTCAGTGAGGTTTGCATTTGTGTGTTTCCTGGTCCTTGGCTACGTACCCTGTACTTCTCTAAATTTCATTTTGATGGCAAAATAGGCTGTAAGTTTGGTTGTGAAGACTGTTAGGGTCCTGACGCCGCTGCCACCCCAGGCTGTGTTCTCCTGGTTCTTCTTGCCTCTTAAAATGACCTCATGCTCTTACATTTAGTTTCCCTCCCCGCAAGGCCACAGCGGTCCGGAGAAGTTAAACCTGAATTTCTGCAGGACTGAACCCATAAAAGACAACCTGGCCTGGGATAGGTTAAAAGTAGCCCACTCCTCATAAATAAGCAATAGCCCAGCCCCAAAACAATAAAGGGACCTTCCTTTGTTTGTTCTCTCACCTTCTCTCTCCCTGTCTTCCCTCTCTCCTCTCTCCTTGACCTGCCTTCCCGAATAGTCTCCTGTCGGACCTCTCGGTGTGTGGCCTGCTTGTTGAGTGTCACTGTGCCTCTACAGAGACGGAATGAGTTAATAGCATAAAGAGCTTGACATAGTTCCTGACACAGAGAAGAGCTCAGTAGCCACTGCTGCTGTTGTTTATCAGACAGTGGTAAGTGGGGAACCTAGAAGCTGATGTGCAGTCTTCCCTTTGAGTCCCATGGCAGCAGCTATGACACAGTTGGCTTCTTCCCCTTCTTGTGGAATTGTCTTTACTTGGCTGCCAGGGTACCCAGGTCTCCTGGTTTTACCTCTCTTACCAGCTTATTTTCAGTTTTACTTTCTGATGCCTTTGTATTTTGTTGCCCGTAAATGTTCCACACACAGTGCTGGAACATTTCTCCTCCACCTGTACCTTCTCCACACACCATGATCTGATCCAGGCTTGTTTTTCCCGTTCCGTCTATACTCTGACGCCTCCCCCGTCGCCCTGTATCTCCAGGATAGATCTTGTCCCCGACGCTGACACTCGTCCACCCCATGCTCCTCACATCCCCACCTGAAGGGGCATCTCAGACTTCAGCTATCGTCTCCTGGCCTGACCTGCTCTCGGCGCCCACATCCCTGGGGTGAGTGGTGGTAGTGCCGTCTCTCTGGGTGCACAGGTCAGAAGCGTTGCATATGATGCCCCTCCGTCTCTCCAGCCCCTGGTGCACAATCAGATGTAGGACCTGATGCACACATAAGGCCTCTGCTGCCACCAGCAGGACCACACCGATAGCCTCGAGCTTGTCTCCCCGACACTTCCCCTGTAAGCTGCCCTCAATCCAACAGCCCGAGTGGTTCTTCTAGAATGTCTGTTAGTTCCCGTTTCTTCTCGGCATGTGACTCTGTGGCAGCTCCCATGGGCTTATAGTAGAAGCTAATTCCTTATTTTAAAAAACAACTGTCGTCTATTTGTCCTACCCCACCCACTTGCACAGTTTCTCTCTGGTTTCTTCTCCCGTCATGTCATTTCCGTTTTTGTTCTTGCATCTGCAGCCTGACTGCTTTAGCGCTGCTGAGACAACCCAGGTACACTCCTGCTACAGGACCTTCGCCCTTGTGCTCGCTTCCTAGGATGCTTTCCTCTGGGCTCTCTGCACAACGAACTTTCTCACTTCCCCTCAGTTTTCACTCAGATGTCGCTTTCTCCATAAGGCCTATTGTTATTAGCCACCTATTTAAAATTGCATTTCCCTTCTGACCATGTTTGGGGAACTTAGTCTAAGTACCTCTTAATTTGCATCAGTTATACCTGCCCGCGGTGTTTTTACCGGTTCCTTTCTCAGCTGCTAAACCCGTTCCACTTATTTGTAGCATTTATTGTTTGGTCCTTTTCTGTAGAGCACTGCACGGACGGAGCTTTGCAGCTTATTTGCTATGAATTCTAAGTGCCCCTAGCGCGGCCTGACACACAGACAGTAAATATCTGTTGAAGGAATTCTGGTCATTGTCAGGACTGGGAGCAGCGTCACTCCTGCCATCTCAGTAACTCATTTCCGCCACTAATGTCAGTGAGTATGTCCTTGATAGGGAACAGTCATTATTCTATGGACAGCTAATAAGTCCAAGAATCCTTTGTCTTTAGCCAGCTTGTGATTTGATAGCAGAATTGTATTAATTGATGTGCATCAGGAAGCTTGGGAAAATGTTACCTCAAAATGGAATTCATTTTCAGAAAATGGTGAACAGATTTTGAGTTGTTTCATTTTCCTCTTTATTTCTTCAATAAAGATAAAATAATTCTTAAGGAAGGATGTAGTCTAGTCTTCTGGGAAAAATTGCCTTTCAAGGATAAGGTAATAGGTCAACTGAATTCAGGCATTGTCCTTCCTTTGCCCCTGTGATGGTTTATTACTATACGTTGTGGTATTGTATGGCCTACAAATGACAAAGAAAGTATAAAGGTTGTCACCTGAGCTTTTCTCCCTCTTTGTATGCTAGTTTTTTGTTACTGTAACAAAATGTCTGAGAGGTTAAGTCATAAAGAGAACAATTTAGTTTGGCTTGCGGTTTTAGAGATCCCAGACTAAGACTAGACAGACCCGTTGCTCTGGGCCTCTGACAAAGTGTCATACAGCAGTGGCAGTGAGCAAGTGGTGTGCAAACCTCACGTCAGGGCCCAGAAGTAGAAGAAAGGGAGTCACACAGCCACCTCCAAGGGCATGGCCTCGGTGACCTTCAAGGGTGTGGTCTCAGGGACTTCCCACCAGGTCACACCTCCTACACCATTTATCTGCTGCTTCCGATAGTGCCACCGTGGGCTTTTGGGAGACACTTGGCATCTAAACCAGAGCTTACTTGCTCTCTGTCTACCTTCCTTCTTTCCCTTTTCCCATCCTCCTTTCCCTTGCTCTCTTTCTTCCTTCAGTCCTCCCTGTACGCATATGTGTGCTTGAAGATGTCTTTATGAAAACTTTAGCCCTTCAGTCTAACAGTGAGTTCTTAGAAAAAGAGACTTCAGTTCCGATCAGCCAAAGCCCGCTACTGGCTGGAATGGCTGAGTTCCACAAAGGAATAAAGCTGCTTGTGCAATTGCAGCTGCCTGGAGGTACTGGGCAATGTTATGGTTTAGACCTAGAGTGGCCCCCACAGGCCTCATGTTCAGGGGTGGGTCTTTCCGAAGGACTGGATCACGGGGCCACTGTAGAGTCTGTGACTCATTCACAGATGAGTTCAGAGTGAGCTACGCCATCAGGCCGTGGGGCCTGGCTGCAGGCGTGTGACTGGGAGGGGCATCCCTGCCTCCTTGGCCTCTGCCTTCTCTCTCTGCTTCTCGACTGCCATGATTTGAGCAGCTTTGCTCTACCCGGGCCCTTCCACCACCCCACTTCTGCTTCTGAACATAGACGACAACTTTTGCACAAGTGAACCCAAATAAACCTCTCTCCTTAAAGTTGTGGGTGTTGGGTGTTTTGTCCCGGTGTTGGGTGTTTTGTCCTGGTGGTGAGATGGTGACTCAGACAAGCAAAAGGGCACTGGTCACAGAAATAGCTCCTTTCTTGGCTGATAGCGTGGGCCCCTGCCCAAGGTATTCTGATCAGATTTTGGCAGGAAGTGGGCGCTCTGCTACCAGGGATTTCCCAGGGCCACTCAGTCTCCATTCCCGCAGTGCATTGTTTGGAGTTGGCCAGGGGAGACCTTGCAGGATGCCCTGCCACAGCAGGATTCAGCTCAGGGAGGGGGCGAGCGGGAGGGGCGTGTGATGGAAGCCTCCAGAAGGCTCTCAGAATGCCAAAGAGCGTTGCCGAAAGTGTATTCCCAAGGAACAGTTTAAGAAGAAAAGTAATTATAGTAATCTCTACCTCAAAATCCTTAGTTTATTAACATGAAAATGAGCAAATACTGAATTCTTTTCAGAGCGCTGTGGCATGAGGGAGCACCTCACAGGCCTGTTTGATTGGGAAAGAGCTGCTGCTTTTTACCCTAAGGCAGAGTTTTTAATTTATTCACTGTGTGCTTCAATAAGATGTTCACGTTTGCAGAGTTGTGGGTTTTTTTCCTGCCTTCAAAGCTTATTCAGGGGTGAAAACATAGTAGATGTCTTCATTTAATGTTTATCTTTTAATTCTGACTCTGTGAATAGCCCACATGTTACCACAATAGCATTCCTCACAAACAGCTGCTAAATATTTAAAGTAATCTGCAATATCAGTTTCTATTGATCCTGTGGTCAGGTTTGTTCTTTCTCTCTCCTCTTTTAAGGAACCCTTTCGAACCAAGTTCCTTCTAGCAAGGAGAGCATCTGGATAGTTTCCATATCACACATCTCTGTTGCCTCCTCTCCGCACTGCTGGGCTCTGTGCCTGTGGAGGGAGCAGGGAGCCGCAGGCCACATAGGCCAGGCCTTAAGTCTCTGTGTAGGAGTCAGGTGACTTTGTGGTCAGATGACCGAGCTTCCAGTTCAGCTCTGAGCCTCACTAACCCTTCTCAGGTACTCTCAGACTCGGCCCTCAGCCAGCAGCGGTGCTGCTGCACCTAGGTGCTGGGTTTTTTCGTTCTGTGGGCAGATTTGTGTGACCCCAGCAGGCCTTTTGGAAAAAAGTGCTCCTCTACCGCCTGCCTTGTGAGTGCAAGGACCTCAGTTTGATCCCCGCTACCAAAAAAAAAAAAAA
>NW_022900940.1:39739091-39751919 GCF_012274545.1 Fukomys damarensis | reverse complement strand
AAAAAAAAAAAAAAAAAAAGGAAGAAGAGCTACTCCGCAGATGCCTCAGCCTCAGCAGACCTCTTCAGTGGACCCAGGTATCTGCCATCCTCTCCTAAGAATTTACCCAGCAAGGTCCTTGAGACAAAAAGCCATTTAGTTTTGCTTTCACTTGATACGGCAAACTTTTTTTAATTTAATGAAGGACAGAAGAATTGGCTGTCAGATTGGTGGATTTCATGGACCTGTAAAATGTAGAAAGAGAAAAGAGTGCAATAGCATGGTGTTGGCAGGTTTTTGTTTTGTTTGGTCAGAATGTTAAATACAGCATCTGTGTCCTGTTACCTCATCCTCTCGTGTAAGAATGGAAATCTTGACACTAATATAAAAGGAGGTTGTCATCTTGGAATAAAAGCCCATCCGGATGGTGCCTGGTGGCCTCACCGCCTGTTGACAAGAGGATGCCCCCACTGCTGGGGCCCGGACAAGACAGGAGGAGAGCTTTGCACTCGATATGCCGCGGTCAGATGCGCTCGTCCGCCCGAACATCTAGAGACCCCAGTAGAGGTCTGAAACCACAGATGACACAGAGTCCGCATGTACTCTGTCCATCCGAGAGTTGACAGCTAATATTGAAATAGAACACTTGCAATAATAGACTGCAACTATGCACACATGTATTCTCCGCCTTTCTCTGAATTCTCTTGTACTGTGATTTACCTTCCTTTTTGAGTGTGGGTAGCTGAAGCCTCAAAGATGGAACTGTGAGCAGGGCAGATTACTGTACTCAAGGATGGCCTTGGACAAAGGGGTCAAGGTTCTGCTAGATGTGTTTTTCTCTCTTTGAGATGGCCCATACTGCCCACCCATCTGCTTCTCTAATTTTGCTCCCCTTTTTTAAAAAGCAGTTTTTTGTTTTGAGTCAGGTTCTACTATGTAATCCATGCTGAGCTTGAACCTGGGGTTCTCCTGCCTCAGCCTCCCCAGTTCTGGGAATGCAAGTGTGTACCACCACGCCTGGCTCCTTTTGGGGGATTCTCTTTTGCCACCTTTGTTATGGTCTCTTGTTTAAGTAGATGGTGGTAGACTAGAAGGAGAAAAATAAAACTATCCTACAAACTTATCTTCTAGGGAATACATAGCTAAAATCCAGACTTTATTCTTAGCCTTTTTTCTATGCATAGCTATTACAAAATGAGGACCCACTTGAATAATTTTGTATCTTGATTCCTCCTCTCTTTCTATTGTGGCATTACAAATTTTGTCATGTTGTGAAATATTTTATAAAAACATTGAGTTGTATTCCAGTGTAAGTTTTTCCTTTTTAGAAAAATCTAATTGATACAAAGCACAAGTTGTCTCTAGGATAAATGTACAGGAGCTCAGGAACTGGTCCAAAGGTAAGAGTGTTTGAGGCAGTGGATCCCCTTCCCAGGGGCCCATCTCGGCCCCCCACCCATGCCAGGCTTTCTCCCCATTGCCTCTGGCCATGCCTGGGGGGCCCTCACCCACCAGCCACGCTGCCCGCAGCACATGTACACCCCTGCTCGCACACCACCAGTAAGCCTGGCTCTTCCTTCCCGCTTATGTCTGAATGGCTGTCAGGCCATTGTCTCCTTTGTTTTAAATCGAGGAATACATCTTTACCCTTCGTGATTTTCAGGAGATCTTTCCTATATAAAGGTCCTAACTTCTGTCATGGCTCAATAACGTTTTGCATAGTTTTTTGTTTGTGGTCAGATTTTTACAGTGGCTTTCACCATGTTAACATTTAAAAACGTTGTGTAGTCAGATGACCAGTTATTTTCTTTTCGGCTTTTGCATTGGCTTGTTTGCCTAAAAAGGGCTTTGCCTTCTCACCTCCCTTCCTTCTGTTTCTCTCCCTTATTTCTTTCTTCACTTCTGTCCTCTCTGTGGTCCATGAGATCTGGGAGAGCTGTGGGGGCGGGGTAGGCAGAGGCTAAGGTTGAGGAGGGGATATGTTCCCACCAGGCGCTGCTAACTCCACCATTACAAGCACATAAAGACCTCAGTAGCTCCAACTGTAGATGCCGACACCTAGAACTTCACATATGATTGCCACGGTTATCAGTGCCTTGAGCCAGCACCTCCCGAGTCAGCATCGTAGGGAGCCCCCTGCAGTCTTCTCAGTGCACCTCAGGTGGCGGGCGGGGTCCTCCTGCAGCCCCAATGACATCTGCTTCTGGCTGCACTGACCCTGAGAATCTTTTCAAATGCCCGTGAGAGCAGATACCATCTGCATCAGAGAGGTGCTGGCTTCTGCAGTGGGACACACTGGAGGGAACTTTCGTGGTCACTGTCATCAGAGAGATGGGTAGTCAGGAAGTTTGGGGCGGAGGTTTTAGTTCCACTGCCCCTGGATACCTCCCTTCTTGCTCAGGGTCCTTGGCTGGAATGCGCCTAATGTCCTCACGTCACTTAGCAAACCCCATCTTCCTTTGGCTACATTTCATCCCGTTTTCTGCCCCAGCAGTGAACTTTCCAGAAATCACTGTAAAGCATTCTAAAGTAGGGCAGTCTCTTAAATCAGCCAGTAATAGGTTGTTAATAACCATCCTGCCTTATATTCCATGTCTGGAGTCCTGGTGTTTGGGGGCCAGTGGTGAGGAGCAGGGCTCCTAAGGCCCCTCCCTGCCTTTGTAGTCTCCTGGAGCTCTGCTCGGATTCCCACCCTGTCCCTGAGGCTTGTGACTCTGGATCTAGGATCAGTCTCAGGTGACTGCATGGATTCTTACCGACTGCAGAGTTTGAGAGCCACTGCTCTGAAGAGCCACGTGTGCTTGGCTATGTCAGCTGCCGGGGCTGGGTTTATCGCTCACCCGTGTCTCGTCCAAACCCTGCCGAAGACTCCAGTCTGTCTCCCTGTGCAGTCTACTTGTGACGCCACTGCTTCCTGCTTTGCAAAGCCTGCTTGGACAGGACTGGTGGAATGAGTCACCATGGGCGACAAGGGTCTGAGGAAATAGGAGGTCCCCTGGCGTAGGGCTGCTGGGTAGAGGGGCAGCTTTGATGCCGTGTGGCCCTTCCTCGTGGTACCTTTCAGTATTTACAGAAGTACAGCAGGGTCCAGGTGATTCATTGAGCTCTGTGGCCGGTGAAGCCTTGCTGGCCAGTGCAGTGCCCTCCTCACACCCTCTGCTACCCTGGGCTGGGCCCTGGGGCACTGGACCTGGGGTGGCAAGAGCCTGACTGGGAGATGGGCCGGGATTCGAACAAGGGATGAGCTGCCCTATGTCAGATCGTAGTGCTTTGGAGTCTTCATAGCTTGTCTGAGACTCCAGGAGGTGTAACAAGTCACTGTGCTCTTGGTCTCTGCTGGACTGCCTTCATCACAGCACAGCAGGACTGGGAAGGACACTCTTCTTGCCAGGCTCCTTGGGAACAACAGCATCGGCTCCTTTCCGCTCGCTGGTTCCCTGGGCTGCACACAGATTTGCAGTCTGTGGAGAAAGTCCCTGCCTGGCCGCTCCAGTGGAGACCTCTCCCAGTAGAGCCTGCCCACTGCCCTTTCTCAGCCTCTTCTCTTTCCTCCCCTGGCTGCAAGGTGCCCCCATTCCGGTGACCTGGAAGGGCGTGCAGCAGTGCACACGCTTACTTTTCATGCATCCCAGAGTGAAGCAGTTGGACAGGAGCAGTGTCCTGAGATGCTTTCATTTCTTCCCTGACTACCTTCCATGAATTCAGATCACCCATTTTCACAAATGCCAATGTCACTGGTGGGACGGGGGACAAGGAGAAGGAGGAATCTTTGCTCTATATCTGTGCGATAGAGTAGTTGATCCAGTTGTCCCTTAGCCACACTTTCTTCTTCCACAATCTCATTTGCCAGGGGGTACAGTAACCTGCGTTGTTGGCCTGCCGTTCGTTCTTATTTTTTAAATCATGCGCAGTATGTTATCTTAGCAGTACTTTCCAGGAATTGAAAATAATGTTGATCAACCCTTTTTGAGCTCTCTGTTACCATTTTTGCTGTCCTCTCTTCTTACTTTCATTTAAGTCAATCAACTGCGCCCAATTCAAATAACACTATATTTCAGTTATTGTCAGAGCCTAGCGACAATTGATTATTTACATGTGCTTTCCAGGAAGCTGCGCGTGGATGCGGGATAAAACAGCATCCACAGCGGACTTGTAACCGAAGCGTCCCCTCAGGAATGTGAGTGGCACATCGGGGGAATGAGCTGGACTTTGGAGCTGGCGGACTCGCTGGTGTGCAGAGATGTTTGTTTAGAAGAGAAGTAACAATACCACCCTCCTTTGAACTCTTGAAAGAACTGGCTTCCAGACAAAGGGAAATAGAATGAAGCTAAAGCTGTCTGTTTTCATAAACTTTCAACTTGTTTCGTTGCCAGTCCTGTTTTTAAAACTTGCCTTAGAAAAACACAAGACATGTTTAGTATTCTGCTCCGAACAATCTGATACTCATTTTGATATGTTCTTGGTCCCTATTGATTTTGAAAATGCTGAACATAAATACTTGACGTTCGGGAGGGCAAGCACAGGATTAAAACTGAATGCCTCCCATCTGCAGTCGTCTTTGAAGAGATGAGAATGTTCAAGTAAGCAGAATTTGTACAGTCAGAATAAAACATGACTTGAACATTTGCGGAAGGAGATGCAAAGTGACTGAGGGAAATGTGAAAAGCATAGAAATAATGAGTATATCTGCCTAACACTTTTCATCTCCTATGATAGATTTTTAGAAATTGATGTATAGGCAATGGCCTGCATGCATATTTTTCCTACCCTGTCTGTTTCCTTCTAAGTATCACCATTTATAGAGTATAGAGATGTCTGAGGGAGCAAGCAAAAGCGTGTACAAATCACTAACAGCCACGCAAATACAGGCGGCTCAGCAAGGTTTCTTAACTAGAATCAAAGATTACTGAAACCACAGGAGGCCTTTAGGTAGAAAGGGTGTAGTTACTGTTATTATGCAGCAGTTACTGCGTGCTGAGAGTATGCTTCATTAAAAATATGGAAGAAGGTCCCTGAGCATGCTTAAATGACAGGATGAAGATCAGACAAAGGCAGGAAGGCATGATACAACTCAGGGTACAGAAAGTAACTCGCACGGTGGTGGGCAGCTGGTGGCATCTGGATTCCAGTTTTAGAAACGTTTTACCTCTGATGCTGTGTCAGCCAGACTCTGACAAGATGCGTGGGGGAAGCAGCAGGTGGGAGAGGACCTGTGAGGAGAAGACTGGGCGGGATCCTGGCAGAATGAGGAGGAGGACTTGAGGTCCTAAGGTACAGTGTGTCTCTCTGGTTTGACTAAGGGAAAGGTGCCGAGCTCCTCTTTCAGGGAGGTAGAAGAGTGTCCACTCTCAACGTTGTTAACTCGTCCCTTCCTCCTGTGGAAAACAGCTTGCCTGCCCACTGAGCCCTAACGAATGATTTGGGAGCCAGCGTTTCTATTTCCGGCACTTCTCTGCATATTTCACCTCTTCTTTACTGTGCTTCAGGTCACTCTGCTATCTTATCCTCTCTAAACTAGTAGCACTGCGTCATTTACTGTTGTGTTTCTCAGCAGAGGGTCTCATGGGGTGGGACTTTATCAAGCTGGACTTGGGTTTTAGCTGTGCCGTGATTTATTTAGCCACTCTGTGTCCCCAGTTGTGGCCGACCTCAAATGAGGTCAGCAATATTCACTGCATCCTTAAAGCACAGGGCATGAAAAGTACTTAGTATATTCTACATGGTAGTTTAGCCTTTTTTCTATCCCTTTAGGGCCCATCACCCAGCAAGGCTGATTATTCGATAGTATAGATCCTTGTTGAATGAATAACCAAAAATATACCAGCCCAAGCCCCATGCAAATGACAAACTTAAATGGTGTTGTGAATGGGTGTTTGTGTGCTCAACACTTGGGCATGAGAGGCTCGTGTGAGCGTATACCTGTGGGGTTCCTTGGAGGGCAAAACCCACATTTAGGCTTCACTCTGCCTGCATGATCCAGCCACACCCAGTGTAATCAAGGCTCAGAGACGCCAGTGGATTCACACAGGCTCACGTACTTGTAAATAATGGATCCAGGGTTGGAACGCGAGAGTCTCACTTCTCACTCAGCCTAACCTTCCGGACCCTGTGTGACATCCCAGATGTTTGCTGGACAAGGGCTCTCAGTAATCATTCTCATCAACATGTGTCTTTTCCTACACGCTGAAACACGGCGTATGCTCTCCAGCCTGTTTTCCTCGTATTACAGAGTTGAATGTGCTATCCAGTATGGTGGCTGTGAGGCATGCATGGCCATTTAAATTCACCTTAAAATTAAAATTTAAACAAAATGTAAAAATCGGTTCCTCAGCTACACTGGACACATTTCATGTATTCTAAGGTCCCACTTCACTCCTGGCAGCCACACTTTCACTGATGAGATACGCTCATCATTGCGAAAAGTCTGCTGACAGCTCCTCTCCAGAGAATGCCTCAAATAAGTGAGCACCACTCAGGTCCTGGGTTTTCATTTTTATACCCCTCGCGTTTTACGATGTACAAGACATTGATTAAAGAACCAGTTGGTAGAAGAATAACAAACAGTAGTATAGAAAGATTTCGGAGTCCATGTGGAGTGCTCTGTGTGAGCTGCCTTCCTGTAACTCCCAGCAGCCCTGTGAGGTCAGCGCTGTCACTAAATTCATTTTTATGAGGTTGCAAAGTTGCCTGCTCGAGTCTTAGGCTGTTCCGGGAAGAAACAAAGACCTAACACAATGGACCGGGCTCCCACCTGTGGCCCTGAGCCTGTGTGTATTGCCTCCTCCAAAAGTCAGTGTGCCTTGCAAAGGATGGGCCGTGGGTCAGCGTTCTGAAGTCAGGGACAACAGAGTTCTTGTGGTGGACTCACTCATGCTATAGCTTGTGCTTCATTTCCTGCTTTTACTTGGCCCAAACTCAATCTGCAGAGCCTGTTTCTTTTCCTACTTTTGAGAAAACTTTGCCACCACTAAAAAATAAATAAATTTAAAGGGAACTGGGTCATGGTGAAAAGAAGTCAGATTCTGCTCACAGTGCTGATCAGGCAACTTTGATTTCTAAGAGAAATCAGTTTGGCCATTACTTGAGATTTCCTTCTAGGTTTTAAAACTCATCACTGATCCTGTAAGTTGTCTTCATTTCTTCCAGATAAAATGTATACAGCCCACCTAAAGACCCATGTTTGAAAATGGGTCAGAACTAAATTACATGAGAAACTAATTTTACAAGTCTAATCCTACTCCAACAAACTAAATGTCAAAGTAATTTCCAGAAATTTTGTTGATACTCAGTTTTCTTCAACAAAACTAGTGTCCTCACAATTTGTGTTAAGGTAACTTTTGTTATTTACATGTTCCATTTTGGAGAAAAATATTCCTGAAAGTGTGTCATGCCATGCCAGCTGTAGAGGGGAAGCTTGGTGGACATTGATGCTCTTCCTGCCTGGTTTTGTTTGAATTGAACTGACCTGGCTTCCCCGGGTAATTTTCCAGAAGAGAAGGTACCTTTTGAAAAGCAGTGGAGTTTACATACCCTTCTCTCTCTGCACTGTAGGTCTGTCATGTCACCAAAGCCAGGTTGAAAAACAGAAGAGTCAGAGAGCTCAAGCAGAAGTCAAAATAAAGTGAAAGTTAGATAGTGAAACAGCCGAATCGAGATGTAGGCAGAGATACTAACAGACAGCCTTGTCAGCTTGCAACCCTTCTCGCTTGAATCTTAACCAGAATCTTGAAGAGACTTAATTCCCAGTTCGAACCCCAAACCCCTGCCTCAACCCCCAGGTGATCACAGGAGTGATGAGAAATAGTACATGTTCTCTTTCTTCTCCTAAGCTCTCCTTAATCTCAATCTTTGAAAAGCGAGTGGGTTTTCTTGTGCAAACAGCTTCATAGAAATGTCAAATCTGGCACCCACGGTCTGATGGAGGGGGAGACGTGGTACAAAAGACCCACTGCTCAGGGCCTGGGCTTTGAAATGACTCCAGCTGTATTGCCAATGCAAATGCAGGAGGGGAAAAATTACTGGAACAAATTGAAAGGTTATTCAGACTGGAATTTAGAATCTCAATAAAAAGGCTTTTATAAGCCAAAGCCCTCAGAGTAACCGGATCATTTAAAAATACATCTTTTCTGCATTAAATGTAGTGTGACAGCCACATTAGAAATGCTGCAGCTCAAGTATGTTCCTTAAACATTTTTAACTGGCTTTTGTAAGGACAGTTAAGTAAGTCTCCTGTTGGGGAGAAGAATTCTGAATCCTCATTCCACACATAGTTTCCATTTCTTTTTCTTTTCCTATTTTTTGATACCCGGTAAATGAGTTTTTTACTTTGCCCCCTGTTGGTTGCTGCCGGCTTAGGAATCTCCATGAGCTGCGTATCTCAATAAAAATTCATTGAGCAAGTTGTTTTCCTTGTTAACATGGTGGAGAACAGTCTTCCTCATCTCTCAGATGTTGGTGACCAAAACTAGTGCACAGTCATTTGGGAGTGGAACCCTTTAAAAAGTGATGTTTCAGCCAAAAGACACATAGAGAACCCACCTCATATGAGGCAGTGCCCCAAATGTGAGACTTCCTGTTTCTTATTATAGTTTCTTAATTCATTGTTCTGAGGAGAGGATGCCAGGGACTGAGCCCTAAGCTTCATCACTGTTTGAAATGCACAACGCGAGCCTTGAGGTTCACAGAAGTTCCCCACCACTACAGCCCAACTCTGAACGCTTTTTCTTCCTTCATCTAAGGTGGACCTTGTTTTCAGAAGGAAACATCCTGCAGAGAGTGGACCGTTAAGAAAGTGAATGGAGCAGATCTTTGCTACAGCTTCCTGGGCCCTGTACCACGGACCTTGGAAGCAGAGCTGGTACAGCTCTGTGCTGTCCTCTGCATGGGGCGGAGGGTTATTTCTGTTGGATTATTTCCTTAGGTGGCTCGCTCAGCCAAAGATTAAGTGAAATGTTTGCACCTTGTGAAATATTTCAAATGCCTGCAATTCCTACCATCTGGAATTAGGTGGTGTTCACATTTTGCTGCGCTGATTTCAACTCTTCAGGCTTGCTTCAAGTCCTCACTTGCGGCGTGCCTTCTCCAGGGGACACGTGGTTTCCCTTCCCAGACAGGGTGAGCGCCTGCAGCTGTGGAGTGATATTGCTCAGGGCACTGTCTTAGAACTGATGTCCCTGAGCGGAAGTTATTAAGGCAGTTTGTTGCTTTGGAGTCTTCACTCTTTGAAGACATCAGCTTGGCTTTTTCTAGGGCTTTGTCACCAGAAGCCGGTGACGTGGCTATTGCTTGTTTTTGTTCTTTGTTCCTGTAGATAACTCTGCAGTAAGAAAAAAAGCAAAGAATTTCAGGGTTTTCGATACCATTTTGATAGTCCTTTTTCACCATGATGACCAGTACTTTTAATGAATGTTTTACCACAGGCTTGTAATCATGTATTTCAATAGTTGGGTCCTCTCTCACAATCTTTCTATAACTAAAACCTTTAAACCCATTTGAATGATCTGCTATAATAGCGTGATAGGGCCTCATGCTGGCTGGAGGAATCTTCAAATGCTACTGTTTGTAACTTAGCAGGTCTCAATTTGATGTGAGGCTCTGTGTCTGGGTCCCGTTGTCTTGTTCATACCTGTGAGCACTTCACCTCCCATAAAGTGAGGGTGGGAATCATATTCATGGTCTTTTCTCCCCGTTAGCTGTTGTAGAAGAATGGACTCATCTGTCCTGGTGTCTCTGCCTCCTTTGAGATAGCGTGAGTAGCTCACCTGTTTTAAGACCCTGCTTGTTCAAATGCTCTAACCCCAAATCACCTGGAGCCTCTGTGCACCTGTAAGTCTGGTTTCTCCCAGAATCGAGCATTTCTTTCCTAGAAGCCTGCCCAGGAGTGCACTATGTTGTATATCCAGGTAAAGATATCTTAACATAAGAACATACCGTCCTGCATTTTCTTTATCTGGAATAGAGTTTGAACAAAGTCATGCACCACTGATTCCATTCCCTGGATTTAAATTTCAACAGAAGAGGGGTTTAGGATGCTTTCTCCTTAGTGGGGTTGCTTTCTTCCCAAATGAGAGGCAGTGCTCATGATGCTGTTCACCATGAAAGAAGCAGTGCATGAAGCCGCCAAGCCAGTGCTTTGTAAGTTATTCCTCAGCCACCCCTTTGCCTTTCATTCAGGAGCATCCTTTGGAATGCAAGCAGGTGGCGTGACATTCTTAGCAGTGTGATGAAGGTCTGTCTCTATTAAAAATAGTGATGTTTGTATTCTCCCACTTTGATGCATGGATTTTCTTTGTAGGATGTTGTTGTTAAGACCAGCGGTCTGCTAGTGGCAGCACCTCTGTAGATCGTTCCTTTTACTGGAGCTCTGTGTGTTTGGTCCCTTCAAAAATGATCCTATAACTGATTGTCAGGGCAACTGTGGGAATGGATGCTCTCCAGCTTCAGGCTCTCACTCGCAGGGTGAGAAGTAGTGGGAGGCTGTTTGATAACTTTTAAAGCTCACAGAGGGAAACATTTTTGCACTGACTGTGCCAGAATCCCATGCTCTGTGGGCAACATAATGGATTTCATTTGGAGCCCTGCATAGGCCAACTGTCATGATATGGTTGGGAAACTTTCCATCAGCTACTGTGAACTCCTCTTCTCTGTTCCCTACCTCTGCTTTTGGCTTCCCCATTCCTGGATGAATTTTATAAAGCAGCCAACCGTCCAGATTGGGATTTCATGCTTTGCTGCACTGTTACTCGAATTATTTCTCTTACAAAGGCCTCCTTTACAAAATCTCTAATGCAAGTAATGCATATAAGGTGTATTAAGGCCCACCAAATGAAAGAAGGCAAGAACCAGCAACTTCTTGAAAATTATTGTCAGTGTAGCACTTCCATAAAGGGTGAATGATTCATTAGGGTAAGTGCTGCAAAAAGTGGGCAAAAGCTGCATCCCCAAAACCTATGAAACGGATTCAGACCTAATTGGCCATGATCCAGTCCAGTGCTGAGGGCATTCTTGGTATTTTAAGGTCAGAGGAGAGGTTTGTTTGAAGCTGGTCATACGCGTTTCCTGCATGTTACATTCAGATTTGTTCATTATATTCATTGGATGTGCCCATTGCCCTGTAATTTTGGGGTGGGGGTCAAATAAATTGGTCAACTCTGGCTCATTTTGCCAATGATGCTCAGTGACAAAGACCTCTCTCCATTCCCTCTCCTGATATAAACAAAGGGTTCACAGAGGTACCGACAAGGTGAATGGAAGAGGCAGCCCAGGTGTTGGTTTAAGATTGACATTGCTTATATTGGCTGGAAATGGGTCCAGACTCTCTCTGTCCTCTGTGGAATTTTCTTTGCAGTCCTTCTATCATGGTGGGGCCAGTGTTCCAAAACTTACTAGAAGCCTTATAGTGAGAAAGCCCCTGCATAAGGTGGCTGCCCTTAGGATTGCTGACTGTTGAATTTCCATGGTTTGCCTTTCCTGGACCATCACTGGAAGGAGTGGGAGATTCTGAGGCAGGTGACTGCCTTAGTTTTTATTTGTTTGTCGGACATTAGCAGGACACTGAGAAAAATAAGTGACACATTCTCTTTGTCAATCAGAACAGGTATTCAGCTAGTGGAAAGGCTCTTGCAGATCCTGCTTTTATTCATTTTTCTCATTGGAGAGGGACCATAAGTATGATAGTCAATACTTTGGAATGTGACTTCGGTCCACCTGAGTCCCCAGAGAGGCTGTGAATGTGCATCATGTAAAGCTTAGAGGTGCTGTCCATGTTGGATGGTGACCAGGGTTGTGCCCTGACAAGGTGGTTGTTTATTTAAAGCCAATATTCAGAACTGTGGACCACCTAATTTAAGGAGCCTGGGATCTTGTGTCCCTGGTCTCAGAACATATAAAGAACATATGAAACCCTAGTGAAACTTTTCTAGATATGCAACTGATTGAACATTCCCTTACACTTCACCGATCTTTAGTGTCTGAGAAGAAGTAGCTGGATGATAGCCCCTTCTATACAATCCCGTGTTAACCTGTTTTGGTGGCATGTCACCACTCTTTGCCTAAATGACCTAATAAAACATGGATGTTCAGTTCTGTGAGATAAGTTTTATAGTGCAGATTACTGTTTGGCCTACTCTGTAGAGCTACCAAAGACAAAGTGACAGAAAAAATAACTCAAATAAACAGCTCTTTGAAAGGATGGAGTTGAACAAGATGCTTTTCCTTGGGAACCCTGGGATTTGCCAAACTGGATTTTCAGGTGTTCAAAGATGCATGAAATCTGGAACCACACTGAATGCCCTCGCCTTGGCTCAGGAATGTGAGAGTCAAATAAATCCCTGGGCTCTGTGGAAGAGACAGATAATGAGATCTTAAAGAAGATGATTTGAATGCACGTTTATCAGTGAAGCTACAACTTTAATGCCCACATCGCAAGAGGGCTAGGATTTCCTATCGCACCTGAGTCTGTAGTGGAGGAATAAGACCCCCAACAAGTTTGTGTTCATTTTCTACTATGCCATTTTGGTTTTGAGTTAAATCTTGGATTTTAAGTTTCTTTGTCCTGTAGCATCATCAGTAGAAAAGATGTGGGTTTTTTTCTTTCTGTTTTTTTGCTAATTCTGGGGTGATGAGGTGAGGCTAATTTTAAATACCTATTCACGTTTGTTCATCAGCTCCAAAATCTGATTCTACCTCCATTTCCATTTTAAAGCTCTACTTGCAGACTACTTAAAAACCCTATCTTTAAAGAGAAGCCCAAATGCCCACCACCTGGCATACCACTGTCTTTCAAAATCAAAAATATTCCGCCTGCCTTGCAAACGCAAGGACTTAAGTTTGATCCCCCGTACCAAAAAA
>NW_022900940.1:39733896-39738855 GCF_012274545.1 Fukomys damarensis | reverse complement strand
AAAAAAAAAAAAAAAAAAAAAAAAATCAAAAATATTTTTGGTGTTCACAGAATAAATAGAGATATAGGACATGGAAATCACAGGGCATTTGTTTGCTAAACAAGCATTTGGGGGGCATCTCTTGTATCTGAAGCACTGAACTACTGCTGATGGGTGTAATGTTGGTTACTAAGATATCTGGGAATAACCCCAGATGATAGATTCAATAGGAAATTGTTTAAGCGCCATGAAGAAAGAGTAATGTCCTGAAGGATGAGCTGTATCAATTAGGCTCGGTTGAACCATGTTGCAGTGAAAAGTAATAGTGATAAATACTGAATCTTAGTGACTTCACCAAAGATTTATGTCTTCTTGCCTTACTGTGTGATGCAGTTGGGTAGTTTTGTTGTGAGATGAGAATCTGCCTTCTCCTGTCATTGTGTTCTTTATAATTGTGACTGGAGGGAAAGAAAGACTGAGGCACATTGTGCAAATAAGTCTGAGGCTGCATCCAGGAGGATCTCTCTAGCGATGGGGATTTTTATCCACTAATTAGCATATTAATTGTTAGCCACATTAAGAGTATAATGGGGATTCATTACATTGTAAGTATGCTCAGAGACCACAGAGCCATTACTACAGAATTGCTACCATTTGGGAGGCTGTTACTTAGAATATTTGGTTAAATCACCTTTCCCGTACTTGCAAATATTTAAAAGTCAAAGGCATATCTCAGGAGGTAATTTAATTGCAATCTGGACAAAGGGAATGACCTGCTTAACAGTCTGTCATTCTCCCCTGTCTGTGGAGCAGACTTGGATAGCAGGTAATTGAACTTCTGCCGTAAAATAACACAGGAGGGACTGACTGATGGGCAGAATGTATACTACAGACTCACTTAGGGCTGAATTTTGATCCTAGTTCTGCCATAAAATAACGCAGTTTTTCTCCAAGTACTTTATCACTGGGAGTCAGGTTTCTCTTGTAGGAGCAAGAAGAGTAGTACATGCTGTTTACTGGGTGCTGTGTACTGAAGACCGTGCATACCCAAGCATTTTAAATTGTCTAAGTAACATGAAGTGAAGAGCACCCACTGAAAAGACCTGTGCTCCAGTTAGAATGAGGCAGCTGCACAAGTTTATCATCTGGAGAGTTTGCAGCTCTCGAGCCAGCAAATTTGCCAGCTCAGAGGGATTTTTATTGCTTGTGCTCTCTGCTATTCTCAGCACACAAACAGCAACAGCATTGTAGTGGCAGCAGTTGCAGGAGTCAGTAGCGCCCACCTCTTGTGTATCTGTTTTTATCTTACTAAAAGGAAATCCTTCCGCACCCCCAAACAAGCACTTCTGGAGATCTCATTGGCTAGGCACGGGTTACCTGCTCACACCAGAAACAATCGCTGGTAATGTAAGACCTAAAGTCTCACTTCCACTTCACGGAGCGTGAACAGCCCAAAAAGGCCTCTACGATGCTGGGCCTTAATACCCAGCGAGGCTCCGGGAACACGACAGAGAACCGAGAAACCCAGGAAGGAACACACCAGGCTAGATGGTAAAGAGACCTTTATTAGTCTGGCCAGACGGCACTCCCGGAGCCTGGTGGCTCAGAGAGGCAACTGCTCAGGGGCTGAGGTATTTTTTATAAGGTTTTATTAAACAAAGAGTTAGGGAATTTACAGAACAAGACTGCAAATACATTGCTTATCTTATGCAGGAAATGTTCTAGGGTCACCTTTTGTCAAACCATTTGTCCCTGGGCGGGCTGTTAACCAAGGTAGTAATTAGCATATGAAGAAGCACAGTCTGGCCTATTAGCATGGAGTCACTTTAGTCTATTCAAGTCTTACAGTAAGAGAAATGGAATTTACAGGATGGTCGGAGACCAGTCACCCTTCCCTACAGGGACATGGGAAGGAGTACCATCTCTGTACACAAGGGAGGGCGAATATCTGAACAAAACCGGAGTGCAGGCAGCAGGGAAGACGGGGAAGGCTCTGAGGTCAAAGTCAGCAGTCTTGCTCTTGGCTCCTGCTACTGCCCACCCCCCGTGAGCTCTGGTGACAGACTTGCTGCCTGGAGGACCCCCCTTATAGGTTTGTAGGGAAGAAAATAAAGCACCTAAGGCAGAGGAGGAATAATCTCTCTCTCCTTCTCCACCTTCAGTACCACACAGCGAACAGTAAACTTATTAATGAAGGCTTTGTTTCAATGAAAGAAACGATAGGGACAAGTCTGGGTCGGAAGAGGAGCTGCCTGGGAGGAAGGACTTCGGACAGCCTGTCAGATGCTGCCTACTACTCACGAGTTAGGTGGCATCATGCAAGGCTGAAGTCTTGCGGCTTCAGTTTGATCTGTCACCTGGGCATCATTGTCACCATCAAATCTGCCTGCTCTGCTTCCCTATTTCTGTTGTGGCAGATTACCGCAGACCTAGTAGCTTAACACAACTCACCTTTATTATCCTTCAGAAACCTGACTTGGTGGATGTGCAGATTTCCATAAATGTGGGTCTGACTCATTAGAATCAGGGCATCAGCAGGCACATATGCCTTTGTGGAGAGTCAAGGGGTAAATTTGTTTTCATGGCCTTTCCAGCTTCTAGCGGAGCCTGCCGGTTTTTGGCTCACGGCCCCTTCTGTTTGCAAAACCAGCATTGGAGGGCTGAGTCTCACACTCAACAATCTGTGTCTCACATTCTCTCCCCTGTTAAATCACCCTGTGGTTGCATTGGCCCAGTGGGATCCTTGGCCCTGTTTTAAGATGATCTGATTAACAATCTCAGTGCCATCCGCACACAGTCCCCCTTTGTCAAGTACCACTTTATCACATGTCCCCAGGCCTTACGGGGACCAGCAGTGAGGAAGCATTGTTTTGCAGGTCATTACCCCTTAGGGATGTTGTAAGGACTTAAGATGCTGCCAATCACACAAGGAAATGCTCTTTAACCTCTTACCATGGCCCCAGTGTCCAGCCATTTCAGAAAGTTGTTTGCAGGGTGCCAGGCTGTTGGCAGTTCTGTCCCGAGGAAGACACTGATGCTGCCTTGCTTACAGCTAGAAGTGTTAATGAAGGATCTTGGTAATTCAGAACCAATTCCTCCTTGTTTTCTGAAGCCAAAGCTCAGAGTCTGAGATATCTTTGGAATTACGTGCTCCTCCACAGAACACATGTGGTTTTTGCAAAGCCAATTTTATGAGTAACAGGAAAAAAATAAAGTGTCAGGATCCAAGATGATAGCATTACCCTTCCAGATAAGTGTCCAGCATGAAGAGGTTGTGAACCACCTTTCCTTAGATCCCATTTTATTAGTTCATGAAAGAGAAGGAGTGCGGGGTGTAGTTAAGATAGACTTCAATGGCACTTTCTCTCTCTCTCTCTCTCATCTCTCTCTCTTCCCCTCTCATCCCCTCTCATCCCCTCCCCTTCTCATAGTTGCTGGGTCCCTTCAAACGCTGCCTTCCCATTTGTCACATGTAGATAAACACAGTGCCTAGCACAGCATGGGATGATTACTGCCCACCCTAGTTGTTTGCATAGGCAGTAAGTGCTTCACCAGAGATGGCTCTGGGATGCTTTGTACACATCAAGGACTTCCCCAGAAATAATTACAGTGGAGAGATCAATTCTCCTACCACTCGTGGACCAGAGAGTATGTGGACTCTGAGCAGAATTCCTGTTCTTGTATAGTTAAATCTTGCAGGGAAGGCTTGTTCCATTAAACTCTCTCCCGGATTGTTGCACGTGTGATTCTGAGGTGACATTGTGGTCTGGAGAATGAAGTCCCTGCTGAAGCATTACATAAGTGATAACAGCTTCTGAATCTTCTTGGTGAGGGGAGGCTGGATATGTGGGTTTAGGTAGAATGTGACACAGAGGCCAGGGACTGACAATAGATAGCTACAACTTCTTGCTTACAGAGAAATATGTTGCAGGTCCTGGACTCAGCAGGCATGATATCTTCTCTTAGACTGTTTTCATTCTACAGCAGGAATAACTAGAGATAAAGACAAAGATTATGAAAGTCAAAATAGCATTTTCATGTCACAGGGTCTGGAAATAAGGGCTGCTGTTTGCAGACGGCCTTTGTTCCTGTGTGTGAGATGAGCAAGGGCAGTAATCTGTTCAAGATTAGAGTTCAGAAGGAAAGCACAAGCTCTTGCAGTTGTGCTGCCCCTAGGGTGGAGGGGAGTGGTACAGTGCTTGTGCCCAGTGCATCCTTCAGAGCCATTGATCTTCATGGGACGCTTCACCCAGAGAACAAGTCTTAGAATTCATCTTTCATGACCTTATAGGCTGGTGATGGCAAACCATTTAGAAACGGAGCGCCCAAACTGTAACCCAGAAGTCACTCTTTTACCACAAATTGCCAACACTGCAGTTAAACTTGAATACCGAGCTTTTCATTTAGAAAAATAAACTGTTATCTGATGCTCAGCTGCTGGGCTGACTTGGCTCACATGCTGACAGAGGGCTCTGCATGCCACAGGTTCACCACTATTGTTAAAGGTCCTCTTAGGCTTCCTTTTGGGACTCGATACAAACCAGTATTCCTTAGATTTTTACTAGTGAGAGCAGTGGTCATGCTTGGAAATGGAATTTAGTAAGGTCGGTGGGCTTCACCTAGAATTTTACACAAATGGTCATACTTTCTGAGTCTTCTTGGTGGGGAAGAGGTCTTCCAGATCTTCTAACATGTTTACACTCTTGGCAAAAATATTACATCATAGATACTCCTTACTGATGGGTCATAAGGGTTATACTAACACTGCATGAAAAAAAATAAAAGAAATCAGAAGTTTGAAGAGCTATCTGTACTCCTATATTCATTGCAGCATTATTCACAGTCGTCAAAATGTAGACACTACCTAAATGTCCATCAGCAGCTGGCTTAATGATTAAAGAAATTATGGAGTGTGTGTGTGTGTGTGTGTGTGCGTGTGTGTGATGGAATATTAGCCATAAAAAAGGGGTCTTGACATTA
>NW_022900940.1:39724350-39733791 GCF_012274545.1 Fukomys damarensis | reverse complement strand
GTGTGTGTGTGTGTGTGTGTGTGTGCGTGTGTGTGATGGAATATTAGCCATAAAAAAGGGGTATCTTGCCATTAGTGATAACATAGATGAAACTGGAGGACATGCAAAGCCAGGTACAGAAAGACAGATATGTGGAATCTAAAAAAAACTGAATTCATAGAAGCAGAGAACAGAATGTTGGTTGCCAGGGGCCAGGGGTAGGAGAAATGGGGATGCATTGATCAAAGAGTATAAACTTTCAGTTATGAGATGAACGTGCTCTGGGAAATCGAATGTATAGATGGGTGATTATGAATATGTTGGTTTGACTGCTATTACATGATATTTATCTGAAATAACTATATAACGTGATATAAATGTATATGATTTATGTGTATATATGTGTACATCATATATTCTATGCATTTATATCAAATCATCACATTGTATCCTTTTGATAAATAATCTTTGCCGATTAAATGTTTTAAAATAAAAATTTTATTTTGATATATTGTAGACTCCCAATAATTATAAAAATGACTCTGTGCCTGTGTACCGTTCCCCTTCTCCCCTTGTGATACAATATTACACACAGTCAGTTAATGTTTACAGGTCTTTCTGTTGAAAGTTTTAAAAATACACAGTGAAGTTAGTAGAGCGTACGGGCTTGGCCCTGTGAACTTTGACCGAGTTCCCATACCGGAGTGCTGGAACCTGCCCGACCTCTGGGGCTGTTTCGCCAGACTTTCTTCCACTCATGCTGTCCCCAGATGCCTCGCTGGCTTCAGCCTGTCGCCACTGACAAGTTTCATCTCCTGCTGAACTTTAAATCAGTGCAGCCATGTGTCACATACTCTTCGGTTGGCTTTCTTTGCTCATTGGTAGGCCCGAGATTCGTCGGTTGGATGTGCCGGCCCACTTTTGTCAGTGTGGCATGGTCCTCTGGTATAAATGCCACATGCCATATTTATCTCATCTGGTAAAAATGGTTACTTACATTCTTTCCAGTTTGACCTTTTTCAGGTTATGCTCCAGGAACAGTTCTCCCACATCCCTTCCTTGTGCATATGTGTGTGTGTGTGTTTCTGCTCGGAATATAGCTAGGAGTAGAATTACTGGTCCATATGTGTGCGTGTGTTCAGCATTAGTAGGCGCTGCGAAAGAGCTTTCCCAAGCGCTTGCAATGAGGAGGGGAGGGTGACCTGCCTCCCACACCACCCCCTCCATCACCAGGGTTGGTTTGGCTGATCTGGCTGGCCCGGGGCCTTCCCATTCCTCCCTCAGCAGCCACGTGTGTTCCTCCAAAACTGCACATTTGGTAGAAGAGGACCTCCTACCCCCATAGAATGTCATTATCATTCAATTAAGTGTATAGGAGTAGCCGAGATCTCCTGCCAAAATGTCCAAGCACCTTCTCAAACTTGTAACAGTGGGAGTTCTAGTTTCTCTTTGTCAGCAATTGATAGCCTCAAAATTCTTAATTTTAGGCTTTTGTTGGGTGTGATGTTAGTGTGTAAGTGAATTTGTTGATTGATTTTTTTCTTAATATGGTACTGGAGGTCATACCCAGGGGCACTTTACCAGTAGCTACATCCCTAGTCCCCAACTTTTGTTTCTTGACACAGTGTCTAAGTTGCCCTGGCTGGCTTTGAATTTGAGATCCTTCTGCCTCAGCTTCCTGAGTGTGCCACCGAGGCTGGTTAATTTAATTTGCATTTCCATAAAGACTTGTGTAGATTAGCATTATCTATGCTTTTTGACTATTTGGATATCCTCTTTTGTGGATTGTCTGTTAGATATTTTTACCCATTTTTTAAAAAAAATGGTGTTCTGATATTTTTCTTGATTTATAATAGTTTCGTGTGTATTATAGCTATCAAGTCTTTCATTGCTCATTGCCTTGTCTATCTTTTCGTACTATCTTTAGGTAAACAGAAATTCTTAATTTTGATAAAAACGAATACTTCAATCTTTTCTGTATGGATAGTGCTGTTTCCTTTACAGTTTAAACAGTGTTGGTGAACCTATGGTGTGGGTAGTACAGTAGGCCTGTTGTACCAGCGAAAGCTCTAAAAGGTTCACCATCCCTGGTTTAAGACACACTTCCCTACCCCAGTATGGATGATAGTCCCCAGTATTATTCTCTCAGTGTTTTATGATTAAGCCTGTTGACCTTTTTAAATAAAACTCACGTGGAATTAATTGTGTCTTATTTTCCCTTCATGAATAAGCAGTTGATCCATCACCCGTGAAAGAATCCTAGAATTTTTAAATATTTTTCTCTAGATACCTTGATATTATACTATTGGTCTGTCTATGCTTTTACCAATCCATGCTAGTTTTTTAAAAATTAATTTTATTGGTACATTTAGGGTACACAATATAATGACATTCATCATTGGAAATTTGCACCTTTACATAATCCATCTTGGTTCTTATTTTTTCCCCATTCCCCTGCCCTCCCTTCAACCCCTCCCTATCTACAAAGACTTTGTTTTCACTTTTTCTCCTATTACTTACATTCCCATGTTTCTTTTTCCCTACCCGTCCTACTTCCCCTTCCCCTTTGTACTTTTTCTTCCTAGCTCACATTATCTATTCTACCTCTTAGTCCTTATTTCCACTTTCAGTTTCTCACACTACAGAAACTATTTGGTATTACACATATGTGTCCTATTTATTTCACTTAAGAGTATGGCATCAATGTCATCCATTTAGCTATAAATGTCTTCAGTTTCTCATTCTTTATGGCTAAGTACTACTCCATTTTATTAAGAAAACACACATTTTCTTTTTTTTTTCCTCATTGAGTTTATTGGTACATTTTAGGTATACAGTACAGTTACATTCATCATTGGGATCTTGTACCTTTACATGACAGGTCTTGGTTCTCATTTTTTCCCCTTGTCTCTGCCCTCTCTTCACCCCCTCCTCCCTTCCCTATTTACAAAAACTTTATTTCCATTTTTTCATTTTCTCCTATTTTTTTCTTTTCCCTTATTTCCTTTCCCCTACTCTTCCCACTTCCCCTACACCTTTAGCCCTTTTCTTCCGATTACAAATTGTCAATTATACCATTAGGATCTTATTTACAATTATAGTTTTTCACACCAGAGAAATGTGTGATTTATTTCCCTTAATAGTATAACCTCAATATGCATCCATTTTCCTATGAATGACTCTAATTTCTCATTCTTTATGGCTGAGTAGTATTCCATTTTATAGAAAAACCACATCTTCTTTATCCAGTCTCCAACTGATGGGCAAATGGGCTGTTTCCAAGTTTTAACTATTACAAACTGTGCCGCTATTAACATGGGTGCACATATATCACTGTGGTATGATTCTTCTAATTCTTTTGGAAACATACCCAGCAGAGGGATGACTGGGTCAAATCAACCTCTAATCCTAATTCTTTGAGGTATCTCCATATTGATTTCCATAGTGGTTGCACTAGTCTGCACTCCCACCATAATGGAGAAGGGTTCCTTTCCCCCCACATCCCTATTGACATTTGTTATTGGTTGATTTCTTGATAGCAGCCATTCTTTGTGGTGTGAGGTGGAATCTCAGTGTTGTTTTCATCTGTATCTCTTGAATGACCAGTGATGTGGGACATTTTCTCATATATTTACTTGCTGCTTTTACCTCTTTGTCTGAGAAATGTCTGTTCATTTCAGATGCCCACTTTTGTATCAGGTCTTTATAGTTGGGGGACTGATTTTTTTTGAGTTCTTTATATATTCTAGATAATAGTTCTTTGTCCCGAGGAGCAGCTGGTAAAAATTTTTTCCCACATTGTGGGTTGTCTCTTAGTTCTGTTGATGGTTTCTTTTGCTGTGCAGAAGCTTTTTAATAGAATGAAATTCCCAGTTGTTGATTCTTTGTGCTAGTTGCCAGGCTGCTAGCATTTGTTCATAAAGTCTTTTCCTATGCCACTGTCTTCAAGAGTTCTGCTTAACTTATCTTCCAGCAAATTTAGTGACTCCTTTTTAATATTGAGATCTTTAATCCACTTGGATTTTAGTGTAGTGCATGGTGAAAGATAAGGGTCTAGTTTTAATCTTTGGTGGGTTGAAATCCAGTTTTTCGAACACCATTTATTAAAGAAGCTATCTTTCCTCCAGTGAGGATGGTTGGCTCCATTGTCAAAGATGAGGTAGCTGAGTACATCTGGAGTTGTTTCTGCATCTTATAATGTGTCCTACTGGTCCTCAGGTCTGTTTCTTTGCTAGTACCATGCTCTTTTTATTACAGTAGCTTTGTAGTATAGTTTCAAGTTGGGGATTGTGATACCCCTACGTTTTCTTTATTGCTTAGAATTTTGTGTTCAAAATGAATTTTTGGATTGTTTTCTCAAGGTCTGTGAAGTATGCTGCTGGGGTTTTAATTGGGATTGCACTCGATCGATACAGTAGTTTTGGAAGTATGGCCATTTTCACTATGTTGATTCTTCCTACCCAAGAGCAAGGGATGTCTTTCCAATTTCTGACATCCTCTTCAATGTCTTTTTTCAGAGTGCTGTAGTTTTCAGACTAGAGATTTTTCATTTCTTTGATTAGGTTGATTCCTAGGTATTTCAATTTTTTGGATGCTATTGTGAAAGGAATTGTTTGCCCCATTTCTCTCTCAATGAGTGCTTTTTTGTGTGTGTACAGGAAAGCTATTGCTTTTTGTGTATTGACCTTGTATTCAGCTACTTTGCTGAATTTGGTTATTAAGTCTAGAAGACTTCTGTTGGCATTCTTGGGGACTTCTATGTAGAGTATCATGTCATTGGCAAATAATGACAATTTGATTTCTTCATTTCCTATCATTATTTTATTTCTTTCTCTTGTCTAATTGCTGTGGCTAATGTTTCCAAAACTATATTGAACAGGAGTGGTGATAGTGGACATCCTTGTCTTGTTCTTGATTTTAGTGTGAAGGATTTCAGTCTTTGATCATTTAGGATAATATTGTTTGTTAGTTTTTCATTGATGGTTTTTATCAGATTGAGGTAGAGACTGTCTATTCCAATTTTTTGGAGGGTATTTATGATAAGTCCATGTTGGATCTTGTTAAATGCTTTTTCTGCATCTGTTGAGGTGATCATATGATTTTTGTCCTTAGATCTATTAATTTAGTGTATTACATTTATTGATATGTGTATGTTGAACCATCCTTCCATCCCTGGGATAAATCCCACTTGGTCAGGGTGTCTGATCTTGATCATCTTCTGCATTCTATTTGCCAGTACCTTATTAAGGATTTTTGCATCTATGTTCATTAGTGAGATTGGCTTATAGTTCTCTTTTTTGATTGGGTCTTTCTCTGACTTGGGGATTAAGGTGATGCTTGTTTCCAGGAATGAATTTGGGACTGTTGCTTCTCTTTCAATTTCATTGAACAGTTTAAACAGTAGTGGAAGTAGTTCTTCTCTAAATGTCTTGTAGAACTCAACAGTGAAGCCATCAGGACCCTGGCTTTTCTTAGTTGGTAAGTTTTTTATTACGTTTTCAATTTCATTGGTTGATATTGGGTCATTTAGAATTTTTAGGTCACCCTCATTCAGCTTTGGTAATTTATACCTATCTAGGAATCTGTCCATTTCTTCTGTATTTTCATCTTATTGGTGTATAGGTTCTTGAAGTAGGTATTGATGATCCTCTGGATTTCTGCTGGATCCATTCTAATTTCACCTTTTTCATTCCTAATTGCATGGGTTTGGGCCTTTTCTGTCCTTTTTTTGAAAAAGTTGGCTAAGGGTTTGTTTTATTTATTCTTTGGAAGAACCATCTCTTTGCTTCATTGATTTTTTTTTCTTTTGTATCATTCTCTTAGTCTCCATTGCATTGATTTTTGCCCTGATAATTATAATTTCCTCCTTTGTATGGGCTTTGGGTTTGTCTTGCTCTTCTTTTTCTCAAAGCTTGAGGTTCAGCGTCCAGTTGTTTAATTGCTCTTACTCTGATTTCCTAATATGCATATTCAGTGCTATGAACCCCTCATAACACTGCTTTCATTGTGTCCCATAAATTCCAGTAAATTGTATTGTCATTGTCACTTAATTATAGAAACTGTCTGATTTCTTTTTTAATTTCCTCTGTGACCCATTGTTTATTCAGAAGAGTGTTGTTCATTTTCCATGTGTTTATGAAATTCTTGTGGTTTCTTTTGCTATTGATCTCCAATTTCATCACACTATAGTCTGATAACATACGGAGGATAACTTCAATTCCTTTGCACTTCCTTAAACATGTTCTATGAACAAGTATGTGGTCTATTTTGGAGAACAGTCCACATGCAGCTGAAAAGAATGTGTGTACTGGTTTTGTGGGGTTGAATACTCTGTAAACATCTGTTAAGTTCATTTGTTCAAGGGTTTGATTGAGTTCTACTATTAGACTGTTTATTTTTTGTCTGGTTGATCTATCTATTTGTAACAGTGGGGTAATGAGGTCCCCACATATATATATATATATTTTAATATATATATGTATATACACACACATTAATGATTGTCATCTCTTCCTCTTGGATTATTCCCTTTACAAGGATGTAGTGTCCTTCTTTGTCTCTCTTAATCAGTGTTGGTTTGAAATCCACCTGATCTGCAAAGAGGATAGCTATTCTAGATTTTTTAAGGGGGTTGCTGTGGTATAGAGTATTGTTTTCCACCCTTTAACTTTCAGTCTATGAGTTTCTTTTTTATTTAAATGTGTTTGTTGTATGCAGCATATTGTTGGACCTTGCTTCTTGACCCATTCTGCCAGTCTATTTCTTTTGATTGGTGAATTGAGACCATTAACATTGATGACAATAACTGATATATATTGACTTGTCCTTGTCATAACTTTTTATTATCTTTGTATTCTCCCCCTTTTTGTTTAATTTCTTGTCATTCCTGATAGATTGATTCTGCTGGGCTTCCTGGGGTTGTAATCCTCATTGTCTTTAACTATGATACTGTTTAAAATGTTTTGGAGTGGTGGTTTAGTATTCGTGAAGTTTCTATGATGGTCTTTATCATGAAAGTATCTTATTTCTCTATCAATTTTGAAAGATACATTTGCAGGGTACATCAGTCTATGTTGGAGGTTTTCCTTTAGGACTTGAAATGTGTCACTCCACACTCTTCTCACCTTGTTGGTTTGTTGAGAAGTCTACCGTGATTCTGATGGGCTTTCCTTTGTATGTGATTTGTTTCTTTTCCCTAACTGCTTGTAGAAATTTGCTCTTCTGTTGGGTTTCTGGAATCTTAACTATTATATAACTACGTGTAGATTTTTGTTTTTTATCATGGCTCATTGGAGTCCTATAAGCCTCACTTATCTGTATGTCCAGTTCTTTTCCCCTATTTGGGAAATTTTCTGCCATTACTTCTGTGGACAGTTTTTTTTTTTTTTTTTTTTTTTTTAAATGTTGTCTGCACTATCTGCTGTTTCTTCATTGATTCCAGTCAGTCTTATGTTATTCTTCTTTGAATCATGTATCAGCTGCTTGATTGGTTTCTCATGGACCCTTACTAGTTTTAAGAAATTTTTCTTTTCCTGGTCTCTAATTGCAATCCTATCTTCTGTATCTGAAATTCTGTGTTCTCATTGGCTCATTCTGCTACATAAACTTTCAATGGAGATTTTAATCTCCTGGAAATCTGTTTGCATCTGTTTTATGGATTCCATTTGTTTCCTATGTTGGGATTCTGTCATGTTTCTCAGATTCTCTATTTTTTTTTAATACTGTGCTCACTCTTGATTTATTAATTATGTCTTATATTATGGGCACAATCTCTGCTATTATCTGAGAAATTATTTCTGTTTTCATTTTTTTCAGGTGCTCTTTGCCAGTTTAGGGAGTTCAGGTGTTTGAGTATCAGATTGTTCCATCTCAGTGCCCTTTTGGGTTGCCTTCAGTGATCTGAAAGTCTGGTTTTGAGACTTATTTCCTTGTCTTCTCATTTCAACAGATGCCACCTGCTGTGCCTTTGTTGAGGAAACTTTTTGCTCACCCACTGGTCTTCAGTTCTCAGGAAGCCACCAAGCAGTTTTTACTCTGCTGCTCACCAGTACACCATTTCCTGGGCTTAGAATGGTGACTTTCTAGATCCCTGAGCTGACCTGTTTTCTGGGTGGGTTTCTGGCTGGGCCCTGTCCACACTTGAGATGGTATCTAGGTGTGCTTCTCTCTGGGGTCACTATGTAGCTGTTGTCTTAGAGGGCCTTTGGCTGGGGGCTCTGTACCCCAGTTCCTGTTGTCTGAATAAGCTGGTTAGGGTCACCATGCACTTATCATTGATATTGAGATGAGCCTGTGGCTGTTGCTTATGCATCTGCATAGTTCTTTTACAGGTGTGCCCTTGGCCTTGGCCAGTAGTATGGTGGGTCTCTGGCTGAAACTTGTGCGCCTGTTGCAGCTCTTTTCTAGGTAGGCTTGTTGCTTGGGCATGTGTGCCAGTGCTGGGAATCAGGGCGGGGCCCTGGCTGTGGTCTGCCTGCAGCCGCGCCGTTCTGGTCCACACAGCTGCTGCCCGGGATCTGGGTGCACTTACTGGTGGTATCCCATGCTATTTTAATTATTTGAGTTTTACAAGTCTTGCTCTCTGGTAGTCCTCCTGCCTGTACTGTTTTTATTCTTCAATCTTGTTTTTGCTCTTCTTGATCATTTAAATTTCCATAAAAATTTTAGGCTCCATTTGTTGATTTGTATAAAAAATTGGATGATATTTTGGGCTTGAGTTCAGTGTAAACATTGACTGGAGGACAACTGGTTTTTTTTTTAATGATATTGAGTCCTTCCCATTTTTTTACTTTAAAAAATTTTTATTTTTATGAGTCCATGTTTACAGCGCATAAAGATAACATTTCTCATGGGGAGCCGGTTCATGTACACAGCACATCTAATTTTTTATTCATCCCCTTGCACTTGTCCCTCCTCTTTCTGTAATATTTTGTGCTTGTTGTGTCACAAGTCTGTGTGTGTGTGTGTGTGTGTGTGTGCGCGCACACACACGCATGCGTGTGTTTATGTGTATTCTTAAGTTCATTACCAGGTATTTAAGGGGTTTGTTGCATTATAAGTTATAAAGTTTTAAATTATTTCTTTGCTATTATGTGAAAATAAGACTTTTCTATTGATCTTGTGTTTATTTTATGGAATTCATTTACTAATAATTGTTGCTAATATATATCCTTTTCTAATTCCTCTGTTCCCACCTGTATACCTTATGTTTATTTTCCTTTCCTTGTTGCACCACTTGTACAATGTTGTGTGGATAAGGATCAGCAGATATTCCTATTTCATCTTGTTTGTCACCTCAAGATGAAAATTTTTCATGTTTACCATTAAGCATTATGTTATTGTTAGTTGTGAGTATTCTTTTTAAAGCTATGGAAGTGCTATTCTGTTTCTAGTTTGGCAACAATTATATTGAATATGTGTGGGATTTTATCGAGTACATTTATTAAGATTATTTTATATATA
>NW_022900940.1:39666273-39724183 GCF_012274545.1 Fukomys damarensis | reverse complement strand
ATATATATATATATATATAGTTTTGGCTCCAGGGATCGAACTCAGGACCTTATGCTTGCTAAATCCCTGGCCCCCATTTTTATTTTTTTTTAATGCTAGAGAATGCAATGTTTGATTTTTTTTGTTTTAATTTTTTACATTATTTAATTATCAATTGATGAAATAACCTTACATTTGTGGTACAGATCCCAGTTTTTCATAATCTATTGAGCCTTTTCATTTCACTGAATTTAACTTGCTGTGATTTTAAGGTCTTTGTGTCTGTCAAAAGAAGTATCATGGTCTGAAATTTCCTGTTTGTAATACCTTTTTCAGAGTTTTGATTCCGTTATGCTGGCCTTGAAATGAGTTGGGTAGGTTTTTTTGGTGGGGGGAATACATATTTTCTGAAAGGATTTGCTTAAGATCATAGTTTCTTCCTTACTTGTATGGAAAAATTCTATGGTGAGGCCACAAGGGACTATAGTTTACTTTGAGAGAAGATTTTTCATTATAGATTCAGTTAGTTTAATAAATGTAAGAGCATTCTGATTTTAATATTCATCTTGAACTGGTTTTGGTAATTGGTGCTTTTTAGAGGAATGTGTCCCTTTCCCATAAATCCTCATATTTCTTGGCCTATAGCTGTTTTAAATGTTCTCTTATTTTCTTTTTCATATACAAAAATCTGTAGAGCTGTCTTCACTTTTATTCTTAATATGGTTAATTTGTGTTTTCTGTCATTTTCCCTAAATCTATCTAGCAAAGGATTTACCAGTTTTATAGATTTTTTTCAAGAAATAAACTTTTGGCATTTTACAGGTGCTTTTCATTGTCACTGATTTCTAGTCCTACTTTCTATTTCTTTCTTACCACTTCCTTTTTGTTAAATCTGACATTTTCTGGCTTGTAAAAACATAACCTCAGATGACTGATTTTTATCCTCTTTTTTAAAAAAACTATGTGAATAGAGATATTATTTTCTCTGTAGCTGCTTTAGTGGTTATCTCACTTTTAGATATCATGTCATCACTATCCTTGAATTCAAAGCATTTTCTAATCTTTATCGTGGACTCTCTATCTCATGAGTTGTTTAAGGTGTATTATTTAACTATACAGCAATTTTAATTCCAAATTTTCTAATTAGTATTTTATGATATTTAGCTTATTTCACTGAGATAATGAAGACCATCTGTATAAGATCCAGCCTTTAAATTCATTTAGACTTGCTTCTTAGATGAGCATATGGCATGTTTTGGTTAATGATCCTTGAACACTTGTAAACAAAATGCATTTTGCTTTTGATAAATCCAGTGTTCCATAGGAGCTACTGGGGTCAAACTGAATAATTGTAATATCCAGTGTCATTACTGGCTTTTCTGTTGGCTTATTCTATCAGTAGGAAAAGTGTGTTAAAAATCCCCCTGTGACATTGAATTTTTCTATTATCTCCTTTTAGTTCAATCAATTTTTATTTTATGTATTATTGTGACTCTGTCATTATTAGATACAAATTTTGAGTGATTATATTTTCCTCATGATTTGGCCCTGTTATTTTAAAATCTATTAAAATGATTAGTAGTGTATGAGATTTGTATTACATGTGCTTACATGATTTGAACATAAAAAGGGGACAAGGTCCACTAAAATAGTAAATATTCAATGTAATTATTATATATTTGAGTTTCTCTACTATCTTGCTATTTTGCCATCTGTTTTTCATTAGTTGATTAATTTGCAAGAAGGCAAAAATGCCTTATGACTGAATTTTCTTTTCTATTTGCTTGTTTATGATACATTATTGTATTTTATTTTAGTTGTTCCTTTAGATATGATCACATTTTTCAATTTATTCGAATCTATTTTAAATTACCACTTTGTAGGTAATGTACATACTTTATTACAGTCTAACTCCATTTAACCCCACTTGTCCTTGAGGCTCACTTAACTCTAAAACCAAGATTGTTGTTATTTTAAATGGATGATATTTAGTTAGATTTACTCAGACATTTCTTGCCCCATGTCACCACCTTTTCTGTGTTCTTAATTCCTTTCTGTTTTCTAATAAGGCTATTTCCCTTCTCCTTAAATTGTTTTTTGTATTCTGGGGTTTTTGTTTTTGTTTTGCTTTGTTTTTCTTCATGCTAGGGATCAAACTCGGGACTTTGCGCTTGCAAGGCAGGCGGCTGAACCACTGAGCTAAATCCCCAGCCATATTTTTTGTATTCTGTGATAAATTTGCCTGAATTTGTTTTAATTTTGCTTTAAAATAATACTTTTATTAAGTATAAGATCTGACTTGGGACTTCTGTTCTTTCAACCCTTTGAACCCTTTTCAACACATTTCAAGAATGCATTTTATGCCTTTATGTTTTATTATTTCTCTTGACAAGTTTGATGATCATTCTTGTTATTGCTTAGTAGTGGGTGCTGTCTTTAAGTGTTTTTTAGAATTTATTAGTACATGTGTGCAGTGCATGATTACTTTTATTGTGGGGGGTTGCTACATGCACATAACACATCTTACTTATTTTTGCTTTTCATTTCCCATTAGAACTTTTACTTGGAAATGTACACTTTTTCCTTTCCTATGTATTCTGTTTGGAGTATATCTTCTTACATCTATGCCTGGATGATTATTGTCCTTCTCTAGATTCCTTTGGCATTTCAACTGCATGTCAGCTTACTTTGTCTAGGTCACACATTTAATTTTTGCTATGTCTTTGTTTTCCATTACTTCTTCATCTCTGTTCTTTGGTCTAGGTACTGATTTCCTCACTTCATTAATATTTTCTTCTGATAAGTCTAATCTTCTGTTAAACCCATATGATGAATTCTTAATTTTAGTCATTGTTTTTTTTTAGTCACTACTTTCAATTGTAGAAATTCTTTTCAGTTATTTTTTACTTCATCATTTATTTTCTTTGACATGCAATCATGAGTCATGCCTGGCTACTCTAGTATGTGTATCACCTGTGACTGCATCATTGCTGACTGTTTCTGCCCTCCTGATTTTCAGTTGTCTGACTGTTTCTTGGCATGCTTGCCTGAAAATGTCTCTGAAAAATTGTTGAGACTTTGGATGTTCTTACCTTCCTTTGGAAGAAAATAAATCCTGCTACAGGCAGATATTGCACAAGCAGAGCGTCTTGGTCCAGTTAAAATTTACCATTTGTCTTTACTGCTGGGTCATAAACCATTTCAGAGATTGCAGTCAAAAGCTTGCAGTTTTGCCCTGTGCTCCTCCTCCTCCTTTCTGTACCCTTACCTTCAGATTTTTGTTTCCCAGCATTTTGTGACTCTGCTCTCCGTTTCAGTCTCTTGGCCGCTGCGTCTGCCTGGTTGTGAGAAGTCTTTCCTAACCCACATTGCAAAATGCCAGTGAGAGAGGTTTTCTACAGAAGAAAGACTTGCTTCTCTAGAGCTCTTATTTCTTTGAGAAATCTTAGCATTCCGTGTAACCCCTTAACCAGCTTTTGCCTGCCTGTTGTACTTAGCCTGACACAGACTCTAGATTGCTATTTTGTACTCGCCTTTCCTGTCCTGTGCCATAAGCTGGCAATGCCAGGCTGGAGGAAATGGTAGTGCTGCAGAGCTGTGCCCCTTGTGATGGCTCTTCGCTTGAAGATTTGGTGCCTTGAGCCCTGGTTGCCACAGTTCTGTAATAGTGGGCACTTGTACCCACATGTGTGTGGTTTATCCCGCCTTAATAGATAATAGATATCCTAGTAGATGTTCTCAGTGTTAACGATTCATTTGACAATAACTGATTCATCATATCTGGGAAAAGGATTTATTCAGTTAATGCTCTGTAATTTAGTTGTAAAAGTTGTTTCTTTCCAGAAGTTGAACTCCATCTGTCAGTGCTGTTTGGGCAGGCATCAGTAGTGATGTGCATTCAGGCGCAGCTTTGTTGATGAAATGCACAGTAATGCCAGCTTTGTACCATGCCAGTGCTATTAGAAAGGGTATTACCTCTGTCTCAGTGCGGATGTGAAGTAGTTCTCAGAGCCTGCAGTTCTCTACAGGTGCTAAGTTTTAAAAAATCAGTGTTTCTTGGCATGTTTTATTTTTTTACTAAATATATATGGGAAACTTAGAAAGTGTGAGTCTGTACCCCACCCAAAATGTATACTCCACGTTATTAGCACATTGAAGACCTAAACCAGCACCTTTTCACACATCCGTATTTCACGTTCTTCCTCTAGGTTCTAAGATTACAGTAATGAACAAGATAGAAAATATTCTGTGGGGGTGCTGAGATTACCCATGGGTTCCACATTAGTAGCAGCCGTGACCCTGAACAGAATGCACATTTGGGAAACACCAAGTTAGATTTGTCTGTATAGAAGCCTTGGACCTGAACTTTGCTTCTCTTGGTCACTGTGTTCACAAGACCAAGACACAGCACACAGATCCGAGAGCCTGCCTAATGGGAATGGTCTCTTTGGAGCGTGTAACCTCCTCTTGGACATTAATTAGGTTGAAAGAGAATATTTTAATGTCCTGCAATGAGGCTGACTCTTGGCTACGCATTGTCACACCTTCTGAGAAGCCCTGCTGCATTACTGAAACAAAATTTATTTAGATTCTCGTTAACACAACTTTTGGTTTGATTTTCTAAATTTAAACTGTCAGAGGATCAAGTAATAGTGTCCTTTCAAGGAAAGATAGAGAACTGTGCTTCACAGACTGTCAGCCCATTTGATCTAGCGTACAAAGAAGGCTGGTAATCATCATTTAAAAAATCAACTTGGCACCAATCAAAAGAATCTGAAGCCAGGGATTGCATATAAATCTCTCTAGTGGCCACAAATATCTAAGTGACTGTATATGTAGGCATAGGCATACTCCTGTTTGTATATACATTTTTCATATTTTCATAATCACTTCACTTCCAAATACTGTAAGGAAGAAGCTGTATCTTCATGCAAACTCATCCTGCTTTCTAAAATGGAGAGTTGGAAACTTAGGGGACTGTCCCTGTTATTATTATGAGTAACTGACACTTGATTCTTTCTTTCTCATTCAACAGGTCCTCCTGACCTCTATCTCAGAGCTATTTTTAAAGACTCTGTAACCTGCTAAATTGTTAAGGACCACTTGTGTTTATATCTAAAGTTTCTGGACACAAGATCAAATGTGAGCCTAGTTTTCCTAGGTTACAGTCACAATCATTTCTATCTTCTGCTCTCTCTTTTAGGTCACACAGTGTTGGTTTTGTATTTGACTGGAACCTGTCTAGATTCCTAATTGCCCTGGAAGAGTCCAAAGTGTCATGATGAAAGGAGAGCAAAGCATTTGTTAGAACGGGTCTTTATCGGAACAGTGAGACCCACCCCTGGGGAAAGTCTACAAAAACCATCTCTCCAAAATGTTGGGGTTTTGGCGGGATTCAGGACTCCAAAACTATGTCTTAAAATGTCTGAGTCCTCAGAGTCTAAATGAGGCAGCCTTGTTCAAAGGTGAGGAATGTGGTCTGTAGACTCACTTAGGTATTTAAACACTTGAGTGCAAGCAAAAATGTGCAAGATAATGGTGCGAGTCAACAGCATTGCTGTGTAATTGAACCTGACTAGGCACCGGGTTCCTTCAAGCATCAAGGCCCCTTTTACATTTTCAGAGCCACGTTTGGCCTCTTCATTTATGTCTGTGTCTCCTTAATTATCTTCAGATGTGTATGGGTTGACATCCCCATTCTGTGTTTTAAATCTCATTTTTTGCCATTTTTCTCTTCTGGGGAAAGGAAGTACTCTGTTTAGACTCTGTGTTTAGGGGGTGAAATGTGTTTACAGAATCGTCATCTGTCCCCCTGAGCCTGATCTGTTTGATGACATCATTCTATAATTTTACATGATTTGCATTAATACAAAGCACACAGGGAAGCATGTTCAGGACAACAAACAAAACAGGTTTTTGTAATTAGCCAGAGAGCCCGACCTAATACTTGTGATTCTTGTTTTTTATAAAAATTCACTTAAAATCCAATAAGAGATTTCTTCTTATTGAAAAGGCATCTTTTGGTGACCGGAGACTGCGGAAAAGTGGTTTTTTTTTTATTGTGTGTGGCTGAGACGTGGATCTGGCTGGGAAGGCCACAATTTTGGATTCAGGATTTTCCTGAGGACCTGGTCATTGATGAGGTTCAGGGATTTGAGAGATATTTGAATAACATCTCTTAGTTTGGAAAATTTTAGGAATAGGTCATATTAATTTCATACTAATGAGTATTAAAAGAATAAATACATCCTTGATGCATTTCTCTGCTACACATCTTCTTTATTGTTCTCCATAGTGTCTCATACTGTCATTCTGAAGTGATTATTTGGGGGTCTCCTGAGCAGCCCCACCCTGTGGCTGAAGCTTCTGCTGTAGATGCTGTTCACTGAGTGTGGCCTGAAGGAGTCATTTCAGGATACGTCTGCTTCTTCGTTGTCAGAGTTTCAGGAGGATCCTTTCAAAGAGATCACAGCATAGCAGACAGAATCCTGCTGAAGACCCATGAAACATTAAACTGTGATGCTCACCAGTGAAGTCCATGGCTTCATGGAAGTACAGCTGATCGCTTGCCAGTGTGGGACCACCCTGGGGATCCTCCACAGGGCATCTCTCCCTGAGGTGCCACCGAGGAGCTGTCCCTGGGAAAAGCCGCTGGGTAGAAATGTCACCACGTTCCTGGATTCACCCTGTGGGACCCTTGCACCGCGGAGGACTTGGGATGACAGAAGGGTTAACCTGAGTGTTGAATGCTGCTTAGTGTCCTGGGACACTTGTGGTGTGTTCGTGGATTTAGTACTTTTAATGTAAATAGGCACCTCAGCAGCTGTGTCCCCTTAAGTGCATTTTATTTAGCAGCTGAATTTCCCACGTCACTTGGCAGTCATAGATTTTCAATTTTTCCTTGTGCCAAGAGGGCAGCTGGAATAATTTGCGTACTCATTAATTTGGGAGAAATTTGAGTTGTGTGAGGCAGACGACACGCGTCTTCTGTGTGTTGTTGTACCGGGATAAGCAGCTCCGAGTAGAAGCAATTTGCCCTGTCCCAAAGGGGCCTGAGGATTTTAATAAGCTGGTTATGAAAATTCTATTTCTTTGCAATTTGAAGCATCTAATTAGAGCCTATAATTTCTCTCCTATAACTAGAGTGGATGAAGGTTAACGCCAGGCCTCCTGGGTCCTTTCACATTCATTTACAGAGAGAAATCAGGTAACAGTTGTAGCTAATTAGAGCAGGGTATTAAATATTTAGCCCATCTCGATTTAACTTGGAGAACACATGCATGTTGTTGGAGTATGGAAAATGATAAAGGGAAGTTGAATTTAATTTTTAATCAAAGATAAACTTAAAGGCAGTATAGTAATTTTAGCCCTGACTGTCCTACCCCCGCAGCCAGAGCAGCAATTGCCTTCAGTCATCTGAACTGTCAAGTTAAAGGAAGGTGATGTCGATTTAATTTCATCAGTGAACATGTTGCCTGAGTTCAAACAGCTTGGATTTATGCAGTATGTGTAAAGTACAAAGAACTCGATGGTTTTTCTTTTAATCGGAGGACTGATGTAAAAACCTGCTGTCTTGACGTTTCACAGTTTGGAGTTTGGGTTTGGTTGATATGAGGACATGTTTTAGAACTATCCTAAGGGGATATCTCCTTCATGGGCTTTTTTAAAGAGAGGATTTGTATCTAATAAAACTGCTTCCTGAGAGGAAGTCGTTCCTGTGAGGCTGGACTGCCTTGGTAGTAGGGTAGCATTGTGTTGAATGAAGTCCACCTTCATTCAAGGGGAGAGGTTCCGGCATGGTGAAGATGAGAGGCAGCTCTTCTTTGTCATCCCCAACTCAAACCATCTTCCTCTAGTGGAGTTAAGTCCAGAAAGACACTCCCTGAAAGCTCTCTGGACTCCAGTAGGAGCTCGGATGCCACAAAAGGGCAAAGATGAGGAAAGAGAAAAAAGGCGTTATGAAGTGGAAAGAGTCTAGCAGGGATGGAGAACCTTCTAGAACTTGCAATGATAACAAACAGCCTGCTGGGGCACACCTGCTCTAAAAGCCTAACCCCGAGGTGTGCATCCTCAAATGATCATTTTGGCTCACGAAAACTACCACCGCTCTCTTGGTTTGATCTGCAGACTCTTGAAGCACCCTTGCAGATCTGTGTAGCGTACATGGCAACTTCCAGAGACCGTGTACTTTGCTTGCTATATTGGTGTCTCATTGGCAGCTGATGCAAAATGGCTTCTGGTGGCAGTAATCCTTTGAAAATAATAGCTGGTTGTCAGAGCACTAACCACCCTTGACTTCACCTTGGACTGTTATGTAACAAAAGAACAAACTTGCGGTGAGTCTGCCAGGTGTATTAAATTATATCTTATGTTACAGGAGTTCTGCGGTGGGGATTAGCATTCTGAAAAGATGGGTAGACATTGCCAGACTCATTGTCTGCTGGGACAGGAGGCTGGCCTCAGGCCTGTGATGCAGGGTGCTAGTTGTAGTCTTAAGCCACTGCCTGCAGTTCCTGTCTGCCCTAGCACGAGGACCAACAGGTATCACACAGCATTTCTCCAATACTTTTTGACCCCGAAAGATCAAAATAACACACTGTGCTAAACAATGTCAGTTGCAAAGCTATATTACAATGAATTTAATCCTGGATTTCTTAATGACATATTTGTTTCTTGGCTAGTCATCTGTAGCCATAGAATTTGATGGATCTTTCTAGTACTTCTGTGGCTCTACATTTTCTTCTCTAGTTTTCCGAGGATGATAGGACTGGGCACTGAGCCTTCAGGAGTGGCCACCGGTGCCCTGAGCAGCGTTTCAGGCATGCATGTTCACTCCTGCACTTGACACATCACATTCCAGACATCTTTCAGGCCAAAAGAAGAAACGCGTTAAATAAAACACAGCTTAGAATCCTACACAAAAAAAAAGCTTTCAGCTGCAAACACACAGATGGATGCGGACTTGCCTGTGCTCACCAGGTTGAGGCGTCCCTTCACACAGCTGTAGCCTAATCCATTGTTGAACTGTGGGATGATACTGCTTGTAGTTTTCAGTAGAACTTTCTCTTGAGAGCTGCTTGATAGTGTATCATTTCTGTCATCTGTGCTTCTTTTAAGCCGCTGTGCTTTAAGCCCTAAATGGTCCATTTTCCTACCTGCGTGTTATCTGTGTGGTATAAGGGATCCATCGTCCCCAGTGACTCATAAAAAGCCTGACGTGTAGTAGATGGGTGATATTAGTTGAGTGGAATTCAATGGGAATTTCTGGATTTTTTTCTTAATAATACTTTTCTTATAAAAAGCATTATATACTAATTATAGAAATTTTTATTTTAAAAACCAGGTCCCAGAAAGAATTAAGTGTCACCTGTTATCTAACCTGCAGAGATTATGGCATGAGTCACTTTGCCCATATATCTTTCAATTATTTTTCATGCATATATTTTTAATAAATGTGATCAGACTGTGTATGACATTTGGAATCTTTTTTTTTTTTGCATTTAGTGATGATGTATTTTACCATAATATATTGTGGCTCATGAAAATTTATAATTAAGTACACTACAGTATCATGCCCTTCTGTGACACATACAGATTTGTGGTAATTTTTCTCTAATGTGACCAGTATTGTGACATGTAGCCTTCAAGTTAAATCCTAGTTTCACTATGGGATTTTTGTCCTTGAGCTAGTCTCCTGAGGTAGAATTGCTGGGTCAGTGAATTTTAAATACTTGACAAATGTGGTCAACTTTTGTTAGAAAGTTTCTGCCAAATTGCTTCCGCCAGCAGAATGGCTATTTCGTTTTATTCTCATCTTCATTTACAACCCATTTTCAGTTTGATAACAGCAGCAAAAATACCCAGAATTCTTTGTATCTGTGCTGTATTTGAAATGATGTTGAGCATCTCCTTCTCTGTGTTTTGTTTGCTTGGCTTGTTGCAGTGGTGTTTCTTCTTCTGTAATCTGCTGGGTCACGTTGGCTACCCTAGTTTGGCCATAGTGTAGCAATTAAGAAAATGAATTTTAAAATCTCACATGCCTTTAAAGAGTTCAGCGTGGTCATTTACCTGCTGTGTGACCTGGCCTAGGTCCACACCGTTTCCAAGCTCAGTGTGTGGGCCTGCACTCTGCCCCCTCGTGGCTGCCACACTCTGAGTGGTTCCTGGGCTGGGGCCCATGCTCAGCGGCTTGACTTTCGATGCTCTCCCTGGTGCTCACTCCCCCCGCTTTGTTTTAGCTTATTCTTACTCCCTAAATTTGAGGGATTATTCCTACTAACCTGAATTTATACTTTTTAATTGTCTGCAATAACATATTAATTTACTTGTCTGGCAGATATCTGGAAATATCTGCTATGGAATAGAATTTGGGGAAACAACAGTGAATAAAACTGATATTCTATCTCTATCACAAAGCTCACATCCCCATGGGTATGGGGATCAGAACCAAACAAGGTAACAAACTAACCCTGAATAATTAAATTATACCAAGTGCCATGCAGAAAACTAATAGGGGCTAAGACTAAGAATAAAAGGGGTACTTACTACAGATAAATTAAGGATGGAGGGAGGGGCTTGTGGAGCTACATAGTTTAAGAAGAGACCTAAAGGATGGAAAGGAGCTAGCCATGCTGACATGTTTCAGGGCAGTGTGAGCAGCATGTGCAAAGGTCCTTTGGCAGGAAATAATTTGTTAAGAGAAATTAGAAGAAGGTCAGATGGGGAAGAGAGGAAGTGATTGGAAAGTTGGCATTGGTGGTGGAGGTTAGAGGACAACCTCAGGTGGGATTGCAGAATAGGTCAAGGGTTAGAAAATGGCAGCTTTTGTTTTTTTAGTACCGGGTATCGAATTTGGATCCGTTTGCTTGCAAGGCAGGTAGCAGAACCACTGAGCTAAATCCCAACCCTGCAGCTTTTAATTTTATTCTAAATAAAAGAAAGGCCCACTTCAGAGCTTTGAGCCAAAGAGGGACACTCTCTGATTCCTGTTGTGAAACTATTTCTCTAAGGACATTGGGGAATGAAAATGCTTGGGTAAGAGGCCTGGCTTGTCATCAGGGCCAGCGGTGTCCATAACTTGGACTCAAGTATCTTTGGAGGAGTTGAAAATCACCGACTTCAGACTTGGCAAGAAACTTCAAAAAAAGTTGTTTCCTCCCCTACTCCGTGTCATTGGTTAAGGCCTCTTTTAACACTGGCTGTCAATGGAAGTCACCCAGTTCTCGGAAGGAGTGGGTCTCTGTGCTGTGGCAGATGCTCGTCCCTCCCTCTGAGTGCTGCACTCACATGTGCTTCTCCGGGAAAATCTCCAGTGTCTCGGAAAATGAAGTTTCAAATGCAAGATCGCAAACTTCTGCAGCCACTAGGGATATTGACTGTGACTTGCTTCCAGGCTCTCTGCTGGGGAAAACATGAACAAGTCACCTCACTTCCAATGTATGGCTCCTAGCTTTTCCCTTCTCCTGATCCTCATTGGTATCCTGGCCCCCAAAAACAACAAACAAAAGCTTCACCACAAGAGGAAGAAACAAGACCAGGACTCTCTCTCTCTCTCTCTCTAGACCCTTGCTACCATCCCTATCATTTCACATAGATTCTGCGCATCCAGGGGGAACCCTGCATGGAATGCTTCTCGAGGTCGGAGATGGTCACACATGTCCTGTGTGACCTCACCTTCCTCAGTCTTGCCTGTCACCTTTTCCACCAACTTATTTGTATGGCCGATGCTACTGAACATCTAAGACTTTGGGTGGTGCATTGCAGAGAGCGCCCAAGGGGGCACATGGAGGAACGAAGAACTGGAGACAAGACCAAGAATTCTTTTCTCCTCGAGTATTTATCTCACAGCGTGAGAAGCTTACAGAAGAACTTTAAAATTGTATGGTCCTCTCCGTCATCTGATGTTTGGGCTATGGAACCTGGAGGTGGCGTGTGTCATGTTCAGAAAGCCAGGCTGTTTAAGGTGGGGAGTGAGCGTAGCCACGACACAGTTCTAGAAGGATTAGATACTCCAGGGCTCCTGCACAGGCCTGTTGACCAGAGATAAAGACAGATGTATGTCCCCAGCGAGTGTTACAAAGCCAGGACAGAGATAGTATCAAAACTGGAAGAGAATTTTCAACCAGTAAATTTTGAGCAGAAAGGAGTAGTCAGTAGTCCAACAACATATCAACGTATCTGTATTTCTTCATGTCTCTGCCTTCCTTATTCTATAAAAAGTATTTCAAGAATTTACCATTTCCATGAGGGCAGAGACAGGATGTGGGGTTTCCCTTCCCACTGTGTGTGCAGCACCCTGTGGACCTTTGATGTGGAGGAGGGTGGGATCCAGTTAGTGTTGAAGGAAGGGTAAATGTGTGGGGTATAGGAAGCGTCAGAGAGAAAATAACCCGAAGGGAGGGAAGGGGCGACCAAAGGCAAGGGGGTCACAAAAACCTGCCTTCTGTTTGGTGTGTTTGTGCTCTCTGCTTGCGTCAGTTTGCCAGAGTGAGAAGGAACCCTACATAGCTGTAAGACTGAGGTCTGCAAGATTAAAACCTAGCAGCTGTTTAGGATAAAATACAACTCTGGCCGAGTTTTCTTCTGGGATTTCTGCAAAGAAGATTCTGCTTCCCTGAGCCATCAGGAGCTCTTTCCTCTCCTGCCCCATTTAGCCGAGGTTGCTTACTCTCCCTGACGTCAGAGTAGTGACCGCCTGCACTGGGATCACCAGCCTGGAGGCCTTGCTCCCACAGTGAGAGGTGGGTGGGGGTCCTGGGAGACTCCAGAGGGAGCTTAGGTAGGTATATAGATAGTGAACACAGGCAGACTGCCGAAACCCCACCTGGGATTCTGATACACAAGCCTCACCCTCGCCTTTACACGAGGAGCCATGTCCCTGCCTGTCCGCCTTTTAGAGTGCCATAGGTAAAGTGAAGTGAACACTGTCCTCAACAGTGCAGATGTCTGACTAGTCCTTGACTTTTCCTACTGACAGTAAATCCCAGAAGGTGCTAGGTGAGGTGACAGCAGAAACTGCTATTTTGGACTAATTCTCAGTGACAGGACGGCTTGGTTGGGAAAAGAGAAGTGACAAGAACCTTGGGAGAAAGGAACTGTGCTATCTTAGAATTCGCAACAGCTGTTTAAATGAGTTTGAGAACAATTTGGGCAGAATTCCAAACTCCTCAATGCTGGCCCTCCTAACTCGCTTCCGAGCAGATCACCCAGGGTAGTCCACAGTGGGACCCTGTATCAATATGCAGTGCCACTGCTTCCTGGGGGGCTGTGGCCCCAGAGCCTGTTCAATCACCAGGACTCCATTTATGCTGAAGGGCAAGTGGGTCTTGGCTCCGTACCCTGATTGGGAGGCAAGGAAGAGAAGAGAATTTAAGAATGAGCAGCATTTCTCTGAGGTCCAGAATGACATGGCCAAGTTTTATTCCCTGCCAAAATGCCTATCCTTGTTTCATTTTCCTCTCTCTAGGGCTTAGGCGAGAAGCAGCCTTAGGAAGTCCTTCTTAGAAAGAACCATATTTTGTAGCATTAATCCTCCCAGACCCTGATATCTTACTTTATTTGATCCATTTAGCATCAACCCTTCCATTTGTGTTAAACCCTTCCACAGTATGTTACACAACTTACAACTAAGGGAAATGAAGCTGAGGGAGGTCACATGACTTGCCCAAGGCTCACAGAATGTGTGGGGAAGACCCAGGTTCTAAATGCACATATGTCTAATTCTCAAACTCATTTCGTAACCCTGCATTCTGCTAATCTGTGTACCCAGTTTTATCTCTTTCCCCGCAGTGATGCCATCTGTCCACTATTATAAAATGAAGAGAGGAGAAACTTCCAGTAAGTTCCACTGAGCACGTATCATATCACTTCATTAAAATGTGCTGATCTTTTCCCTACTGGGTAATCTCTGAGACAGACCATTAGTTGAAATACCATTGGTTTCAATCTTTACACAGCTTCCATCTAGAATCGAGGGCAGACACCTACGGGAAACATGAAACTGATCATCCACCCATGGAAAGCCTTGGGAAGAGATACCATTTTTTGGCCTGTGAATATGAGGCAGTAATAACAACCAAGAGATTTTTTTATGCCTCTATTCATATTTTATCACTGAGCTTCTTCAGTGGAGGAAAAAAAAAAAACCCAAGGGAACTGAGCATAGAAAAGGTAAAACTTCAGCCGATTGAAGGCAGATCAGTGTACTAAAACAGAAAAGCATTAAAATGGAATTGGTAGTCAGGGAAACCACTCTAATACTAATAAATTCACGTGTGTGTCCCATGTAGACTTCTGATGTCTCAAATTTTGGAAAAGAACTTGAAAAAAAAATGGGTAACTGATATTCACTGAGCAGGTACTACATGCTGCACCCAGAGTGGAGCTCAGTTCCCCCCTTCTACCCCACAAAACTATGGTTCTTTTCAGAAGAAGAAGTAGACCTAACTCAGATCATCAAAAAGTCATGAATATGACTTCAAAATGTTCTCCTTTTCTTGCTGAAGGAAACAAAAGGAGTGAGGAGCATATGGTAACGGGTGACAGAGAGTTGGCCACGCAGAATGGGAGGTGAGGAACGTTTCTGGTGGTGGGAAAGTTGAATGAAGAGACCGTAAAGCCAGACAGTTCGTCACATTTCCAGATCGCCCCGATTCTAGCTATGATTAGGAGATTGTGATACAGCACATTCCAGATACAGTAGGAAAGCGCTGGAGGGTTCTACCTAGGGTGTGACGCAATCCTTTGAGGTTTTGCGAACATAACTATTGCTGTCCCGATTTGTGGAACAATTAGTTTCCCCTTTGCATAAGTGGATTTCATGATTTTTCTTGCTACTCAGATGGCTTCATTCAAACCCCAGGAGTGTCACTGAAATTGTGAATGCATAGCTTTGGCAATTGTTAGAGCGGGGACAGAATAATCTGTAGCTCTTACCAAATTTTTAGTGGATCTTGAGACTCTTTAAAGGTTAATAGAATTGCCATTGCTATACCTCTAGTGTTGCTTGGTGTCAAACCTATTTTCTTTAGTGATAGCAAGCATCAGTGCTGGGTTGTTAAAACCCTACTCTGGAAAAATCCTCTTTACTCACTAACATCGATTTTCTGCTCAGCCATACCTTTGGGCAGAGCAAGAAAGGTGTCCATGGATACATTCCTTTGCTGCAGCAAGTAGTGGAGTGCCCTTCTAGCTTACTTGGATTCATTGCTTCTGGTTTGTCCTTTCGTCCCTTCTTGCTCTTGCTGTCCATCACTGGGGTGGAGGTGTGGAGATTAGCGGGGTGGAGAGTGACCCAGCCTGTAGGTAGCCCCACACCTCAGTGGGTTTAAATGATCCGCTCAGTGTTGCCATGCCCACAAGAGTGGTGTTGGAGCCACCTGGGACCATGGTCTCCTGATTGCTCATTGTTTCAAAGATGCTTAGGATTTATTTAATTGGGAACACAAGGTACACAGACACAGCAATGATTGTCACAAAGAAAGACATTTGTTATGAAGTTCGTAAGTTCCAAGAAATAGAAGACGCGCCACACCAAGAAGGGACACAAGGAAAGCATGCTAGAAGGCTGGCCCAAGCCTTTATTGTGGTTTCCCAGGGAAAGAAGAGGGAAGCAGGCAAGCGGGTTAGGACTGGGTAGTCGGGTAATGTCACTGCCCTGGGTGTGGGAGCTGTCCTGTGGAGTCGCCTGAGGTCAGGTGTGTAATGTCCTGCGGACAGAAGAGCCTGATCTCAGGGCCCCTTGGGGCTGGACTCTGGATTGGAAGGGTTTTACATATCATAGATGCAATTGAGGGCAGATTGTTTACCACCTCCAGGAATTCGCTAACTCTGGGAGAGGTAGTCTCTCCAAGGTCAGCAAGGCCCAAATATCAGAATGTTAAAAGTACGTAAACTTCAAAATCAAAGTTAATATACTGACTCTGCCCCCTGAAGGAAGCAGGTGGAGCTGGACCATGTAATACATTTTATCCCCCACCAATGAGGGTGTTTGTAGCTTGACTTTTTACTGCTCTGTTGTGTGTAATCTCCTTGGTTCCGCTGCACCAACCCCAGATGGTGGGCTCGGGGTGGCAAGAGATACCCTTTGCCTTTGCCTTGACACAACCTGTCATGTCAAACTGAACTTCCATCCCTCTGGACAGAATATTACAAATGGCATTCTTTTTAGGATTGGGTAATTTCAACACCACACATGAAGTGTCCGGCATTTGTGCTTGGAAGGGAAGAGATCACGTAGACTCTTCGAGCATCACCCCCCAGATGACAGTCCATTTTTCATAATGATCCGCAATAGGCATTGGTTGGAATTTTATTACTTTTGTAATCTAATTCAATTTATCTCATTTTATTGCTGCTCAGGGCAGTGTTACTTTAGTTGCCTCTCTTGTCTTTCTGGATAAGGATGTTTCTTCTTTTATTATGAGCATGATGGCTTCTAGATTGAAGTAGTCTGCTCAGAAAAACTGTTTCCTGTGAAGTCAGCATTCTCTGAGCCCACCTCGACTCCTAGCGTTTTCATGAAGATAAACATTGGCGATGATTTATGAAGCATTTTTTGTGTGTGAATAATCGGGGTCCAGACCTCATCTTCTACTTAGAGATAAGAGATCTTATTCAGAAATATTTCCCTGCACCAGAAATCATAGAAACAGCAAAGAACAATAGAAGTTGCTTAGGAATATTTTTATGAAGACACAGATTAAAAAATGTCCAGTCATATTGAATCGGCTTTAAAGCATGAAGACATCAGGAGGCTTCTTTCTGAAGCTGAAGTCATTCGTCATGTTGAGAAATCCTGGAGGTGTTTTAGGGAAGACTTGAGTTGTACACTGAGTCTGGAGGGACCTAAGAAAGATGAGAAGACAGGAAGCTGATTCCACGTGTGTACTCTGGAGGCTGCCACTCACTAAATTAAAATTTAGAGCCCATATAAATGTGGCCATCCTTAGGTACTGGACTATTTGTGTAGCAAAGGTCATTTACACATCTAATTCATATAGATTGCATGTTTTTTTGTTTTGTTTTTTGGTACCAGGGGTCGAACCTGGGTCCTTGTGCTTGAAAGGCAGGAGGCGGAACCATTGAGCTAAATCCATGGCTCTAAATTGAATGTTTTAAAAGAATAGACCAACCAGCACTTGGGAGGCTGAGGCAGGAGGAGCACAGTGAGTTCAAGATCAGACTGGGCTACATAGTGAGTTCCAGGTCAGTCTCAACTACATAGTGAGACCCTGTCTCAAAAAACCAAGATAAATAAAGAAATTAATTAAATAATAATAATAATGACAATTAGAAAATAGAAATAATGAATTTGTAGTTGAATCGTATTCTTAAATTTAAAAATTGCCTTCTTTTTTTCTATAAGAGCATAGATTATGCATTTGCTCTTTCCCTGGTCATTTCCCCTGCACTTGAGAAGAAGAGGGAGGTTATTGTAATTTCAGTGAGCAACTATGGACATGAAGACCCCACAGAGCAGCTGCAGAACCCCGAGTGCAGATCTGTCCTCTGTTTGAGAAAGAGCAAGGTGCAGCTAGCTTATCCTGCTGGCCAGATGTGGTTGGTGTCTGATGTTCTTGCCTCCTTAGATTGACACACGTGTCTTTAACACTCATCTTGATGCGGCTCAGCTACTTGGTATTTTTTCCTTTACTAATTGTCAGTTTCTTAAATTTAAGCTTCAGGACTTAGCGAGCTATAGACATAGCTTTCTGGGAAATGGCTCCAGTGATTTCTTAATCCCAGCCCTACTTCCCTTCACTCAGGGCTCTTCTTGTGCTATGTTCTTCAATATCGGGCTCAGACAACCGGCATCAGACCCACCATGGTCATCTAAAAGAAGTCGTGGCTGAGTTGAATGATCCGAACCTCTGGAGTGGATGCCGGAAGTCCGTCTTTCATAGTTGCTTCCGAGAGCCTGGTGACTGTGATGCCCGGTGAAGTCAGAGCTCCTACTACTCTGGCTGTTCACAGCCACTGTCTTCTCTCCCTGGAAGCACTGTACCGGCCTCCTCTTTGGTGTCTCTTTCGACTTTGCCTCTCTGTGTATGTGCTTCTCAAACTTAGCTGCACATGAGAATCTCCATGGGGAGATCAAAAGTTGGGTCCTTGGGCTGTTTCCAAGACTTGCCTATTACAAGTTGTGCTGCCGTGAACACGGTGTGCACATAGCCAGTGGAATGCTTTTACTTCTTTCAGGAAGATACCAAGAAGGGGAATGGCTAGGCCAAATGGAACCTCCAGTTTTCGTTCTTTCAGGAATCTCAGCACTGATTTCCACAGTGGTTGAACCAGTCTATACTCTCACCAGTGGTGGCTCATCAACTGACGAATGGATGAAGATGTGCGTGTTTTTAATATAATGGAGTACTACTCTGCTGTAAAGAAGGATGAGCTTGAGACACTCATAGCTAAATAGATGCACTTTGAGACCATACTCTTCAGTGAAATAAATCAAACACATATGTTTAAATATTGCATTGTTTCTCTGGTGTGAGAAAGAGGAAGTGGTAATAAGGACTAAAACTTAAAATAGACATTGGAAAATGGGAAGAAAATGTTCAAATGAGTAGGGAAACAAGGAAGAGGGAAAGGGGAAAGGAAAGAAGGGACAGGAAAAAAAGAAAAAGGAAAAATGGAAACAAAGTTTTATACGTAAATGGAGGGAATAGGGGGAAAAAGAAGCAAGATGCATCATGTGCTGGTACAAATTCCCTATGATGAATATTATCGTTTTGTGTATCTAAAATGTACCAACAAATATTTTGGAAAAAAAAAAGGTGGACCCTGCCTGCAGAGGTCCTGATTTAGTTGTCCTTGGGTGGGATCGAGATAGTCAGAACTGTGAGGACCTCAGTGGCATCCAGGGTGAGCTCAGGTCCACCAGTGTGCCCAGACTTCCACAAGAATGACATTTTCACGTTGTGTGCACCCACAGCGAGGCTTTTGTGTCCCTTCTGCAGCTCTTGATGGAAAATGTCCCTTGTTCTAACGGTGTCCCGTGGAGCCCATGGGTCTGGTGCCCGTTGGCTCTCCAAGCTCAGCCCCTGCCTCCTCTTCTGTGGCTCCACTCTGCCCCTCCTGGCTTCTTCGCTGTCACTTCAGCATCCCCATCTCAGTGACTTTTTACCTTTTGATCCCTTTACCTGGAACGTTCTTCCCTCCTAAGCCCTTCCCATGTTCTCCACCCCTATGTGGTCCAGATCCCTGATCAAAATCCACGGTCCCTGGAAGGACTTCCCTTCCTCTGGTTCTAGGATAAAGGCCCATCATTCCCCATCACCTTACTCTGCTTTGATTTCTTCCTAAACCTTTCATCCACCAAATAAATAAAAGTCACATATGAATTTGCCATTCATTCCTGTTTCACTTCCAAGAAAATGTCAAGTCCATGAGGATAGTTTATGTCCTCATGGAATGGTCCCTGGTGTTCAGTGGGCGCTCACAAGTTACAGGTGACAGTGATGAGCCTCTTTCCTTCCCTTGGTGGTCTTCACTGTTAGCCAAGCAGTTATCAGCCCCTCCCCTTCATCGATGCCCCCCCCACCGTTGAGGCAGCCTTGCAACCAGAGTCAAGGCTCTGGCTGTGAAATCACCCTGCTGTAACCCTATTCACAGCCCCTTCCCTCCCCTATAGTAATGGCTACAGAAAGCGGGGAGAATTTGATTCACGAACTTGCAAATTCGTCCTGTCTTGTCTCACTAACATTTCCAAGGAATGGTGTCCAGGTAGATTTCTACGTGGGAACTGCAGCTACACTAGTAAGAGGCATAATCTGTTTTGGGGAAATATTGGATTGAGTTTTTTTGTTTGTTTCTTTTGGCAAATTTTATACTAAGCAGATTAAAGCAGATGACTTTGAACTTTGAAAGTCTGCATTGGACTTTCATTAAGCCTAACTGGGTTTGTAGAACACTGAAAGACCATCCACACTTACATGGGAGATGAGAACAAATTGAGGGGTGGATGCAGACACTGTTTACCCCTGCCTGTGACCAGCATTAATGACAGTGGCATCTTGCGTAGCTCAGGATGGGGCTTGGAAAGGCCTGGCTCGCCAGGATGCTGCGGCTTCTCCGATGATGGTTCAGGCCTGAACTGTGCCGTGCACTTTCCTGTGATTGTCCATTGAGTACATCTGATTATCAGGGCTCCCCTGGATCTGGCTCTGCAAAGGCTTTGGGCCACATCAGAAAAGCACTGGAGTTCAAGGGAAAGCCGTGAAAGTTGGTTTGGTGGTGCCACATAGGGAAGAAACCTCCAGTTGTTGGAAATAAGATCCATCAGGCTCCGGAATCTGTCAATGAGGGAAATGAGGAGCAGTTTGACTCCTAGTCATAGGGGTTTCACACTCCCTGGAGTGCCCACGGCCGACACTTCATTTCTACCTGTCATCTGTTGTTTCGTTTGATTTTCACTGCTCTTCTCTTCCGCCTATGTCCTTACAGAACTGCTCAGGAAAGCAGTGTGTCGCTGTTTTCATCTCACTTAAAATGAGCTTTAATTATCAAAACAGTGCTTGTTTCTTTGTAAAAAAAACTCTCAGTTATTCAGATGATATAAAAGTTTGTGAGGTCAACTGTGAGCCCCCGTTATAAAAAATAGGATTCTGTGCAACTCAGTATCCTTCAAGCTCTTTTCTCCTCGTACCAGTTCACAATGGATGGGCGTAGAGCTGCGTGCGTCAGACTCCATGAAATGTACCATTAATTTTTAGCCAATCTCCTAACGTGACTCGTGACTTAATTCTCGACCATTACAAGTAACAAAAGTAACTATCCTTGTACTTTCATTATTACGTATTTGTAAAAATGTCCAAATATGAATCACAGGGCTTTTCATCATTCATGCTCCTTTGTTACCTGTCTTCTTTGTTACTTCTTTGTCTCCATAGAGATTTTATCTGTAATCCTGGCTGTAAGGACCTAGAGGCAGAATTACTGAGTCTAAAAAATTGCAAGCAAAAAAATGTTACAGAAATTGTTAAATTGCTCTACAAAGTATTTTATACTTTGAAGTAAAATCCCTCTGTGATGAGTTGAGAGGCATCAGTGTGAAGAATGCAGGGCATCAACTCAGAATTGTTTGATTATGTTTATTTTATAGGCAGAGATTCAATAAGTAAATCTAAGCTGTTTTTTTCTCAGATAAGGATATCAGTCCACTGGGAGCCAAAGACTGCGCATAAATGGCAAGATTGACCAGGCTTTTGATTTTCCTTCGTAAGCAATAAAATAAAATAAAATAAAAATCAACAAAACAAGTATAATTCCTATAAGTCCTTTCACATGGTACCTGACCCATGGGATGATACTGATTTTAGAACCAACATAGTAATGATCCTGGGGTTCACAGTGCTGGTTTTCATTACTGTGGTTGTTGTTAGAACAATTATTCTTGAGCAATCCTGACTGATCTGAAGTTTGGCGCAATCCTCCTGGTTTTCCAAGTAGGTTGCCATCTTTTAAATAAGGAACTGTGGAAGTTTTGCCAGTGATTCAAGGCATTGTTCTGGGGATTTTAGCTGTGCCTCTAAGAGAGAACTCAGTTTATATTAAGCTTCTTCATCTGCATAGATGGGGGCTGGCACACTCAGCTACCTTTACTCAGGACCAAATGGCTGCTCTGTCTACAAAGATAGTCTCATTACTTCATTTCCTAATAACTATCTCTTCTGTTTTCTTGCTTGGGTAACAGTCGGTGGAGATAAAAATTTTTATGAGTCCACTGTTTGCCATTTAAAGAGCTTAAATATGAAATTAAAGGCAAGGCTTTGTGAAAAAGCATAAGTTTGATATCTAGAAACTGGCCTCCAGTGCTGGCTCCTGTGGGTGGTGGCTCTGGGCCTTGGAACTGGTTGGGACCATCTGTGTTGGCAGAACCAGCATCTTTAGGAGGCTGAGAGGAGACCTCAGTGCTATCCTAAAGTCTCACAAGACCTCACTCATGAGATCAGACCCTGGTGAAACTAAGCAAAACTCTTTAGTTGGTTTCTGTTTCTCCCTAAATTAAAGATGCTCAGCTAAATAGAGAGCATATAAAGTGAATAAGGAAGGCTGTGACCTTGGGGCAGAGGTAACCATTTTTGCCTATCTAAGGCTGGATCTTTGCCTTTTATTTCTTCCAAGAAAGAATTTCCCATTTGAAAAAACCACGTCCATGTTCCCAAATGTGCCTTACCAGACAAGAAGAGAACGGACTAAAGTGCTATTATAATAATGCCCATTTAAACATCTCTTTAAGCCAGACTTCATGTTATCAAGCTTAAATCAGAGGATATCATAACTAAAGTGAAATATTTATTTTTACAGTCAGCTGTAAGCCTCCACATTTTCATTCCTTTGTATATTGAGTTGTAAGGTTCCACGTATTAGCTCCAGGAGGACACAGCCAGGTAAAGGAGACACACCCACTTCCAGTTTCTCAGGGAGATCAGCCTCTCAGGCTAACTGCCAGGCCCTGGTCGAGACTCAGTGCGGCAAAGGCACCTAAGTGACAAGCGTGGTGCTGCCCCTCTGGGCTGGCAGAGCTCAGGGTCACCAGACAGCAAAGCTTTTGATGCTGCACATTGAGCATCATCCATCTCGTACCATGTTCTCATTGGGCCTCTTCTCAGAGAGGCCACCAAAGAGCCACACAGCCTCCTGAAAGTGATTCTTTGGACTCTCTGGTATTGACTCACGCTTCACTGTAGGTTTGAACGAAAGGGTTTTCCTACTTTTAATTCTTTACTTTTCCTCCATCTCGTCATCAGGTGCTACTTGGGGTAGGACAGTGTTTTTTCACAGAGCTCTAGCCTGAGTGAGAGTTGAGAGCAATAAAAAAAATGCGTCTACCAGGGTTTTGCACATGTTCTCTGCTCATTGGGAGCCAAGGGCTTAGGAGGACTAGAGCGAATTCCCATTGGTCTCTGGCGACAGACTATGCCTCTTGTCTTAACTAATTACCTTCAAAACGCATGCCAGATGCTGCAGATTGCAAGAGTGCCTGTAGCCTGTGTGTCCCCAGGCGGGGGGTGTCGAGGGTCTTTCGGTGGCATTTTTATTCCCTATGAGAACACATTCTGAGTTTCCTGTGGGGAAGAGGGAAATGGCTGGGGATTCGATCCAGACCCGGAAGATCCTTGTCCATCTGTGGAGCAAACCCAAGCCCTGATGTTCCCACATCAAGTCATTCTCATCTGTCGTGAGCTGCACACCGAAAAACAACTACCACCAGTGCCATATGGCTGAAAAGATCAAAGGCCCTGGTTCTGAATATGTTTCTAGCTGACTGTACTTCAAATGCCTTAAATATGTTCCTGCAGATGGGAAGCTTGGAGCATTGAAGAGGTGAAGCACATGTGTGTGAGGCCTGCGTGTGATCTGTGTGAGGTGGCGAGAGGGGACTGCACTCACCCGTGTGTTTGTCTTCTTTCAGGTTCGCATCTTCACGTACCTCATTGGGCGGGAGGCTGCGTTTGCAGACAATCTCAAGTGGATGGCCTGTGCCAACAAAGGTGGGTCTCCCTGTGTGCCTCGCCCGAATCCCTTCCCCAGGCATGTGCGAAACTAGGAACAGATGTAGAAAGAAAGTTCTAAGGAAAGGCTGCAGTTCCTTTAAATGGACAAATAATAATTGCACATATTCAAGGGCAAAGTATGATATTTTGTCATATTGTATACAACGCGCAGTGATGAAATCAGGCTAATTAGCTTATCCATCAGCTCAAACATTTATCATTTCTCTGTGTTAGGGTCATTCAAAATTCTCTCTCCTTATTATTTTGAAATTTGTAATAAATTATTGGTGAGTGGATTCACCCCACTGTGTTATAGAACAGTAGAACATAATCTTCACATCCAACTGTATCCGCTGACCTTTCTGTATCCCCCTCTTACCCTGTCCAGGCTCTAATTTCACTATTCTACTCCACTTGTACCAGGAGTAAGAACATAAAAAGGTGGTGAATTTTAAGCTAAGGTCTTGGTGTTTCTGACGGATGAGTAGCAGATACCTAACAATTTCTCCCAAAATATGTGTATAACTTTTAAGAACATTGTGATTAAGCAGAATGATTAAGACACTGCCCTCTGTTTCTTAGAAGCTGAATGACCTCAAGAGATTTACTCTGGTTGAGACATTTATTACAAACCAGTTGGGATTCGTAGCTTGATAGAGTCCTAAGGCATAGCTGTGCCCGTATGACTAATTAAGTTAGTTAACTGTAACATACATCAGTGTTTTAATATGTAAAATGGTGCCAATAATTCTTCCTTTGATACTTTTGGAATGCACCAATAAAAGCTGTATATATTTATGGAGTACTACACAGTGTTTTTAAGTATGTATACATGGTAGGATGGCTAAATCAAGGTAATAAACATATGCATTCCATCTACCTATCACCCACTTACGGTGAGAACGCTTGACATTTCTTTTCAGCAATTCTCAAGTGTACGATGTGTTGCTGTTAATTATAGTAACTATATTGCACCACAGATCCTGTCTTAGTCATTTTCCCATTTCCGAGACATCATACGCAGCACCCACAACTGAAAGGAAGAGAGGTTTGTTTGGCTCGTTTTCTGGGTCACTGGTCATCTGCCTTCAAGTCAGAAGCACGTGGAAGAAAGGTCTGGCACTCATGTTATGGTAGCCAGGAATCAGAGAGAGAAGGGAGGAGTTGGGAGGGAGATAACCCTTCCAGGCCACGCCCAGGGGCCTCCCTCTAACTGTGCCACCTCTTAACAGCAAGTCAGCTATACTGTCCCCAAGATCCAGTCACCTTCCAGAACCCCTACCATGAGCAACGGAGGCTGTTGGGGGCCATTCTAGACCTAAACCATAACAGATCTTTTACGTTTATTCCTCCTGTTTAGCTGAGTTTGTATCCATTTCTTCTTTTGAGTCTTTTTTATTTCTAATTTTCCATCTATTATTGCTACTTAGTCACAGAAAAGATAACACTTTCCAAGAAATGTACTTTAACATATGTCATCTATAGATATAATTTTATATGAAGAGAAACTATGGCAGAACTAGTAGGGGCCTTTACAAGCAAATGCAAGAAAGGCAATAAAGGAATTCTCCATACAGATTTCTGATCAGCATTATTTGTTTTTTTTACCTCAAAATATAAAACCTTAATATTAGAAACAAAGAGAAAAAGAGCAAAGAAGAAAACAGTAAAAAGAACAAGGATAAGAAATTGTTCTATGCTGATGCATTGCATATATAATATGTCTGTATGGGCTGAGTGATAACAAAAATACTTATGCATTAGAATCAGTTCTCATACAGATTTAGAAACAGCAATTTCCAATCAAGCAGGATCGGACCAACACTTTCTCAGTCTTCAGTGACATGAGGAAAAAGCTGTATTAACAGCCACTTCTGATTAGCAGTATCATGATAAATGTTTGACCCGACCTAACTTTCCTCCTTGTTCACTTGTAGAAATCGGTGCCTTTTTGTAAAGTTCTGCAAGTTCTTTCCCAGTGCTGAGTTTACTTTGCCCAGTGCAGCAGAAGGTCTCTCTTAGCTGGACTTTAAAATGCTTGGTTTTCCCTTATGCTTTTAATGATACTGAAAAAAAAAAAAAACATTTGGTGAAGATTCGCTAACACAGGTGTGAAAATCTTCATATCCCCTTTCATTTAGTGCCATTTCTGCTTGATGTCTGGTAACTTTGCCATAATACCAAGGATTGCCAGCAAACTTTCCAGTAAGTGAAGGTGTAAGATAATCACACTGCAGAGGTGGTGGTTTGAAACCTGAAGTTTGAAACTCTGCGTAATGGTAACATAGTTTTTTTTTTTTTTGCAGCAGACCAAGTATTCCATTGATCTTCCTGCATTTCCACCACTCCGGGTCATTTTCTGGCTTTTCAGTATCATCCGTTACATTGCCCTTCTCAAAATTAAGTTCTTCATCATTGGATGAACTGAATGGGTAAAGAGCCTGTACCACATTCAACCCTTGCCCAGTATTTAGGTTTCTGACAACTCTGACAGTGAACCCACATGGTCACCCAAAGGACTGTCACCTTCTTCAGTTACACCGTTTGAAGGGAACCATCCACTTTGTCCACTGTAGCTACCCCACTACCACCCATCACTGCACTTCTCCATGACAATCACTGTTGTTCCTTTTATCAGTGACAGCTCATCTTCTCTCCCAGCTGTGTAGTTAAATTTCACATAGGCAGGCATGTTGAGGTCTTGAAGACATTCCCCTGGCTCAACAAAACTGTCATCGTAGGAGATGCAGAATCGGGAACACTAGGTTTTCTTTGCACTTTTCCAATGCCTAAGGTATCCTTTAGGCTTTTTACCGTAGATGCTTTTTGAGCGCCTTTCCACATAGCTAGAAGGCACAAAACCTGTTTTGTTCATGAAATTTCTAACTCGCCACCAGGGCTTAGAATCATCTAAAAGCCATAATCTTTCATTCTTCTTGATGTCCGGCTCTTGTTCTTGTTGGGTCACAGAATCAAATTTGGCTACTGCTACCCCTTCTGCCATCTTTCAACAGTTTCATCACTTCCCTATGCTGAGCCCAGGCAGCTCCCATCACCTGAGGAGGGCACCCTGACGCTGGGAGGGCCCTTAGGCGTGAGGCCTTCACTCCACCCACTACTGACTGCATAGCTCTCGGTAGAGCCTGGACAGCCTCTTCTTTTGATTCTTAAGGATTAAGTTGATAAATATAAGGTGCCTACTTCAGTGTTGGGCATCAGTGTTCAACAATCACTGTCACATTTTTATATTCATAAAATTAATGGATTGCTGATCCCCTGTGGTGTGTCAGAGACAGTACTCTGAGGAAGGAACAGAGGGAAGTAACAGGGCCTCCCTGTCTGATAAGGGCTTCTTTTCATGCTCTACACAGCCACAGTGGCAAAGTATGGTAGGAACATAGACAGTAAACGCCAGGCTCTCGGATTTGAAATCCATCAACAGTGTGCAGGTTACCAAACCCCTGAATGTGTCTGAGTTAAGCCACTCACAGAAAATGGGTGGTAACAATACCTGCCCGATACTTATGTTGAAGGCATGAAAGGAAACCATGCAAGTAAAGCCAGTAGCTCCGTGCCGGGCACGTAACTGCCCCAGTTATTCCTTTGTGTTGTTTTATCTTTCTTTCAGTACACAGCTCAGGAGAGCAGCCTTTGACTCTGACTTCATCTTGGGTTCTCTGACAGAGCTTATTGTACTCAGAGCAGATGTTCCTTTTATATTTAAAAAAGGAGTAAATTAACTATCAGTACTTATCAAGGAAGGCATGTCCTTATGTGCAGTGGCTGATGGATTAAGGTAGTCTGCCCTTGTATTGGTTTCCTAAGCCACCCTTCATAGATGTTGCAGTATTTAGACTTTTAGTGCAAGAAAGAAAGCTCAATGAAGGGTTTGCAGGCCTTAACTTCAGTTTTGGTGACTTAAGAAAATGTTATTTTAGTTGCAAGCAACCAAAAGTTGTTCCCTGCAATTAAGAACAGGAGTGTTTTGGAAAGAGAGGGGAGTGACTCAGAACCCTGGGTAGAGTGGGAAGCTCAGGCCCATGAAGGAACAGAGAGATGAACGTTCTGTTTTTCTCTTCTGCCTTGATCTTGCTGTAAATGTTCATGGCTTTCTGCTTCTCTGTAAATAGTTCTTCCCTACTTTGATATGCTCCCAGCCAGAAATAGTTACCTGACACTGTCCCTGCCCGTCCACCTCACAGTACGTACCGTAGGAAGGCACGATCCTGGACAAGAGAATTGGTGTCTCCTCCGTGTGAGGCTGATCGGTGCGTTGAGATGATGGCTTTAGTTTTGATTTCCATTCCTCATCCTCAACAGTTACGTTACCCAGCCTGGGCCAGTTTGATTGAGTGCAGGCAGAAGCCACCTTATGCCTGAGGGGCCTGCGCTGTTGGTAGGTAGGTGGGAAGTTTTCGGAGAGCAGATACAGAGCCAGGAGAATAAACCCATACCCATCTTAGCCTCTGCTTGTTTTGTCTTTAATTTTCTGCTTCTATTTGCAGCGGTCTTTAGAGCAAGCCTCAATTTTCTCATCTGAAAAATGAAGGGTAGCATAAGATTTTAACATTTCCTTGGAGCTCTAAAAATCCCGTTCTACAGTTATTCAGTTTGTTTGCTGGCCTGCCTTGTGGAAAGGTGTCAGTGATCCTGCCTGTCTTGGAGTAAAGCGTTTGGTTTTCACTTTAGGGGGAAGAACAGAAGGACCATAGGGGTGAGAGATGGAGACTGAGAAGACCCCAGATTGCCTCTGAGTGAAGAAACCCTTCTGAAATTTGTTATCATTTGAAAACCCTGACCAAGCTGTGTTTTCCTCATTTTTTCCTTTCTTCCGTGGCCTTGAGAAAGAAGTTCCTTTCCATTTTTTAATTTTCCAAAAACTTTTGTTATTGCCGTTCCCCCCTCCCCGCGATTCTAGTTCCTCCCAACAGCTAGTATGTGTTTAGTTATGGGCTATTGTTTTTAACCACTGTCTGTGTCCAGCGGATGAAAATTATCCAAACTGAAGTCTTGTCTTAATCAACTAATATTGTGCCATAATTTAGTTTTAGTCATTGTTTATAAAAATCTTTGAAGCATCCTTTTGAAGACAGTTTAGTCAACTCAGGGTCTGGCTATAGAATATAGCCAGATTTAAGACTTCTGCGTTCCGAGTATAATAACTCAGAAAAGCCATGAAGTTAACAGTAGCTGCCTAGCGGGATGGGCTGTTGGATTCCGCAGTGGGCCTCTTCTTCCGTCCAAGTCTGGATATTTCCTTCTGTATTATAGCCATTGCTTCTGAAGAAGTTCACCTTTCTGAATCTGCTTTTCTTCCAAAGGGATTTGGAAATAGAATGTCATTGTTTGCGTCTCTCTTCAAAGTAGCAGTTGCCATCAAAATGTTAGGTTCCAGTCATCTGTGCCCATGTAAACATTGGCTTCATGTTGCGTCAGTTATGGTTTTTTTATCCACGTAAGATCGGTGAGCAAGTATTCATCTATGGTCATTAATTAAATCACTGTTTATAGTCTCAGATTGTTATAGTATGCAAACAGCATAACATGTTTCATCTCGAGTGACATGAGGTCCAGGGCCCCATCCCCTTACATAGTTTCACCCTGACTCAGCCAAGTTCTTGAGTGAAATGAAAAGTCAGCATGAAGGGCCCAGAGCAGAGCTGGGAAGAGGCCAAGGCAAAGCCTGCTGACTGATTGAGCAGACTTGACCACAGAGTGACCCTGGGAATGAGAAAGAATGGGTAGGGCTGTCACATCATCCCTGGGTCAGTGGTAAGGACCCGCTATCCATGCGAAGTGTTTTTCTTGGAAGTCTGATCACCATGGAAACAATTCTTAGCCAGTGGACCTCAGGCACGGTCCCCAGAAGTGGATGTTTGGGGGACCTCATGCCCTTATAGGCGTTCTCTGCCTCTGCCAGTCTACCGCCCAGCCCTGAGTGGCCTGAAGCCCATCGGTTTGTGTCATTTTATGCATAAATAGGTCCTGTCTTGAGCGAAGCCGCCCTAATGAGGCAAAGCAGCATGCCATTTTAGATACAGTAAAACAATCTCTGTCACCGTGGAGTGGCTTGTGAAATCCGTTGTATAAACAAGTGAACCGGAAAACAGAAAAGCAGGGTGAACTGGCCCAGATATTCTGTACCGCTGCAATGACCCTCTTTACTGTTCAGTGTGCCAGCATTTTAAATAAGCACCGGCTGATTCTCCCTCGGAAATCTTGGGTAACAGAGTGTTTTCCAGCTGTGCAAATAAAGAAGGTGCTCCATATTTGGGTTCTCAACCAATCAGTCATCATGAGGTCTGGTGGAAATGCTGCATGTGTCTCTCTTAATTGTCTGCTTAGCTTACCCATTTTTGATGGGCTAAAGGTCATTCTTGCTTTATTTGAGAGCGAACTGGTAGCATGAGGCCACCTTGGAGGTCCAGGCTCCCAACCTTTTTCCAATAAAAAGTTCTTAATCTCACTGTAATGAGTGTTACATCCCTCGAAAGATAGCCTCTGATTTTTGAGGCCACCAAGTGAGGGTAGGAAAAAAAAAAGTGGCAGCTGAAACATTTTGCTATTGCCAGATGGGTAGAGGAATACACAAATGGCAGCTATTAAGACGCCTTTGCGTGCTTATTTGTTTAAGTTCTTTAGATTCCAAAGAAGGAAACTGAGGTTGACACAGCAACCTCCTGGCTCCAGGTTACCAAGTAGCAGGTGGTAGAAGGGAGATTCAGGCCCTGGTGAACCCAAGCCTCAGCCTGAACTCCTCACCAGCATGGGGAGTTGCCTTTGTTTTAAAGGGAAGAGTTATAACTCATGGAGGACTTTTGGGTATCTTCCATAATCTAGGAAAATAAAACTAAAGAGCAAGAAAGGACTTTGGTGTGCCATGATTAAGAAGACTGGATCTTGGTTTTATCCCTGGCTGGTGAGTCCTAGGGTTAGTAGTGCCTCGGCTTGTGTGTTTGCTTCCAGACACTTGACACTTGGGGACATTAAGGCTCTAAGAGGAGGTGAGGCCAGCTGGAGGCCACAGCAGGGTGTGGTGGGGGCACAGTCGCAGAGCTACAAGAGCAGACCCACATCACTAGCTCCCCAGTATGTACCCTTAGGTTCATTTGTTATTCTTACTTTATTTCTAACATAGAATTGGAAAATGAAATGTAATATTTACAAAGGTTCGTGATAAATCTGAGCCTCTGCTTGATTCTTAGAGCTTCACCCGGGACTCCTGTTCCTCCTCCCTCTGAGGCCACGGGGCTGTCTGCCCTAGTTGTCACTGTCTCCCTGGTCTGTCCTTTCCAATTCCACGCACATGTACTTTTTGGCTTTCAGGGCCCCACGGGATACTTGCTCGTCCTTTGTGAAGGTCGAACATCTTTGAAGGTAGAAACTGTTTATGAACTGTACATCTTTCTACAAAAATAAGCGCTTTTCAGTGTGTGTGCGTGTGTGTGTGAGAGTGTGTGTGTGTGTGAGTGAGTGTGTGTGTGTGTGTGTATGTGTGTGTGATGCTGATGGGGTGGAAGAAGATGGGACAGAATATTGGGAGAGCCTCCCGAGAGTACTACTGTTCCACAGGGAGTGCAAACCACCACAGTCACGTCGAAGACTTCCTGCCCCTGTTGGTCTCAGTCTCACCTCCAGGACCTACCTTACTTTCATCCTACCTTACCTGGGAGACAAAGGAGTCTTTGGAAAGCGAATTATAACTGTCATACCAAAGTTAGAAAGAGAACCTCTCTGTAGAGCTGGACAGGAGGTGTCCTCACCCAGAACAGATTCCAGGCACCCTCAGATCTGGTGGCACTGCCAGGGAGGGTGTTGAATGATGTGTCAATGGAGCATTTTGTGCCAAGGCAGCCTTCAGACAAGGGACTCTTAGGAAACAGTGAAGTCAGGGTGGTAAAATCAAACTGCATATGGTTTATCATACTGAGTGGTTGTAACCCAGAGTTCACAGAAGGAACTCCGCAAGGGAATAAGGTAAATAAATGGATGTTACATAGAAAAATGAGCAGACCATCTGTAATAGGTGGCTGATTTCAGCATTAATTACTCCTTGGTAATTACTGGATGATTGCTGATTTTATTTTCTTACATGATATATGAAGTACAAAAAGGCACATTAAAGAAGAGAATAAACATTCTAGAATTTAACAGGAAAAAAAAAAGAGGGGAAAGGGAGGGGAAGTGGCCAGCTCTCAGGATACAGAGGGAAAGCAAAGGAAGTGTCTATGGTTACAGCCAGAGTCCAACCCTTAGCTATTTCCTATTATCCATCATTTGCTAACTAAAACTTATATGAAAATATTTTAAAACAAGACTTTTTCTGAAGGACTTTACATTTTAATGAGTCAGGATCAAATTTGATTGAGCTTTGTCCCATACATTGTCAGCATTATTTTAATAATTTCAGGGTTTTTATTTACCTTTTATACGTCTGCATCCCTGGTCTCCCCCTGAAGTATAAATTGGAGCTGTGCCCTGCTTTCAGAGGAGACCTCTGTTACTAATTACCTGTGCCCCTCAGAAAACACTGGTGTGTTAGCCCATTCCCACCCTCAGTTTCCCAGCTGTAGCAGTCAAGTCTTGCAGTAGAGGTGTTCTCTTTGAGACGGAGCTCTGAGCAACCTTCCTTTCTCACCACAGCAAGAAGCAACACCTTCAGTGGCCCAGAACAAAGGCGTTGGAATCAAATGAACCTGGATTCAAAGTGATCTGGGCAAATCATTAATTCTGAGATTCTCTTGCCTCCTTTATACAATGAACGCATACGTTGAGTATATGGGTCCTGAATGCAAGGTGAATCCCAGAAAAAACTCAGCAGAGGCTTCTGAGTTGCTGATGGTTCCCACGTACCCATACACCCCACTCCTGGGAACCTGCTCCCAGCAAGACCGCCTGTCCCAGAGAGATGATATTCTAGTGACAGACAGCAGAGTACAGAGACACATCGGAGTTCACTGACAGATGGATTAGAGGGACGTTCTGAAGAAACCAGGGCAGAGCAAGGGGAGAGGGCGTACGTTCTCAATGGATGGTTAGGGACAGCCACTCTGAGGTGAAGCCTCAGTTATTTATTTTGTTGTTGTTGTTGTTGATTTTTTGTGTTTTTTTTTTTTTTTTTTTTTTTTTTTTTTGTACCAGGGATGGAACTCTGGCCCGTGCGCTTGTGAAGCAGGCAGTAGAACCACTGAGCCAAATCCCTGGCCCTACAAACTCTCAGTTATAAAGAGGAACGATCCTTGGAAAAACCAAGGCCATTCGAGGCTGTTCCTGGTAGATAGTGCAGCAAGTACAAAAGCCCCAGGTGGAGGGTGAGCTCAGCAGAGGGGAGGAGAACAAGGGAAGCAGCAAGCTTCAACAGAGGGAGGGTGAGGGCCCCAGGCAGGGTCGGAGAGCTTGGAGTCAGAGAAGTCAGGCGCACGGGTTGTTTTCTCACTCTGAATAGCAGTCCCTGGGGATTTTAGCCAGAGGGAGCGAGCCGGTTTACACTGGGAGATGATCTCTGTACTGTGAGGAGCCCGGGAAGGAGCAGGATCCCCGGGGAGACTGTTGCTCTGCTCCGGGCAACACCATAGAGTCTTGGAGTAGGGTAAGCCGTGGAAAGACAGGAGTGAGTTCTCAATGTCCTTTAGAGATGAGACCAGGAAAACGTGCTGGCGACTTAGATGTGTGGTGGGTAAGGGGATGACGGATACTGAAGGTGATTCTTACACGTACAGCCTAACTGGGCAGAGTACACCTCCCGAGACGTGGAAGATGAGCTGGGGGAGAAGCTGCTGCGGGGCTCTTGAGGACCTCGGTCCAAGCCTCGTGTTACGGATCCCCGCGGGGGTGTCAGGGGTAGCTCTGGGAAGTCAGCTTTTGATGGCTCTTGAGAACTTTGACAAAACGAAGCCCAGTAGAGATGATTTCTCAGTTCAGCCCCCTTACAATGTGTGTGGCTCTTTCCCTCCTACTCCCTCTTTGCGCTAAAAATCTGCCTTGCCCATCCTCCTCCTTATAATCGTCCCTTTTCTTCTCTTGGGCTTGTCTTGACAAAAATCTCAGTCAGGAAGTTTTACTATTGCAAGGAGAGATGACGCCTGTGGCATAGCATGTGCCCTTCCCTCCAGCAGTCCCCTTAAAACCTGCCTTTGCCACGATGGCTGGAAGAGTACCACCTTTGAGCACTGCGAGAGCAGTGTGCCTTCTGGGTCCCCCTCATGATGGGGCCGAGAGAGAGAGAGAGAGAGAGAGAGAGAGAGAGAGAGAGAGAGGGAGAGGGAGAGAGAGAGGTGCTTTTAGGCCCTGTCCTGCATCTCAGACTAGACCAGGCTCTCACACTCCTCCTGTGGGGCCCCTTTTCCCCTGGAAAGGGCAAGACTGTGGCCCGGGCAGGAGGAAGGAACAGGCAAGAGTGATAAAACATGCTCATTAGCACTGTGCAGAGCTGTCATCAGGGACCCAAAAGTCATGGCTCCAACCTGTAACAAATTCAGGCCAGCTGGCCTTTGGCAATCTCTGGGAAGGTCCCCACCTTCCTGGACAGTGAAACGGCTGGTGTTACTTTGCCCTCAGCCTTGTTTTAGCCATGAGGAGCGTCTGTAAATATTGTAGCAAGATCAGAGGCACATGCATTCTCTAACTTCTTTGGTAAGTAGGAGTGAGTATGAGCTTATCGTCCCTACTTAGCAGCAGCAGCAGGAGGAAACATGAACCCGTGTCCATCCAGGGTCTCCCTGTTAAAGTTCTTCCGTGACCACCTACCTTTAGGATAAAGTCTCAGCTGTTTCTCAAGTTGGTGCTCCGGTTCCCTACTCATCCGAGAGCACTGTTTCTGCCTTCTGCCCAGGTCCTTAACTCCACCCAATCCTAGCAGTCTCCAGTTGCTTGTAGGCCTGACTGTCTCTGATCATGGGTCTTGCTTACACCCTTTGCTTTGCCAAACTCCTCTGTCTCTCTTCCTCTCTCCACCTGGTCCTCATCCCTCAACTTTCAGCCATATGGACCCTGCTCGGGGCAGCCATATTTCCTGAGCTTTCTCTTCTGTGTTAGCTTAATGTTGACTGTGCTACTTCACAATTGCTCGCCCAGGTCTGCCAGACCCTCAGAAGCCAGGGTCTTGCTCATGTTGTTACTCCTTGCCCTTTCTTGCCACAAGGGCCTCCCTCCTGGGGCAACAGGCCTGTGCTCAGTTCCCACTTTCCCTCCTAACTCATAGCAAAGCCTCAGGACCTCAAGCTGAAAAGAAAAAAAAAAGAAGTGCCTTGCAACTCAAGATCAAACCAGTATCCTCATCAACAGCAATTTTTTGTTACTTTGAAACCAATTCTACCTAGCATCAAAAGGCAGATCTGACAATCACAGCAGGATAGGAGGAATTTTAGCCTCATACAAAGGATGGATTTCCATAGAAATAGTAGGTACAGATGAAGAGACTCACTGTCCTGAGCTCATTTTATGAATTTGCCACTTGTTGCTGGTGAGAACACAGGCAAAGCACATATTCTCTTAATTTTAATGTGGGCACAGTAATCCCCACTTCACTGTGTTGTCAAGAATAAGTGAGACAGAGCTTGTGTCTGGCAAACTTCATGGTATTTAGTATACACTCTAAATTAATTGAAGCTCTTATTGTTAAAATTATAATGATGAAACAGCCTTTGATTTTTGTGGTTTATAGTTTTCTCCTTGGAAATAGGCTCATTAATGTGAAAAAGGAGTTCCAAAATGGCATGTAGAGAGGACTTCCATTTGTGCCGTAGAAATAAATTAATAATGGGAAGATACTCTTGGGGTTCATGGAGATGTCCGGGGGGGGGCGTTCTGATTGATTTAAATTTTATTCCTTTTGCTGAACTATATATTTTCTAATAAAAGCATGCTATTCCCAGAGTGAGTGGCGGTAGAGATGAGATCTAACGCTTGAGAAAGAAATTAGCTGGAGGACGAGAAGTTGTGGCCCATGTCCGCTCCCCATTTTGGACTCCTGGGTGGTACTAACCATGGCTCTCCCTTGGGATTTGGCAGGATTTTTCACGCAGATCTCCACCTTGGCTGATGTGCAGGAAAATGTCATGGAATACCTACACGTGCTGAGCCGGCCCAAGGTCATTGACCAGGAGCACGATGTGGTATGGACGGAAGCTTACATCGACAGCACTGTGAGTCCACAGGGCCCTGGGGAAGAGGCTGGGGTTTACCCTCATCCCCCACTATGAGGGTTTTCCTGCATCCGTTCCATGGAAGAACAGTTATATCATTCTTCTTTAATTATGGGGTTCAGTGCCATTTTCCTGGGTTTTGTGTACCCTTGGTGTCAGTGACCTTGGCAAGCAAGGTTGCTGAAAATGTCCTAGAATGGAACATGTACCTCTGGTCAGCATAAAGAACGCCTTTTTGGCTTCTGTCTGGCCCAGTTCCTTTTCCCCTTTCCACCTGTGCTCACATCCTCTCAGTAAAGCAGCAGTTAAACACATTCTCAGATTCAGCCCACATCGGATGTGAGGCCTTTTGTCCCAGTGGTGAATCCTTGGGTCTCAGGAGACCACGTGACCAAAACTCGGCTCTCCTGGTAAGTTGGAGCCACCATAGAGGTTACAGTTATATTTGCTTCCAATGATGTGGTATTGACCAAAGCTTATAAGGGAAAGTATGCTTAAAAGTTGGTTGCGATGACTGTGTTGTGTGAACCTCTGGACCTGGGCTCATTCAAAAGCGAAATTCCACGCAAAAGATTGTGGTGCCAAAAGAACTGAAGAGGAAGTAGTGTTGCCAATCATCAAGTACTGGCAGTGGCTCCGTGATTGTGTTTCTTGTGAAGTTGCAGAGTGATTTTTCATAGTGACAGTGAGTCTATTGTGAGCAGCATTTTTCATTTATTGATTGTAGGTGTTTTCACAGGACCTCCCCGCCTTCATCTGTGTGGGATTAACATCACATTACTGTGTTTACAGCTGTAAGGCAGACCCAGCTGTCCTCTGGAGTGATCCTGGTGGCTGTCATGGGCTGGCTTGTTTCTCCTTAGGCTCTCTTGTTCCTGCTACATTTCAGGTAGCTTCAGGGAAATGCAGGGCAGGAACAGCAGGTGGGAACCCGTGTTGGGGGACACCTTGCCCAAAGCCGGGCCTCAGCAGCTTGCCTTTCCTCAGCCTCCGAGTAGACGGGGACCATAGAGATACGAATGTGGCATACCCTGTGCAGGAACAGTCGCCCAGTACCAGTAGACGTGGAGCTGAAAAACTGATGGTTGGGGAGACCTTGAGCTTTTATCAGTTTGATTTTGCCCCATAGAAATAAAATAGCTAAGCTGCTCCAATTTCATGGGCACTGTATTGACAAGAGTAACAATAGCAATGCCAGTGATGGTTCTGTCTCTTCTTACATATGGACGAGGAAGGGTTGAAACCTGGGAGAGGAGAGACATGTGGCTGGCCGGGACTGGAGCAGCTGAATCTTGGTGATCTGCGTGCAAACCCCAAATAGTTTGATCCATCATTTTATTTGTTTTAACAATATAAAAATATAAGAACAGAATCTCTAAAATTAAAACATTATGGTACTAGATCCTGGGTCCTCAGGCAGATCAGTATGATAGAAAATAAAAATTTAAAAACCCCAGAAATCCCTCTGTCTGCAGGTTTTTAGTGTATGTTAAAGGAACATCTCAGGCCAGTGGGGCTAGTGGAGCTTTGTAATACACATCTTTCTGAAAACTAGGGAGCCATTTAGACAAAAATAAAATTAGTTCTAATATTCACAGTACATCCAGGAAGGAAATCAGGAAATCCAGAGGTGTAAACTATAAAAAGTGAAGCCATACAAGTAACTAGAACAAACCTGTGTGGATTCCTCTGCGATCTGGTCTCCAGAAGAGGCTAACACAAGAAAGAGAGACATTAAGTTTGACTATTTAAAATAAAAATTTAAAAACCATAAAAGTGACTCTTGTAAGTCAAAAAAAAAGAAAATATTTCCAACATATAGCACATAAGAAGAGTTAATAATCCTGATTTTTAAGAATTGAAGAGAAGTACCTAAAATTCCCATAGAAAAAAAATGAACATAAAATTTATAAATTACTTTTAAATATATGAAAAAAAGTACAGTCTCACTCATAGAACAATTTAAGTTACACTACTTCTCACCCGGTGGAAATTAAAAGCTTAGCCATGCACTATTTGGGGAGGCTGTGAGAAAGGGAGGTTTTCGTTGATTGGTGTGGGAATGGGCAATGGGGCAGTCTCTGTGGGGACATTTGTATTCGTCCTTTGTTCCAGCAATTCTGCTTGGAATTAGGTGTGAAGGGGAATCTCCAGTGACACCAAATATATATGCACCTTTGTTCATTGCACAATGCTTGTAAATTCCAAGTATTGGGAGTCATCTAAAAGCCCCAAACAAGAAACTGATTGGACAAACTATGGAATATATACTTACTGGAGTCATGGTGTAGAAAAGCAAGCACGGGAATGAGCGACGTGCAATGATTTCCAGGATACATTGCTAAGTAAAGTGAGAAAAATGTAGCAGGAAGGGGTAGCAGGCTACCTGCTAAAAGGAGGAATGGTAAGTAAGAAGGTGTACGTGTATCTGGTTATTTCCACAGAAAGAAACATAAATCGGAAAATAGGAGTGATTACCCACAAGAGGTAGGAAAGAGTACAGAAGAGAAAGGATTACAGAGGGATAGATACATCTTCAGGGTACCGTTTGGCAGAGTTTTGACTTATGAAAGTGTGTGTTTTATGTATTCAAAAATAAAATTATGTCAATAAGAATGGAGGACAAAACTGTAAGTTAATGCAAACTGGAGTAAACAAAGCCAAGCGTATTTCAGCTAAGTAACAGAGTTGTGCAGGAAGAAAGATTAAAAAAATACCTAAGCTTTTGAATTAATCTTACATTTGATATTAAAATTTGAACATAAAGCTAATAGTATCTGCCCTTCAATCTATGGAATAAAATAAAAGTGCAAGTTAGTTACTCTCCTTTTAGTGTCATTCATAGTACTAAGGGTATAACGGTTCTGAATCTGTTTGTTAGTACTTCAAGATTGATGAAATGTGGAAGTGGATCGTGACAAAGCAGGTACACGTGAGATGGGACTGGGTTGAATGATAACCCACTGTACTCACTGAAAAATGCTGGAAGCAATGGCACCCAAGTAGCAATGAACTGCGATCCTCCCCACGAGAATATCTTAGAGAAATTATTACTGCCAGGCTAGGGTAGGTAAAATAAAACACCCCACACCAAATAAGAGCCTGGAAGATCTTGTGACCAATGCTAAGGAAGTACAGAATACGGCCACGTCAGAGGGACGCAGGGCCTTGATTGATCCAATCTGAGATGATTTGACCCACAACACAAAGAATGACAGCAGTGGGTTACGACCGATTGAAACAAATTCTGAATACTAAATAGGTGAACAGATCTGAAGCAGATGAGGTAAACGGAGCAGTAAGTGGGTGGGAAGGAGTGTAACGGATAACGCGGTGCCATTTGGGAAAGGTGGAGGAAGCCATGGAGTAGGAAAAATCACCATTTTGCCAAAAACTAGTTTAAAGATTACCAGTGGATTGTAAGTATAAGGGAAAGTTGGATGGTGAGTGGGATATTTTTATAGTTCAAGATGCTTCCCCAGAGATTTGCAAGGGGGAAAACAGCGTCTATAGCACCTAGCCAGTAGCATTCTGTATACACTGTCTCCTGTGCCGTAGAGTGGTGGAATCCCAGCAACATTTCCAGCAGGTCATCAGAATTAGTGTCACCAGTGAGAAGCAGATGGACTTCGTGTGCCTGAGGAGGAGGATGTAGCACACATATGTGGTATCTAGCTGGAGAGACAGAATGTGAAGCTCATGGCGAACATAAGCTCATGAAGAGGATACATCGTTGTGTGCATTTGGTGTCTTGCTGGAGATAATGTTAATCACTCAAATCAATCATCGTATGGACCTAAATGCATGCATGCATAGGTTTATGCATAGGGAAATTAATAGAGAGGGAAACCCACTTCTACTTAAGCTTTGCCACTAAATAGTCTTTGACAGCAGGGCGAAGGCAGATGGTCTGGGGCCTGTCAGGACCTAAGGTTCTAGAAGAAATGCCTTGAAAATCTCATGCTTTGGTTAAGCCTTTCCATGAAATTTATATTCTGTGCCATAATCATCTTAACTTACTTTTAAATAATGTTTTAAGCGGCTTATTATGGAGTAAAATTGGTAAGCCAAGATGACACAGCTCATTTATCCCACCTCTTCAAGAATGCTTTGGAGGATATACAGTAAAGCCAAGCCCCAGAATCTGGCTATCCTCAAAGTGATAGCTCAGCATGGTCACTGCTTTTCAGGAGTCCCTTATTGTATCTCTGCAAATCAGTCTGACAGATCCTGTAGAATGGGGTAGAATGTTCTGAGGGTCCTTCTCATCTTGGGGGCGTTGAGCAACCTGTTTGGCCAGTGGAGATGTGGAGGAGTCCTTCCTCCTCTTCACCGGACCTACGGGTAAGAAGAAGGCCACTGCTCTCCCTATGGGGGCTCTGACCAAGAAGCCACAGTCCCTTCAATCGCCCTGTCTGGGCCTAGATTCTGTAGAGCAAGGAGACAACACCCTATTGTCATCTCCACAGGGTCAGATTAGGATCTGCTGAGCCTAAATTCCATGATGAGCCCCCTGATGTTGGAACCATGCAGAAGGTAAAAGGGGGAAATGAACAGTTGTGATCTTGTCATGGTCCTGACCCACATAGCACAGTCCCAAGCCAGCACCGCCCGGATGTGGCCCAGCTTGCAGTAGTGAAGGAGACTGGAGCCCTTGACATTGGGACTCGCAGTCAGCTCCATTTTAATAACCTGATGGTTTGGTGGGGTTGGTAGCTCTAGATATTAAAAAAGATATTTACATGCATTCAAAATCCACCTTAGATTATGAGCTAAGAATGCTAAAGTTAGAGTTAAAATAACAGCCTAGGTTTGTCATTCTCATCTATTAAATACTGGCTGTGCCACCTTAAGCAACTTAGTATCTGTGCTATTTCCAGCATTTATAAAGTAGGGATAAAACCTGACTTCCAGGGCTAAGCCTAAGAACTGGAGGCCTGTGCATGACAAGAATGTATTAACTGGGCGAGGGATTTCGCTCAGTGGTTCCTCTGCCTGCCTCGCAAGCACAAGGTCCCAAGTTCGATCCCCAGTACCAAAACAAAACATAATAACTACTACCTATCCTCACTTCCCGACTTCAGGAAGTTCAGTGTGAATTCATCTTGGCTGTGGGAAGTTTTTGAAAATATTATCCTTGCCTTGAGCTGAGACTCATATTAACCATGACATGGCTCGGACCTTTTGGTACTAGAGCTTGGTGCTTAAATACGCCAAAGACCTTGGAAGCTTTATTTGTCCAGACATACTTTGTGTTTGGAATTCATTCTGCTTTGTTTAGGTATTGTGGTCTCAGCACTCAAGTCTGGGGGTTAGTGGTCCCCAGGAAAAATGGGATCATGCCACGCCAGCCAGACCCATCACCCAGGCTTACTGAGGGGACATTTGTAGAGTTGGTCAAGGGGGAAATGAGGTAGCAGCCTTTCTAACTTGCTGCCTCTTAAACAACTTAATGTCCTGGGACCCTGTGCCACAGCACAGTGAGTGCTTGGTCTGAGAGTCCATTCTCCTGTGTTCAGTGGGTATGTCTGTCCCTGGGCTTGAGTCCCAGACCTCCTCGTGCCAGCTGGGGCTATACCATTATTGTGTAAATTAGGTAAGTGTCATTTAAATGAATGAATTGTGAGTGTAAAAAGAAAGTGGTTGATTCTGAGAAAAAGTGAATGATATAGAAAGAACTCTAAAGAAGGTTGCTGAAACATTGCTCCAGTGTAAAGCATGGGCAAAGGAGCCCTAAAAGAGAGGAGAGAAAAAGTCTTCCTTGCATTCAGTAGAAAGATTGGTATTTCCTTCCTGCCTGCCTGCCTGCCTGCCTTCCTTCCTTCCTTCCTTCCTTCCTTCCTTCCTTCCTTCCTTCCTTCCTTCTTTCCTTCCTCTGCCCTTTCTCTTCCTCTCTTCCTTTCCCTTTATCTTCTTCCTGTTTACCTTGATTTGTTCGTGTCTTCTTAGGCTGACGTGGTGGACTGAGGTGGCCGGGTTGTTGTCCACTTCCCTTCCTGTGTCTTGGTACCTGTGAGGGAGAGTGATCCTCCCACACACAGAGTACAGGGCCACTGACTGATGTGGAGTGGTTGTGCTTTTCAGCCAGAGCCATTGGCGCAGTTCTGTGACTCCACACTGCTCAGACAGCTGCCTTAGTTGTCCATGGTCAGGCTAGAAATCAGCGTGTTTATGAACAGCACAGTGTTTGTCCCCAGGTTCCCGGGGTGAAGAATGGCAGTGCAGGTAGCTGGATCCCTAGCTCAGGGGCTCACAAGGCCGCGGTTCGGTGTTGGCTGCACTGAAGGTGTCATCTGCAGCTGAGGGCTCTCATCTACGCTTACTTATCTTTGTTGGTGGAACGCAGCTCCTTGCATGTGCGGGATCCAGATGCTGTTTTCATGCTCACTGGGGACTGCTCGGAGAGGCTGCTCCCTGTACTTCACACATGGCCCTATTCACAGCCACAGGATGCTATCCATTTGCTTCCAGACCAGCCAGGACACATCCTGGGGATGATTTACCTTCTTCTCTTAAAGTCTTCTTCCGTATATCCTGTCACACGCATGCTGTAAAGGAGGGGTTTCCACAAGGACGTACTTGTTGGGGACCATTTGAGGGTCCTGTGTTCCACAGCAGTCTCTGCCCATGTGACCTGGTTGAGAAGAAAATAAACTTCTTTTCTTCTTCTTTTGGCTGAGGAGAAAATTCAGTCAAAGCTCCCGCCACACTCTGAAGAGAGACAGTTTTATGGCAGCTGACTTCCTTGTTCCTCATACCTTACTGCTCACCCCTGCTCTTTGCAGAAGACTGATTTTCTTTGTTACAGTACGGTATGAAGGGGCCTGACTCCTTCAGAATCAGAACACCTGCAACCCTGCTTTATGTTATTGCTACCAAATACTAAGGAACTAGGCATTTGTTGATTAGTAAATTCGGACGCTGTTCCCACAATTTTGCTTCATGAGGTCTTAAGTTTTCTTTCTCCTTAATTAGCCGGTTAGCACAAAATGAATTCCTGCTTGCTTGACTCATCAGTTATTATGGCTCAAAACCGGACAGCAACAAATATAATTATGTAATTGATTTAATACTTAAATGAATAGCTTAAAACAACTTGTAAGTACATTGCTTTTATTTTTATTACATACTCATTGATTCATACCATTCTGGGTCTGAACAAGTTCAAGATAAAAGTTGAACTATGAACAGAAGCTGAGGTTGGATTCTTGCGCATAGGAGACAAAGGTCACATTTGAGCAAGCTGATTCTAGAATTAAACCCACAAGACTTCTTTTCAGAGCCCATCCTCCCAGCCTGTTGCCACTGTTCTGATTAAATATTCTGTTACGCCTTGGCTATTCTATTTCAATTTGCATTTCCGGTGAAGACCAAATAAATGAATTAATGTTAACAACATTAATTATGTTTAATCTAATAAGATCTCGTATATTAACCGACAAAACAGCAAACACCAGAATGCACAAATCCATAGACTTCTCATCCAAATACAAGTCAGGCCCAGTCATTATCTCTTAGGCGCAGAGCAAAAATCTGTTAACAGTGGAATTAGTTCCATTTCTGTAAGCAAATGACTTGTGCTTTGCGGTTGGGTCTTAATCAGTTTGGGGAAGCCACTCGACCTGCAGGATAGAAGCAATACCACACCGGTGAAAGACCTGCATCCCTCATCAGCCTCTCCAGGGGTGCTTGCACAGACCACAGTGACCTACGGAAGAGGAAGCAAAGAAATCTTTTAGAAACAGTGGGAATGTGACCATTTGAAATAATGCGAATTCGTTACCGAGCCCTCCTGCCCCTCCCATTTTCTGGTAATGCAATTCAGTAAGCAATTTGTGGAAACTTCCAAACCAAGTTGGTTGCATTTACAAATTGGACGTTATCCCTTCTCCTCACCCCCCACTAAGTCCAACTTGGAGAAAATGCTTTGCATTTGATAAATTGCACATTTGTTTTGGTTTCCCATCTAGGAATGGCACCTAGGCTACTTAGGAGTTGTTTGGGTGATTGCTTTAAGCTATGACTCCTTACTGCCTAGAAGCAATTACTCTGGGGGTTGAAGCCATCTTAAAGGAGTTGTTGGGGCTTGGAAACTGAATTTACAGTATTTTCCCAAGACACTGCTGCATATCAAAGAGCTCCCTATCGTCAAAACAAAAAGATACGTGTAAAAAGAAACATAACCCATCCCGCTGGGTTGTGGAACAGAGAATGCCATCTGCATTATATGGAATAGAGGAAACTGATTACGTAGGGACCTCCATTTCAGAGCAGATGGGTTCATTAAATTTAATAGCCTCCAGAGCCTTTAGAATCTGTGTTAAAAACATGTGGAGCATGCTGTGACACTTCACTTCTGGCCCTGCAGTCATTACAACTCTGGCACAGACTATAAATATTACAGTACTTCATTTCCATTGAAACGGATTACTGTTATAATTATTTTTTGTCGCGAGATGCCGATGTTGAAAATATGAGCGTGTTCCTGATTGGGGGTACTACTCATAGTTAAGTGTCCCCCTTTTCCATTTATGCTGGATTTCTCTGTTAAGTACTTCTGTTGTTTTCTTCTGAGCTCCGCCTTTTTCCCTCAGAGTTGGTGTTAGAAAACTTCAAATCAGTGGTATAAACGTAACCTAAGGTAAGATGTTCTAACATGTAAGGTGTACACTCATAGAAGAGCGTAGGACTGAACATGAAAGAGATTTTTAAGACTTCAGGTATTTATTGTTGTTTCTCCTTTTGTGCTTCAGTGACTTGTACCTGGCTATAATAAAAGACCTGCCCACATCCTCTGCCACAGAGAAATGAGGAAGATCCCCCCACAGCCTGTGTGACCACATAGGGTGATGGATTGTTCAGCACTTTGTTTACAAAAGACAACTAGGGACTCAAAGCAGCGGGAGTCAGAGTGAAATGTGTTGACTCTTAGAGACAGGATGTCTTTGTAGTCCTGTCCTGAGGCAAGACGAGATTTGGGGATCCCTTTCATATTATTTTGACTTGTCCCTTGACTCCTGTTGGCTTTATTTCCGGGCAGGCTCTCCTTATGTGGTGGCAGCCTAGTCTCTACCATCCACTGTCTTTGACAATGTTTAGAGCCCTTTCTCTTCCGGCGTTTGCATGAAGCCTAGGATAGGGCCTTTCGATTCACTGCATCACACTGAGGCGTGAAATGCAGCTACTTGCTGAATCTCACTGAGTGGGAAGAAATCAGTACCACAAGAAAGTTATGCTGGTGGTACTGAAAAAATATTCAAGTCTCAAACAGAACTTGCCTGTAGAAGCCAAAACTGATCCATTCCTGAAATTATGTGGAATGATCACTGCGATTCATTATGGTACCATATGTATAAGCAGTAAGCTCTTTATCTTGTCAGTATTTTCGTGGATCTTCCATGTTTAAACACATGGAAGCAGCACTGCTCTGGGAGGTACGGGAAAGGGGAGGAATAGAGCCCTGTTGCTTGAACACCTCCCAAGTGCCTAGGGAAGCTCTTAAACACATTTTTGCTCCTCCCTGGCATTGCAGAGCCCAAGTTTTCCTTTATGTAATTATGTGTCAACCTGATAATGGCGATATAAGATTCTGCACTGTGGATTATGTGCTGTACTCATATTTGTGTCAAGATACTGGGCTGGGAAAGATTGCTACAGGGATCAAGAGGTTTTATCTGTGGCTACAGTAGAAAAGCAAACTGGGAAGATTATAACAATGATAAGATTAATATTTTATAATCTCTGCCTCATTTTTCTTCATTACTTCAGGTAATCAAAAGTTGACTCACAGTACTTGTATCACCTCCTGGATACACCCAGGAGCAGCCTCAGCAGGGACCAAGACTATCTAAGGGTAGGAAACTATCGAAAGCGAACAGCCACTTTCTTTCTTCTTTCTTTCTGGAATGCAGCCTTTGTGCTGTTTCTCAAGCCTTTATTATATTTTCACATTCTTTACAGACCAGTGCTGTTCACCCCTGCCCTTGGGCATGGGTAAAATGTGGTCCCCTCTACTTTCTTGGCTCTAAATGATGTCCCAATTCAAACCCAGTAGAGATGAACTCAGTGTTTGTGTATCTGCATTTACATTTCTGAGAAAATCATGTGAAGCACTCCTGCCCATGGTTCCCCTGAGGTCAGAAGTCTACTTACTCAGTAAGCTGTGGCCCAGAAACAGAGCAGACAGTGCTATGACAGATTCTGCAAGAAGGAGGCATTAAAGATGCAGAGGGAGGAAGCCCCTGGATTCGAAGACACTGCCATTTCTAAAACTCAGTCTTTTCTATCTAAGCTTCTGCAGGCTGCAGCCCGTCTAGGCTATAATGCTGAACCTCAGGAGTGAGCCTTCAGTGAGCCTCAGGCTCAGAACCTCCTTTGAGTTTGGGGTCCCCCTGACTTACCCCTGTTTTCTGTATCCTTGACCCTGCTCTTCCTCCTTATCCTATCTCTCCTGCATGGTGGGAAGAACCTCTTTTTCTTGGGCTTCTGAGTGTCTTGGGAAGTATTCTGGCTACCACAAGCAAATCTGTACCGTGTTTTCCCCCTTTGTGGCCCAGATATTTGGGCGATTTAGATTCCCAAAGCTGATTCTCATGCTTTGACATGGTTTAGACTAAAATGAACACATTCCTCTTCTTACCAGCATGAAGAACAATTAAAATAATCCCAGAGAATCAGGCTGTGGTTTGATATCAGCTGCTGCCAGTTTCTCTTCTCTTGTGGTCCACAGTATTTTTCTCCATGAGAAATATTTAAGTATTTTGCTATTATTCCGTAAGGATTGATGTTCCAAATATAAAAGCTTTGTCGATGAGGCCACATTTAAAGATAGGAGTAAGAATATTTTACCCGTCATGGGTCTCTTAAACTGTTTCTGTTTATAATTGGCTGCGAATCGTTGCTTTGCTTCTTGCCTTCATGGCTTTTCCTAACCACTTGGAGGTGATATGGCAAGCAGGGAATTCTTCCAACCTTATTGTTCTGGAATATGTCCTTCTATTAGACGGCCAGTCCCTCAGGGGAAATTCTTTCTTATTCAAAGAAAAGAAAGGAAAAGCACAGACAATAGTTTCTTCAGATGAGAGGAGTATGTTCTCACAGCAGTTTCCATTATGTTTAATCGAAGAACCTGGAACATAGAAATCTTCTCTGGGTTTTGGGAGCAGTTATTACGTGCTCTTGTCGTTGTCTTTCAGAGTGAGCAAGCAAATGGTCCAAGGTGAAGCAAGCGCAGAATGCTCACCCCACAGTCTGCCTCTGTCTCCACTGGCCCACAGTTACGGTGGTGTTTGTTTCTACCTGAAAGGTCTTTCCTTTGGAAAACACGGATTCAGGCAGCAGCAGATCTCTCTGATGGTATTCCCTTGGAAGGGTCAGGGAGACGTACTGTCCCTCACACTTTACGAAGACAAGTCTGTCTCAAGACCAATTTAGACAATTTTTTAAAATGTCTACCCCTGAAAAACATTTGAAGAGCTACTCTAAAATAACTTCACAAGTAGTTGACGTGTTTTTATGGTCAGCTAATACATTGGAGAATATTTAAAAGCCTGACAGGATCTTCCCTGGCTCAGAAGCCCGAGCCTTTGAAGCAGCTGATCACTGGCCTCCAGTTTGCTTCTTTCGGTGCAGCCTTCCTCCATTCTCTAGACGGTGCTGCCAGCCAGTCTCGCCTTTCCTACCCTTCTTATCCTTCCCACACTTAACGATCTCAAGAACCAACTCAGTGGTGCTTCTGAACTAGACCGCTGCACATGCTGTTCTCTCTTCTGGAATGCCCTGTGTGTGTCCTTTCTCTCGGTGTCATTATCAACTCTTCTGTCGTCCTTGATGGGCCCCGGGCTGCATTGAAGCCCCCAGGATGTGCTTACCAAGAATATGGCCCTATCCTAAATTTCTTGTACTCTGTCAAGATACCTACATTCACTTTTACCCCATTGAACTGTAAACTACTGAGGAGAGGGATATCGTCTGATTTACTACAATGTCTGGTCACGTGTGTTTATATACCCTGGGATGTCTGAGCCTCCTGGAATGGAGATCTTAAGGTTAGAGAGGTCTAACCTTTGAGGAACTGGAAACGTGCATTCAGAATGGCAAGGGTGGTTTAATGTCTCATATATCATCGTTAAAATGAAATTAGTCATATTTTTGCCCACTCTTGAAATAGAAGAGACATTTTTAAAAGGGTTTGGCACAGTCAGGATCATTTCTGGTTGTTAGGAATATAATGGGCATTTGGGGAACCCTTGAAAATAATTCCTTACATTGTTTTCTCATCTCCTGACCCCTTGTGCTTCTTGTGTATTGCCTCCCAGAGTCTTAACGTGGTCCCCAGAGCCCCATGAAATGACCAGTCTCTGTCCCTTTCAGAACAGCACCTTCACACCAGTCTCTGGTTGTTCGAGCAACCTGGACTCATTCTGTCACCTGCACTTTTGCGCAGGTTTTTCCTTCTCAGCTGGGAAGACCGCCCTCCTGCTCTGCTCCTCTACTGCAGAGAGGCTCTTGCCCATGCTCCCGGTTTCCGCTAAAATGTCATCCTTCTTGTACCCAATGACTTTCCATCCTAGGTACCACCAGGTTTGCAGTTATTTTAATGAGGCGCCTCGACTCTTCCTCATCTTAGAAATTATTTCCTTGGATGTCTCACCAACGAGAATATAAGGACTTGGCAAAGTCTGCACTGTAGTCCTGTAATGCAGTCCTTGGGCTGGCACCTAGTTGGTGCTCAGGATTAACTCAGGCAGACAGAGCAGCTTGTTCTTGGTCTCACCACCTGTCTCTGTTTACCGCTCACTGGTTTATTTCTCCCACTTTACATTGCCCTTTTCTACACTCATACAGTGAAACTCCAAGAATTAGAGAAGCCATGCAGACTATCAGCTATAACACCATGGCCCTGAGAATAGGCTTCACAGTATTGAACCTGAAATTCACATGTCCTGTTTGGCTTCTGTTTGAAAGCCTAGCTGAACGGGCAAATCCCATTCTGCAGCAGCTGGCTTATGTGAACGTCAGCTTTGTGTTCTGAGTAGCAGTCGCTGATGTTAGATGGAGGAGCACAGACATTTCTGGGGTGGGTCAGATATCTGCAGTGCTCTCTTCCTGTGAACACTGTTAAATCCAATAGGTCGGGAGAAGAGATGACTGCTTGAGGCGCATTGTTTATACTATATTACTTACGCCTGATGGAAAAGTTCCTAACAGTGGTTTTCTTGCTGAAGATACGGTTATGGATAAAATCTGGAATGTGATTTTTTTTTTTGGTAGGGGATCATCATAATTTAGGTGGACTCCAAAGAAACTTGATATTGGGAGAGGCCCAGAAAAACATTTGGGTCCACACAGCTTCTTTAGCATTAGCACTCAGTCCTCCAACAAAATATAAATGCTCTCTGCTTTTAATTACTGTCCATATTCAGGCCAAGGTAATTACTTTGGGCCAGACTGATATCATGATAGAATAGCAGTGTGTTTCCTAAGAAGATGCTAAGAAACCCTTAATGAATTAGTGTTTTGACTTATGTAACAGAATACTGAGGGATTGGGGAGGGTGAAGGGGTGAAATCATAGATTTTTGGCAGCTGTCTGCCATCATTGCACTTGGTAATCTGCTTCTTATTTAGTTTTCTGTTACGTAAAATCATAGCATTCTCAAGAAGTATTGATCACTGCAGGACGATTTATAGGGAACAAAACCATACTGTGCTCAAAAAACTTTCCTTTAGAACTGAGATTACGGTCGTTATTGAAATATGTGGGTTTTTACTTAGAAAGTACTGTGGTTTTGTTAAACAGAAGTTATTCAAAGGTTAAAATAATTTTAATTTTAACTATTAATATTATTAAGAACAGATTTTTTAACCAGGTCTGACTGAATGCAAACAAGAACAGACTTGGAAAAGAAAATTGGTGGCTAGGAATGCAGAAATGAATCAAGCAAGGGCTGTGCCTTGGCCACGATATGTACAGAACCATACATAGTTGTAAGGTCTAGTGATTTCCCCAGACTGCGTGGAATCTATATCACATTTGCCCATTTCCTATTTCTCTTGCAGTGATAATCCAACACAGGGCTGGATTAGGAGCACTCAGAATCAACAGACTTTGTATTCTGCTTGCAGAGTTCAGCTGCCCCTTCTCTATCTGTAGCTGGTTAGCAAGCAGAAGGGTTTACTCTTTAGCCACAGATGTTTTCAGGGACACTTGTGAAACCAGATGTGGCATGACCCAAATCCTTCACCAGTGTCTACTAAGCTAAGTGTTAGTCCCCTTTGTTGAGCCCTGGGCCGTCTAGGAAATACAGTTTAAGTTCCTGCAGGTAACAGTTGAAGACAATTGGGTAATTTATAATTGTTCAACTATTTTTGGTAATTATTGGTATCCTCCAACATTTAGTAAAGAAGCTGTAAGTCCTTTGCTCACAATCTTACCAACAGGCCACCGTGAAAACAAGTCTCATGCCAGTTCTTTAATACATGCAAACATTTGTTCACAAGCATGTGAAAAAGCAACTTGTTCCGAAAGCTCAAGCAAACCCTACTTCTCTGTCCTTTCAGGGTTCTGATGCCACTTTGCTTCAGGGCACACACATTATTTTTAGGAATCTTCACCTTCTGTTTGGACTCAGGTGACTGAGAGATCTGAGTCAGCAGCTAAAGGCAAGGTTATTTAAAAACCAGGTTGGGGGCTTACTCCTAAAACCCCTGCTCCTAGAGTACTTTTGTGGGTTCTTGCAGAAAAATGCAAGGCCTCTGCAATATACTGAACCAATCCAAAGCGGACACCTCCAGTTTCTATTGTAGTTGTGATGGTCATTGTCCATTATAATCATTGGTAATACCCTTGGTGTTGATCAGAAATAAACAGCCATAGCATGTGTAGCCCTTTGCTTAAATATTAGTCAGAATGCATCTTCCTGATTAAGGCAGTTGACCACATATAAGATTAAACACCTTTTCATGCTAACATAGGCTTTCACATTTCTATCACACCAGCTCTATACTGAAGCATTCCATGGTCAGTTACATACCAATATGAGTGCTGTATTACCTACTCTCAAGGTTTCTTTTTCGTCAAGTAGGAACAATAGTGATGGTGATCCCCTTGGGTTGTGAAGATTTGAAAAAGATAATGTTGGTTATCATCATGACAAGCACATAGCAAGTGATTGATCAGTGTTAATCGTTATCATCTAGCAATTCGGAATAATATTATTACTTAGAGTTCCATACACAGGGTTTCTTAGAATGAATTCTGCCTTCTTTGTATTTTAAAATTGCCAAATTCTGGTACTCTTCAAAAGGAAGCTCTCCAGACTGCAGTCCCCCCTCCCTCTGTACTGGCACTGGGTGAACTCAGGGCATTTTCACTAAGCTATATCCCCAGCCTATTGTTTTGAGATAAGGCCTTCCTAAGTTACTAAATCATGGGCCTAGGTGGGGCTCGAACTAGCAGTTCTCCTGTCTCACCACATCTGGCTGTCTCAGCGATCTTCATGGCTGGAGAATTTGCAAACTAGAGCTAGAAGTAACTGGAATCCCAGGATCTATGGTGCTCCTGACCTGGGGCTGTGGCTGTGCATAGGGAGAAAGGAGCTGCACTGTGCAAATTGAAGGTGCATTCTTCCCACAAGTGCGATCCACAGGCCTCACCTGAGCAGCACAGTGAAGGATAACTGGGAAGAGCTGTCATAAAAAGACAGCGAACGTCTACCCCAACCCTGGGCCGTGTGCTTGGGTTCCTCTGTCTGCTGGTCCTACCGACTCTGTACTTCAGAGGCTCAAGCTGAGGTGCGGAGAGATTGCAGACTTTGCATGCAGAGATGGGATGATCAGTGGATCAGACGGGATTCAGTCCTGGGTCATCTGTGTGTCGGGGGGCTGTGCTGTCAGACTTGATGTCACATGCAGACAGGTGGGGAGCAAGCCCAGCCTGCGGGCTACTTTCAGAGGTGCAGAAGCCCTCCAAATGCCTCAAGGCGGTTACCAGGGCTGTTCCTACTTCCGCCATCCAGAGTTGTATCACTTGCCCTGGATTTTGAAAACTCCCACAGTGCCTGCCTTGAGAGTGGAAGGCATGGAATCCTGGCTTGTCCTGAATTAACGTTCCCTATAGCTTTGACAACCCCCAGATAGGAAACTTTAAATTTTGCAATATGTGTCTCTTACATGGAACATTCTCTGTGCTGTATTAAATGACAGCAAGGGAACTCAGCTCATCACAGTTGTAAAAGAAACCACAGCATTCCTGAGTTTAAATCTCAAGTCATAACAGTTGTGTTTGATGGGCTTTTAAATATCCTGGAATTTGCATTTCGAATGTGTTATACATCACAAAAGGATTTTAATGGTGTTATCACATCAAACACTGTAATCACATCCTATAATTTGTATAACTACCACTGCTGTCACTGTGTCAAAAATCAGGTTATTTATGATATACACAGCTTCTTTCCTAGAGGTGATGGATGGTCCTGGACCAAACTCTTTGTGGACACTTGAAATGACTTTGTATGGTAGATCTGGCTACCTCTGTGGAAGTCAGGGAAGGTAAGCAAGAGGTTAAGAGGTAGAGCAAAATATCAAATACTCGATGGAACCAGCCAACATGACCCGAAGGCAGGCCGAGACGGGGCATAGAACCTTGGCTAAAAACCAAATAACTCATTTTTTTAAATGTCCAGAAGATCCACATAGACATTTCTCAAAAGAATACCTGCAGAATGCTCAGCGTTACTAATCACCAGGGGAATGTATATCAGAAGTACACGAATATCTCCTCACTCTAGTTGGAAGGGCTGTTAGCAAACAGACAAAAGATGACAGTGCTGGTGAGGACATGGAGAAAAGGGGCTGCTTGCACACTGTTGGTGGGAACATAAATTAATGCAGCCAGTAGGGAAAACTGTATGGAGATTCCTCAAAAAATAAAAACAGAACTACTATATGCCAGCAGCCCTTCTCCTGGGTATATAACCCAATGTAATGAAATAAATGTGTGGAAGAGGTATCTTCACTCCTGTGTTTATTACAGCGCTATTCCCAGTAGCCAAGATATGGAAATAACCCGTGCATCTGTCAGCCGATGAATGGACAAAGAAATGTGGCACATGCACACTAGGGGGTGGAATTCAGGCGTAAGAACAGAATGAATTCCTGCCATTTGTGACAGCATGGATAGGACTGGAGATCATTATGGTAAGCAAAATAAGCCGGTCACGGAAAGACAAGTAGGAATGATCTCACTCATATATGGAATGTAAGAAAGTTGATGTCATAGCAGTTGAGAGTAGATTAGTAGTTCCGGGAGGCCGGGGAGAGGAGGTGTATTGAGGGTAAGAAGTTTTACTTACGTGGGAGCAAGAAGGCCTCGTGTGCTCTTGTGTAATAGGTTGGCTACAGATAATGTACCATGCATTTCACAGTGCTAGAAGAGGGCTGGGAATTAGCCCAGTGGTGCCTCTGCCTGCTTCATGAGAGCAAGGTCCAGAGTTCGATCCCTGGTACCAAAAGCAAAAGAAAACAAAATGCTAGAAGAAAGGAATTTGAAACATTTTTTTTCCATAAAGAAGTGATGGCTGTTTGAGGAGACAGATACGTTTGACCTGATTTAAACATTATACAGTATATGCATCTCTTGAAATATCACATGATACTTTACTACTATGTACATTTTTTTCTGTTTTTATATGTAAGTTAAAAATGAATTTAAATAGAGAGTAGTACCTCGTTTCACAGACTGTTTTCTCTCCGCAATGCTGGTTGTGAACCGAAGTGGATGGGAACCGAATCTAATTTCCCCCTAAGCTCAACAATGAACCTACACTTCGAATTTGATTTGGTTCTCTGTCCAACTTAATCTGTGACCGGAGTCGTGTAAAGAATCAAGGCCATGAGCCGAGGAACCACTGTACATGTACCAGAAATCACCTCATCTGCTACGTAGATTTTTTTTTTCTGTTTTTATGTGTGAGTTAAAAATGGACTTAAATTCAAAGCAAAAGATTGAAACCTGAAATCGGGGTCACACTGAGCAGCCGGGGTGCCCTGTGTCGCACAGTGAGGCCAGGTCTGTGACTCTGGCTGTCGGCCTTCCAGGAGGCTGTCCGGGGACCTCGCCACCCAGAGTCCCTCTGGGCAGCCTGGGCTCGCGCCTCCCTCTTTGTGCTCACACTGCTTCAGGCAGGACAGGGAGGAGGTACAAGTGACTTGTGAGATGTTTCTTGTCTGCATTGGTTTTTTCTCTCCCCAAACTGTTAGATTGTTGGATTTAACCTCTTCTGTCCGTGCTAGTCACTTCCAAATGTTCACGTCCCAATCAGTCCTATATTCCAACCTAGACCCAGAATCCTGCAGGGAAAGATTTGGGGCTGTTAGCATATGGAAGAGATGTTCTAGGAGAGTGTCTGGAATCAAAGGAAAAATAGAACAGGCCTGCTCTAGAGGAAAATGGGACAAGTGAAAAAGGCAGAGAGGAGAGGTACAGCAGAGTTGGCAACAGGCGGGGGAGAAAGTGATTGAGGCTGTTTCCGTGAGCAAGGAGAGTTCTTATTTATCTTATTTGCTCTGCCACAATTTAAAACCATGTATCTCACCAAAAATCCACTGCATTTCCACAGGAGCCTTCAAAGGGAGTTTCTGGAGGAAAGTGTGAGGAAGCTCTGATTCTGCTCTCTCCACATTTTCAGGAAGAGGGCCAGGAGCATGTGCTCAGGACACTGAAGCAGCCCAAGACCAGAGCAAGTACAGCGGCAGGAGGAGCTCAGAGCAGGGGTGGAAATCTAAAAGCTTCACCCTTCCCCAGGTCCCCAGCAGCCCCCAGCAGAGCCGTGGGGCTTCTTCCTGCCTCGGATGGGTTGGGATTTGTTAGAGCTAAGTCTCATTGTTGGGAAATCTTGCCTTAGAGGTCTTTCTTTTTTTGTTGTTGTTGTGTTTTATTTTTGGGCGGGGTGGTTTTTTGAGACAGGGTCTAACAATGTAGTTGGGACTGACCAGGAACTCACCATGTAGCCCAAACTGGTCTCGAACTCACAGCGATCCTCCTGCCTCAGCCTTCTGAGTGCTGGGATGACAAGTGTGCGTCACCATGCCTGGCTCCCTTAGAGGTCGTTCTGCCAGAGGTTCAATGAATTATCAAATGTGGAAAATATTTCAATCACTTTGGCTCTTTTCGCTCCTACTGAGTTATGTAATACCAGTTCCTTAGCTTCTCCAGCTGAAGAATGGAGAGATTAGTGTGGCTTAGGTGATCTCAGAATCTGATATTCAGCCATGTGTGAATTTAAGCAGTCTGTGGTCCCTCCCATCAAAATTTGTTCAGGCATGACTGATCTTCCTTGGTAGAGGGCCCATCACCCTCAAAATGTTGTGAATCCCTGGTATAGATCTCTTAGGTTTCCTCCATCTGTATAGGCCTGTTTATGTTTTATTTTATTGTAAATGGCTTCTCTTCATCTTCCTGAATGGCAGGCAAAATGCATGAATCATTTGCTGTAGGGACATTCAGAGGCCAGCCAGTCTGAATGCAGGTTTTCATTGTGTGCCTTACTGTGCAGAGGTGTCATGTGACTTGTGTATGAGAGAGACAGGCCTAGGCCAGCTGACGACGGCTCTGGTTGGCAAAAACAAAAGAAAGGTTGCCCAGAACCCTGCTACAACATGTTAGTAGCAAATGAGGAAAACACCTCTGCGAGGCAAAGGTCCTGTTTATTCTACTCTCAGGTCTTTTTCCTTCTTGCTATTTGAAGTGTGTCATCCACTGTCTCTCCTGCCCCACCATCCCCTTAGATACTCTTGTTCCAGTCTTGTACTTTTGGGATCCCTTCCTGCCTCTCTTTTACTGGGAGGTGAGTGCACGGCAGCTACCTGTCACTGAGGCCTTCCCTCGTTTCCTGGCTGACTTTTTGTTAATCTCTGGGTCTCCTACTGCGGATCCTTGCCCTTATTCTCCAGGTAGAAAGGAATGATCCATTACTCCCTCATAGAACCACCTCTTGTTCTTGATTATTTTTAGCATAACTTATTATCACATATTCATAGACCATTTTAAAAATTATATCTCTCTGGCTTACTCTAAGTTGAGCTTGATAGTACTGATCAGACTCTCCCCTCCGTCCCCCTTCCTTCCTCCTCCCTCCCTTTCCACTCCTTTCCTTTTCTCCCCCACCCCGTCGTCTCTTTCTTTCTTTCCTTCTTTTGTTTTGCATCTATGTCCCCAATAGCCAACACAGTCTCACACAAATAAATAGGTAAATGGATGAGTGAGTTGGTAAAATAATCTCCACTTGAGGGAGCATTATTTTGTTCTTTAGTTTAATCTGTTTACCTAACATGGAGTAATTGAAGTCCCTTTTTGAGTACTGCCTCCCCTAAGGACCTTTTCACTTCTCCTTCCCTCTGTGACTCCCCAGTCGGTAAACATCCCAGGGCAGAGTCGTGCCCAAATCTCTTCTCCGCCACTCTTGGTTGGCCCAGGGTTGATGCTTTACAGATGTATCATTAAAGAAATAGCATACAGCTATATCATTAGTCCTGGTAGGGTCAGTGCTAAAAATAATTGCTCATGTCATGCTTTATCATGTAATTACTCCTCCGTTGATAGACAGTATGCAATTTAGTATCTATCCTATCCATTCATGGTTAAAAGCACACAAACACACACAACTGATTTTATATATGGCGATACCGAAACCAGGCACGCAAACGGTGACACCTTGCAGAGCCTGTGTCTGTTTATCTTTCATGTGGCCCACATACCCCTACCCACATCGTGTGATGGAGTGAATGAATTCACGAATGTGTGACTTCAGCTTGCTGTCTTTTATTGTGTTAGATTTTCAGAGTTTCCTATGCAGAGATATGGAAGCCATATTAAAATAACTGTGGTTGTTACTCATTAATTTCAGTTAGCAACAGAAAGAAAGATGAAAACAACCAAATGTTACTATTCCCACGTTTGAGAACTGTGCTCTCTTGTGGGTGTTTTCTTGTACATACATATTGCAGTGAATACAGTTCTCATGACACATTTTATACCATTGTCTCGAGTCTTAGAGCAATTCAATTCTGAACCGGCCACAGCCCATTTGAGTTAGTTATGGATAACACACATCAAGGTAACAGTCTGTGTTGACTTAAAACTAGCTTGCCAGCTCAAACACATTGCTTCATCAAATATTTCAAACCCCCATAAAGCAGTAATTTAAAGCATCATTAGGACTTTAAAAAAAATCTAACTCAGCATGAACATTTCATTGTTTCTTAAAAGTATGAGCCCAAAACACAGCTGACTTCTGTGCATGAAATTGGAAGGTAGCTATCATAGAGGAGAAAAAATTAACTTTTCTCTACCCTCTTAGCTTCATTAACTGAACCTAACTGTGAAGTAAGCTGATAAAGTACGGGTGATAGGGGAAACATTTATGTCATATGCATGTAAGGTATTTCACAGCAAGGAAGTGGAGACCCTCAAACTCAGTCTTGGGAGCTTATAAACAGGCGAATAAATTGTAAAGACAGAAGTACCAAGACAAAAGAAAAGGGCCCTACTTCAAGGCCGATAGTTCAAGGGCAGAAAATTCCTCCTGCGTCTGCTGCTTCTCAGCTGCCTTCAGCTCGCTAAGCCCTGTGCCAGAGTGGCGTGTTCAGAGGCAGCATGTTCTGACCGTCCACTCTTGTTACTCCCTCTCTTGGCTGCTGGCTTCTGACCGAGCCATTGCACTGCGTTGTCTCCAGTGCGGTTAGCTGAGTTTTTATAAACTTCCTTTCTGATGGGCATTCTGCTATATTTCGCAACTTCGTATTTCCTGTATCTTTTAACTATCACCTTATCTCTCCGTCACGATACTATGTGTGTCATAATGATCTTCATACTCCTTTCCCTTATTTTGGTGCTGGCGTAGGGCGTTGTGATCTTAAGGGAGATTGTTCCTCATCGTCGTGATTCTTTGTCTACCCCTTCTCCGCCGTCTGCCCAGGGGAGCGCGCTGGCCTGGCCGACGTCCTCAGCAGCTTGCACCATCTTCTCTAGACTTAGAGCTCACGCTGCAGGTTCTGCCGCTCCCACCGGTGGCCCTGTGCTCGCAGGGGCCACCCTGAGCTGGTGCTGTCTGTGTGTCCTGTGGTTCCGAGGCAGCAGCTGCTTGTGTCAGAAGAGGCTCCTTGGGCTGGGAGTTTGGCTCAGTGGTTCCACCGCCTGCCTTGCAAGCGCAAGGTCCTGAGATCGATCCCCAGTACAAAAAAAAAAAAAAAAAAAAAAAAAAGAAGGGGGTTTTTGGCCCAGCAC
>NW_022900940.1:39645132-39666104 GCF_012274545.1 Fukomys damarensis | reverse complement strand
AAAAAAAAAAAAAAAAAAAAAAAAAAAAAAGAGGAGGCTTCTGCTGCACAGCCATTGGGCAGCTTTGTTGCTGGTTGTGCCAGCCAGGGTGAGAGTGACTGCGGAAGCTCGGCCTGAGTCTGTCTTCAAAAGCCCCCACACCTACAATCTGAAATTAGTATCATTATTATTAGTTATTGTTAACTAGCTCCCTGGCTTGGGAGGCCTGGAGATTCTCCCTTTCTAGTCTTCATTGCCTTCCTTGTATTTTTTTATTCACCTTTTTGTTACAGATAGTGTACGGAAGCTCTTCGGAGAAGTTTATTTCTCGGAGCCCTGCTCCCTCAGCAGGATGCCTGTGTGTGATAAATGCCCACACAGGGGGAAGCTTGTGCCGATCCGCTGATTCTGTCTCATCTCCACCACCAAGGCTTTGCTGATTTCTCCTGGCCTTATTTGGAGACTGACACAAAGCTGCTTGCACCTGTCTCTTGATTGCGGTCGATATTCCTTAGGAGTAGCAAGGATTGGCAGAGGGCGTGATGACCACCCAAGACCAGGTCCTAGTAAATGAGGGTGGACTTGGTTCATATGCAGGCCAGGGCTAAAGACAGAAATATGGAAACAGAGATGCAAAAATGAAGAAAGCAAGTTCACTTCCTATGCGATTAGACGCTTTCCATTTTTAGCTTCGTGGTTTACATTTGCATAATTCCTTTAAAAGGAAAAATTAATTATTTATGACTGTAGCTTTTAACCAAACTGTGCATTTAAAGTAATCACTCTGGGTAATTTAAATAAAATCTTTTCTGTAAACAGTTTATGCTCATTAGAATGGGAAAACTGTTGGTTTATTCAATTAAAAGAACATTATTGCCAGTTTGGATTCTCTTTCTTTTTTCTACATCCTAATAGAGGGCAGTAGTCACATCGAGACAGATGGGACTTAATTAATTCATCTCAAAAGTAACCAGATTTTGCTTTTTTAAAATAAATTTAAAGAAGATAGATTCCAGAAGCCTTTTCAAAACCCACGCCACTATTTTAGACCATTGGAAAGAAGTTCGGACCCTTTACTCTGATAAGCAGTCAGTACAGACATAAGTTTATCCCCTTGAAAACACGTGGGACTTCCTCATCAGCCAGCACAAGTCCAAGAAAGATGCTTCTGAGCCAAGCTGTCCCATGCTGTGATCTAGAAAGCGTGCAAAGTCACAGACCCTGTGAGATGCTTCTGCAGGTGACCCCTTTCTCTCGCAAATGTCCATTGTATTCTCAGGGGGCATGCAGAGGACTAATCAGTAACCCAGAGACAGTGCCATCCCGAGAACAGTGGCTGTTTCTGCACTGAAGGGTGAGTAGGCAGCTAAAGCCAGAGGCTGGGCTTGGGTCCCTAGGCAGTGGCTCTGATGGGAGTGGGTCAGAGGGCTCCACTCAGTACTTTCGGTTTCTATGTGGTGCATAGAATTGTTTGGCTCCACAGAGCAGAGCCAAGAACCACTAGCACAGAGAGATAATACGTTGTCTAAGTGAATGAGATCTCTTTGCCTATGACAGAAATTCACCTTGGCAAAGCTTATGTGATTAAAGGGCATCTATTGAACTATAAAACTGAAGAGTCCAAATATCAATCTACCTTCAAGTGTGGCTGCATCTAGGTGGCTAAATTCTGTTAGGAATCTACCTTTTACCATCTCTTGGTCCTGTCTTCATCGGTGTGACTTTATTCTCAGATGAGTCTCTTTTCTTTCAGTGTCAAGATCATCACCAATAGCTTCAGATTAATATCCTGCCCCTGCTTCCAGGAGAAAAATCTTTTCCTCAGGGTTCTAGCTAGCCCTGGTGCTGACCCTTATGGCCTCCACCTCCTCCCCTTCTCTGTTTAAACTAATCTCTTGCCAACAGGATGGAGAGTTCTAATTGGCCAGGCGGGAGTAACGTGTCTGTCCTTAGATTAAAGTGTAGGGAGAGCCATTCCCTCTCCACTGGCGCCATCTAAGACAAGGGGATATTTTTGACTCAGGGACTAATCAACACACTATTGTCAGGAGGAGGAGGAACAGCTTTTGTGCAGGCAAAAGCCCACTCTTCTCCATTTCTCTCTTCCAGACATAATAGCCTGTGAATCAAAGCAAATTCGGCTACTTCCTTTCTGCACCTGTGGAGTTTGCTCAAGTCTGGTGATGACAGATTTAAACATTTCATAGAGATTAAACTGATGTTTGTAAAAAGGGGAACGATACTGTATTGGGGAGTAAGGGAGAGTAGGAGAGAAGACGACAGAAAACTAGAAAATGCCAACCCATTTCAACCATCCCGAAGTTAGCCATCTTTCTAGGAAGGAAGGGGATGAATTACGTTTGTCTTGGTAACACAGATACGTGCTTCTTCACCACCTGATGTCTCCAGTGATGCACTGAAATGGGAAGCAAGGCAGTAAGAAGTTTTATTCGTCTACTTCCTTGCTTCTTACAGCTGTTTGGCAAAAGTAACTTAAGCTTGTGTTTCAACCAACGTTTGTAAAAGTACCCAGAATCCAAGACCAATCCAGCTACTTGAACCTTGCAAATGTAGATATTGGGCTATATCCGTGCTGAAGGTTTACTAGTTAACTGGTTCGCACTGTTTGACCCATGCATATCAGGTCTTGACCTCAGGTGTCTTGCAGAGAGAAATAGAGCAGCAGGGGGCCAGGTCAGAGATGGTGCACTTGGTGATGACAGCTCTACTTGGAGCTCAGCTAGAACTCTGTGAGCCAGGCCGTTCCTCAGCTAGACTGTTCCCTCAGTCTAGGTCAGTGTTGTGACTGACTTTGCACAGAAAGCTGCTGCTTGCCACCCCACCACGCTGAGTAAGTCGTTCTCATGAGGTACAGTGTCCATGTAAAACAGGGATCCTAATGTCTACCTGTGGTGACTTTTGTTGATTAATAATCACTGTCTGTAAAACAGTGGTGTGATGCAACCATTATGGTACATTCACAAATGTTGTGGCAGGAATTTGGTCGGTAGACATTGGAGAATAGTGTGCTTCTGTTATACCTCACCTGGGTGAAGCTGAGTGTCTTGCTAGTTAGTGCTGATGGCATCTGAAGGCATGTTTACTGACCTGTGAGATATTTGGTACTGGCTGTGGTCCAGGACCTCAGGTGAGCGATCAGAAGAGCACCTCCACTGGCCATACCTGCATTGTCTTCCTGTGTGGTCGGTCGCACGGGGGAGTTTCAGTTTCTTCACACGTAAGTTCAAGAGCCAGGCAGAAGTGCATGATATAATCTATCCCTAGAAGTCATCTGGTGCTATTGTTCTCATACACTCTAGATTGAGGCAATCAAAAAAGCCATGTCAAATTCAGGAACAGGGGCCATAGACCCCAAAACCTTATGGGAGAAGAGTCAACATCTCATAGCAGCAGGGAGGGCACAGGAAGTGTCATTATGGCCATTTTTTGAAAAAGTGATCAGCCAGGAGAAGCAAATTATATAAATTGATACCAATTATAAGAATATTATAATAATCCTGAATTCCTGAAGTATACAGCTTTTGGCCATGATGTATTTTTCTTTTTATGCATTGCTGGATTTCATTTGCCAACATTTTTATTAGGTGGTTTTGCTTGTCTGTGTACAGAACTCTTTGCCTATCATTTTTTTTTCTTATGATTTATTTGTCAGGGTTTAATAATGTTAGCCTAATAAAATGTTTTTCCTTCACTTTCTCAAAAAGTTTTTGTGAGATTTCTGTGTTTATCCTTGAATATTTGTTAGAATTCACTAATGAAGACATTTGAGCCTGGAGCTTTCTTTGTGGTGAAGTTTGTAATTCCAGATTCATTTTCTTTCATCGAGTGCTATTTATATTTTATATTTCTTATATCAACTTTCCTGATTTGTGTTATAAGGAATTTGTTCATTTTGCCTATGTTGTTAAATTTATTAACATAACAGTGTTCATAATACTCTTTCATTATCTTTTTAATATTTTAAAAATGTAAGGTGATATTCTCTCTCATGCCTGATCTTGGCAATTTGGGAACATTTTTCAATTTTATTGATATTTTCAAATAATCAGCTTTTGGTTTCACTGATTTTACTCATTTTCTATTGCACTAATTTCTCTTCTTTTTATTTCCCTTTCAATATCTTGTTTTAATGTGGTACATTTTCTAGCCTCTCAAGGTGAAGTTTTGACTACTAATATTAAGCTTTTCTCCCTTTCTGCTATAAGCATTTAAAGCTATATGTTTCTTGATAAGCACTGCTTTAGCTGTGCAGTATCTTACAGCTTCAGTTCAATTCATTTTATTTCAGTTCAAAATATTTTTAATGTCCCCTCTGATTTGCATATTTTATAACTCATGGGCTATTTAGAAGTGTGTCATTTTTCAAATATTTATGGATTTTGCTAGATATGTTATTATTACTTCTAATTTGATTTCTTAGCACTCAAAGAACATGTATTATAGGTTTTCAGTCATTTAAAATTTATCGATACTTGTTCCATGGCTCAACATATGGACTTTCCTGGTGACTGTTTTAGAGGTACTTGAAAACAATGTATATTATGCTATTATGTATACTTTTCAATAAGTGTCCATTAGGTGAATTGGCTGATAGTATTGTTCAAGTCTTTTATATCCTCACAGATTTTCTATGTAGTTGTTTTATGAATTACAGAGAGAGAGAGTTATTGACATTACCAACTAAGATTCTAAATTTCTCTGTTTTTTTTTATTCTGCCAATTTTTATGTTATGTATTTGGAAGCTATTGAGAACATACATTAGCCTTGAAGATTTGCATGATTTCTTGATGAATTGACCATCTTCTCTTGTGCAACATTTCTGCTTATGTCTGACAATATTGCTTTTCCTAACATCTATTTGGTGTGTGATTTTGGTTGATATTAATATTCAAGTAGCCAAAGTTTCTTCTGAATGTTCTTCTATTGTGTATAAGTTTTCTATTCTTTTACTTTTCATCCACTTATCTTTTTATTTAAAATGTATTTTTTGTTAACAATTTATAGGTAGATCTTCTTTTACTTTTTATCCAGCCTGAAAATCTCTACCATTGAATTAGTCTGTTTAGTCCATCTACATTCCTTGCAATTATGTTGTTTGGTTTTAAGCCTATTATATTGTTATAAGAATATATGTATAGAAATCTTTATTCTCATATCTTTCAGTGTTATAGATAACTATATATAAATAATGTATGTAACTATAAATTATGTATATATAATAAGACAGACCTACATATAATGATCACTTAGGTATATGTGGATATACATATATAATTCTGTTATTTTTCTTAATTATCGTATTGTTGTAAATGTAAGTACATGTGTAAACAAGATGTATGTAAAAGAACAAATCATTTTTACCTAGTGATCACACCTACAAACACAGACATGTATGTATATAGTATATCTTTGTGTTCTGTTCTTTTATTTTTCTGCCTTCTTGTGAACTGAATATGTATCTTCTGTTTCGTCTCCACTGCCAGTCTATGAACAGTGTCTTTGTTGTGTCCTTTGAGTGCTTGGCCTGTTGTTAATCGTTTGTGCCTAACTTCTCACATCTGTTTCCTTAACGTGGAAAGAACTTGCTGCAGTGAGCTTGCAATGCCCCCTCTGTCCTCTGTGCCATTATGATCACTTTTTACTTTCACATATGTCGCAAACCCTTCAATAGATTTTTTTTTTATTTTGCTTAAAGTGGTTAATTTTAAAACGAAAAGAGGTTCTGTTTACCCACATATTTTCCATTTCTGGTGTTATTTATTCTTTGGTGTAGATCAAGCTTCCACCTGGAATCATTTTGCTTCGGCATGAAGATCTTCCTTTCCTGTTGTGCAGCTCTGCTGGCAGTGAGTTGCCTCAGTCTTTTGGTCTGTAAACATTTTTATTTCTCAGAAGGAATATTTTCACTGGATACATAATCTGAGCTTTAACTTTTTCTCTCACAGTACTTGTCAAGTGGTTGTTCTATTGTCATCTGGTTTGCATTGTTTCTGGTGAAAAGTCAGTGATAATTCTTATCCTTGAAGCTCTATACTTATGTGCTTTCTTTCATTGGGCTCTTTTGAGATTTTACTGTGATGGTTGGTTTTTGGCATTATTATTGTTTAGTGCCTTGATACTTTAGGTTTTATTTTTGTGTGAATTTCATTAAGGTTTTTGTTTTGGTGTATTTATAAGTTTTCTTTGAAATTTGAATTATTGAGCTATTATTTCTTCAGGTAGTTTTTCTATAAATTCCTTGCTGCAAACTGAAATTTCAATTGCACACATATTCATATTATCATACTGGTTACTAAAGTCCTTTTTCAATTGTTTGTCTTGTTTGTTTGTTTGTTTTTAACTTCTTTGCTTGAATTTCTGTTGCTTTCTTCAGATTCACCAATCATTTCTTTCACAATGTCTAAATGCTTTTAAGTCCGTATAGTTCCTTTAAACATTTCCTAGTACTGTATTTTTCCATTCTAGGATATTTTATTTTGGTTTTGGTTTTCATTGGGTTTTGATTCTAGTTCAAGTTGGTATTCAGTGTGTTTATGCTATCCTTTAAATCTTTTACAGTTCATGATTAGTTTAAATTCTGTATTTGCAAATTTTATCATTTCTGATGTATTCTACCTGTTGATAGTTTTTCCTTTTATGAATCATATTTTTCTGTTTTCATATCTAGTGATTTTTTTTATTAGGTTATGAACAAAATGACATGATAATGGTTGTTATGTGTTTTAATGTATATATTTTGTTGTATTACTTTACAGAGCATAGACTCCTGTTCTGGCTGTGAATTAGTCAGTCTAAGGGTCATCTTGACCTTTTCAAAGTTTGTTTTCAAGCTGTGATTAGACAAGCATGGTATATGTTTCACTCTTGGCCTAGAGTAGTTCTAAGGCATGGTGATTTTGAGATTCCTACTGAATATCCCAGGTGCTTAACGAGGCATTCTACCCCGACTGGTTTAATTTGTACATTCACAGTTATGTTTGAAAGTCAGTAGGGATGTTTTGTTTTGTTTTGTTTTTTCCTTTCCAGCTTCAATGAAGTTCATTCCCTTTTCCCCCTTAACTATGCATTGCCCTGCCTTTGGAGTCCTACTCTATACATTCGTGTTATCATAAAATAAGAAACATAAGAAGACCTCATTGTAGATTCCTGGAGCTCTTTCTCCGTGTAGTTGGCTTTCTTAGCACTCTACTACTTTACCTTGCAAATTCCGACCTCCTCAGCTCCTGTGAACTCTCTCAAATTCCTCAGTCCAGCACAGTTTCTAGACTTAGGTTCATCATTCTCTGTAAACAGCACCAGGTAGAGTATTGGAGTGATCAGAAAGCTTATTTACCATTTTGCCCTCTTTTGGGAATCACAGTCTGTGTTAATCATTGGCCAATTAAATATTTGTATTTTGTATTGCATCTAGTTTCTAATAGTTTGTGTCAGGGGAGCTAACATAATACTAGTATGCCACTGTGACCATAAGCAGAAATATGGAGATAAAAGATTAATGTTATTAGCTTTTTACCCTAAATATAATTAAGTTGTTTCATTTTTTCATACATATTCAAGGTAGAAAAGCATTTTGAATTTAGGTTAGTTTTATTAGGGAGTAATGTTTTTCATATTATTTAACATGTATTTTTTTTAAATGAAAACATATTTTAGCACAACCCTTGGCGTTTGGATTTCTGTAGCTCTTAAATGTGAACTCTGGAAGCAAATCTGCCTGTTTGAGATTTTGGCTCAAGATTTCATCCCACTGATAAGACCTGACTTTCTATATAAAGATAGTAAGTTCCTGTAGAATGGCAAAAAGATACTAACATTTATATATTTGATAAGTTACTCTTTCATGTTTTAATAGTAAATTAATCAGTGTAAGAAAAACTCCACTGAAAATACACAAAGATTCCACAATTACAGAAACATGTGTTTGACAAAATGTGTTAAGAGAATCAGCAGTCCCAGCTTTGTGTGTGTGTGTGTGTGTGTGTGTGTGTGTGTGTGTGTGTGTGTGTTTTGAGGTAGGGTAGTCCCCATGTAGTTCAGACTGACCTTGAACTCACCGTGTAGCCCCGGCTGGCCTTGAACTTAAGATGATCCTCCTGCCTCAGCCTCCCAAATGTTGAGATTACAAGCATGCCCCACCATGTCCAGCTCAATCCCAGACCTTTTCCTTTCTCGGCACAGCCAAAATAAGTCTGAAGCAGAATGTTACTCAAGGTGTTACCAGTCTGGAGGGAAGGACAAATCTCTTCTGATCTACTGGCAGGCAGATGATTTGATTTTCATCTTGCTTTGTATCATCTTTGTTATCCATTAATAGGTTACTGTAAAGTTTTGGGAGGAATACTGATTGGATTATATTACGTTTGGACCTTAAGGCAAAAACACAGGCTTTAGAGAAGTCTCAGGTGTCTCATCTGTGGAGTGCAGGAGTATGGATGATGATACTGGAACTGTAGAGTTGTCTTGGGGAATTTCTCTTGAGGAGGTATTCATAGCACTTGTTTCCTGGCCCGCCCCTGAGTAAGCATTCAGCATTTGCAAGCTCTCATTGTGAATCAGCTGCCCGAGTCTTGACTTGAGAAGTTCTCAAAGCCACAAGGAAAACTGACATCTTGCGACACGGGGCTTTGGTAGTTTTTTCCTCTGATGTGATGAATGTAGAACATAGTCACTGAAGGACTGAGGCAAAAGCAAAACATAAGAGAAGGAACTGTTGAAAGATATTTATAGAAGAAAAATGTTCTTAGACTGGAATCACAGTTTTCTGACTAGAGTAACAGGGCTGAGAGTTTCCTGAAGAACTTCTTCATGAACACGGACTGAGGATGACCTGTCACTCAGAGCTCAAACCCACACCTCCCTCCGTCTGTTTAATGTGATCACATATGGGCAGTTCAGGCCTGATAGAAGTTACATGGCTACTTGTGTTGGCAGGAAATAGGAGAGTCACACCGAACCATTGCGTTACAGCTGCAGGCAGAGATGGGGGAAGAGGAGGGTTCTCCTCGGTGTTCTGCAGCTATCTCTGTGAGAGCATCATTTCATCTGCTGCTTTCTGGAGCAGTAGAGACATGGCTTCTCTGGCATGCTCCGTCAGAGCTGTCTTCTGAATTTGCCCCAAGCCAGTTCTGGGTAGCAGTTGGCCTTTCAGTGTGTGAGTCTCTCGGATGACCTCAGGAGATGGACTCTTCTCATCTGATCCCTGGAGACTTGCTAAATGATACTGCCTGTCTTGAGGGCAGTCGCTGATGTAGTTTATACTGACGTGAGCTAGAGCCCGTTGTCATCTCTTGTGTCTCGGGCAGGTTCTAGATTGACAGGAGCCATAAGGATGCCTTCTCACTCCTGAGTTTTACGATGCACTGGCACAGTGTTTCCCAAGGAGGTATCCCTTTGAGTTCAGGATGATCTAACAGTGGTCACTCAGTGATTCTGGAGTGCACGCTCAGGAACCTGACTTCTGCCCCTGCCTCTTTGGTACTGTTTCAGTGGGCTGAGGAAGCCCTTGTCACTGTGATTGTCTGTCCTCCGAAAAGCCTCCCTGCTCAGAGCTGCTATTCTGAGGGCCTTACAGTTCTGATGCAGAATCTGAGTGCAGATTCCAGGTTGTTTGAAAATAGGACAATTTTGCATGTTTTTTTTTTAATCTATTTTACTTTGGCAAGTTCTTTTTGAAGTTTTTTGCCTTGTGACATAGCAAAGCATGAACTATGATAAAGGACACCGAAATCATCATATTGTGCAACTTCTTGAATTGATGATTTCCCTAGAGATGAACTCTTGATTGTTTGCATGTCTTTCTATCCTTATCTTAGTGGCCCCATTACAAAGTCGTGGGCTGGTGGTGTTTTTAGCTCCGTGCCTTAGCACTCACCCGGGCTCTTGGCTCTCAGAAATCTTTGGGCTATTATATGTAAAAACTGCTTGTGAGCTAAAACATGACTATACAACTGCAAAAATCTGTTACTGTTAAATAAAAATGAGTAACCCAAGTAAGGATTCAAACAGATACCCAAAGCTTATTTGAGAAGTATGGAAGATCTGCTTTGCAAGATCTCCTTTCATTCTGGGAGTTTCCACACTTTGAAAAGTGGCCCCCAATTTGGAAAATCCCATGAAAAATTACATTTAAAATACTGCTCACTGCAGCTACTGTCTTGCAGAGTTATCACACGTTATTGGTTTCAGAAGATTCATAGAAGTTTTGCTTCTTTTTGGGCTTCAGACTTCTTGCATTCAGACATACCTCCCCTGCATAATTGGTAAACCGAGAATGATGAGCCATTGGGATTTGGTATTCAGATGACATCGTTCTCTATCGTTTATGTAGCAACTCATTCACATTACAGGAACACAAGTTGCAGTGGCTGAGACAGTAGTCCTCTTTCTAAATTCTGACCCAGTTGTTCATAGAAAATGGCGCCGTGTAAGACGTGGGATAATAGCTTTAACATCATGGTAGCCACAGTGCGGAGTTACAGAGGTTCGTAACTTCGGAAAAGTGATCTGAGTTGAAGTCCTGTGCACAGCGCTTGGGGCAAGGGCTGCTGAAGCTTTACACCCGAAGGAAGAGTCGGAAAGGCACACAGAAGACCATACCCAGAGAGCAGCGGCCCGCAGAGGGGTGCAGTCAGCGAGAAGAGCTGCTGGCTGGCTCACCTCGATCTCCAGGACTTTGGCTGCACGCTCTGTCTTGGCGGTGCTTCCTGTCCCGTTCACCCGATGTGAGACATGAGCATTTTGCCGTTGTCTCCATTGCTCCCTGACTCAGCCCTTCCTTGTACCTCCTGCACCTTCAAGTTGTCATCTCCTTTGAAGGCAAAATAATAACACACTTTAAATTTTCAATCAGGAATTAGCGCGTATTTTTAATTTTTATTTTTTTTCTCCCTGAGTTTATTTGTACATTTTAGGTATACAGTACAGTTACATTCATCGTTGGGATCTTGAACCTTTACATGACAGAGCTTGCTTCTCATATTTTCCCCTTGTCCCTGCCCTCCCTTCACCCCCTCCTCCCTTCCCTATTTTACAGAAAATTTATTTCCATTTTTTCATTTTCTCATGTTTTTTTTCTGTTCCCTTATTTCCTTTCCCCTACCCTTCCCACTTCCTCAAGTATACCTTTAGCCCTTTTCTTCCTATTTCACATTGTCAGTTATACTGTTAAGATCTTATATACCATTATAGTTTTTCACACCAGAGAAACTATTTGGTATTTATACATGAGTGACTTACGTATTTCACTTAGGAGTATATCCTCAGTATGTATCCATTTTCCTATGAATTACTCTAATTTCTCATTCTTTATGGCTCAGTAGTATTCCATTTTATAGAAAAACCACATCTTCTTTATCCAGTCTCCAAATGATGGGCAAATGGGCTGTTTCCAAACTTTAGCTATTACAAACTGTGCCGCTATAAACATAGGTGTGCATATATCACTGTGATGTGATTCTTTAATTTCTTTTGGAAAGATACCCAACAGAGGAATGGCTGGGTCAAATAGAACCTCTAATCCAAGTTCTTTGAGGTATCTCCATATTGAGTTCCATAGTAAGACGTACTTTTTAACTCTACCTCTACTCCATTAGGGTTGTTATTGGTCTTGTTTAATGCTCTGATTATGTTTTTGTTTTTTGTTTTTTTTTTTGTTTTTTTTTTTTTTTTTTTTTTTTTTTGAGACAGGGTCTCACTGTGTAGTTGAGACTGACCTGGAACTCACTATGTAGCCCAGGCTGATCTCGAACTCACAGTGATCCTCCTGCCTCAGCCTCCCGAGTGCTGCGATTACAGGCATGCGCAACCACGCCCGGTCAGTGCTCTGATTATGAAGTTGCTAAGAGCTTGAGCTATTTGTCCTATTCCTGTTTTTCCTATAAATTCTGCTATTTTCAGTGTGCTGTTTTATGCGAGGTAAAGTTTCTTACTAATATGTATCACATCATGGCAGAAATGCCGGCAGCAGTTCTTGTTTCAAGCTCAAATTTGTTTTTGCATCTCAGTCACTGTGAAACTCACAACTTAACGGGCTGCTTGCTAAACAACAGAGCCCTGACGTTGTGCCACATCTTCTATAGGAACAGTGTGCTTTTACCTTCATGACTTGCCCTGTTGCTGTTTTTCCCATGGCATATTCTGTGCATATCCTCTTCCTGCTACACACTTGGAGGGCAACTGGAGATTCATTCACTTTACGGTTAACAAGAGCTGGGGTAGGGGTGTCTTGTGGATCATCTTTCTTTGAGGCCCTCTATTTCTTCTTAAGCTGCTACACAGATTTCTCTGTGGTCCGACAGTTTGGCAGATCCCTGCATATTCTCTCTGGAAGACATTTGTTGAGGAAAGTAATGGTTTCACCACAGACTCTTGAGTTTTTATTGATTTTCCTCTGAGGATTTTTTATGTCTCCTCTTGGGGCGGGTGGGAACTCATTCATCCACGTTAGAGGATTTCAAGTTCTTTGGCTTTCCCACCCCTGGTGAGACTCTTCTGGGAGGGTCATTTTGCCTGTTGCTGACCCTCCTGGTTCTCCATGTCTGTGACCTGCCGAACAGACTCTCTGCTTTCAGGCAACAAATCCTGTGTCTTTCCCCAGTGAGTACAGATTCCAGTGACAGGAGGCTGAAAAAAGCACCAGTGCCTTCCTCCGCTATGACCCGTTGGTACTGCTCATCCTCCTCATCACTCTCTCCCTCACCTTCTCCCACACCTTCTCTCCTTACACGGCCCTGAGTTGGCTCCAAGTTCATCATCTCAGAGGAATTCCAGGACGCGCATAAATTATGAAATATTTTTGCAAATTAAGTTTTAATTAAAACCAGCAGCTTAAAGCATCCAACTGGAAGCAGTCACAATGTTGAAAAGTGACACTGGCAGGGTGGGAGTTCATGCGAAGGTCTGGGTGGGTTTGTATCCTGTTCGGATCATTCCAAAATGAAAGCTGCAGAAAAGAGCTTCCTTCCCCAGCCGGCCCTCCTTACTCTGCGTGCTGCTTTCCACTGATTGCTTCATGCCACTCAGCCCCCAGACGGCCATGCTGGACCATTGTGATCTCTAGGCAGGAAACATAAAAGCATCACGGTGGTAGTTTTATCTGGACTTTGCCAAATTTCCTCTTGGTTCTACCCACCCACGTTCACACAAAGAATGAGCAAGACTTCAGGCTCCCCTGCATTGCCAGGACTCTGATTCAGATCACTTTTCAGCAGGATGGATGACCACCCAAAATAAGGCTGAATAATGACAATTTTAATTGAAACCTTCTTTTTCCAGTACAACATAGAGCAAGCCTGATGAGAAATAACTTCTTATTGTGAGAATTTTCAGAACATTACAACAAGGAAAATGTCTGGGGCTTTCCCCTGTCAATAGTCCTGCCTATATGTAATGTGAGAATTGTTTTGGCCTGCCCATTAATAATCCACATTTTCCAGCATCCCCAAAATGACTCATATTAAGTGAATAATTTATGCAGATTTGCCTTTCATCTAGACCGGGCTGCATGGCTAGAACAAAACCTCTAGATCTTTTCATCCAAAATATGTTCCAAAATCTAACCTTTAGGTATCACTTCTCTTCTCTTCTACTAAGTAACCTGCACTCCTTGTCTGTGGTGGGCAGTGTGGCATATGCTCTGGAGCCCTGCAGCAGAGCTGGCCAGGTAAACCCTCAGGAATATTGAAGTTTTATATTCTCTGACTCTCTTTAACTCATTTGAACCATGAAAAAGGCTCATCCATCTAATCTGTGTTCAAAATTACTGGAAGATTTTTAAAGATGATGCATAGCGTTGGCTTGGAGGGTGGTAAAATGAACATCACAAAGAGAGCTTTGTTTAGAGGCTAAATTGGGCCAACATCATTTGGGCTGAAATGTGCAATGCCTTTTAACTAATAATTTAAGTTCTGGAGAGGTGGAAATTATGCAGCAATGTGACTGCAAAGATGTTTATCATAATACCATTCATCTTAATGCAAGACAAAACAGCCTAGAAAAACCAATAAGGCATTCAGTAATGTGTTATATATTTAAATAATTTATACACCGTGCAGTTGTTTAACATGACATTAATTGAAATCAACAATGAATATTACTGTCATAGATGGCTTTCAATCTCTTCTTTTGTCTGCCTTTTATATCTAATTTTCTACAAGGAATATTCATTGCCTGTGTTCTAGAAACAAATGCTCTTTAAAATATATATGCATTGCAAAGAAGAGTCTTGTTATCCATATTTTGCTTTCTTTTAAACATTCTGTCAGAAAAAAAGAAGCTTACGTTCCACCTACGCCCTAAACAAGATGTTGAGAAGTCACTATTAAATTGTATATGATCTGGCAAGGTGATACCCAGAGTTATAAAGCGAGAACATTTGGACTACAAGGACACCATGAGTCTTTCCGACAGAGTCTGAAGGACTTACATATACGCAGTAAATAATTTTAATTAGTTAAAAGAAAAGAGAAAACCAAACCTGGCATGAGGACCTACATAATTTTAAAGCAAAAAAGTTAGCTCTACTTGTTTTCTTTTATTGACCCAATTTTTGTTTTTATCCTCCCCTCTGCCCTATTGCCTGTCTCTGCTACTGCTTTCACTGTGCTCCCCTTCCTCTTTCACTGTCACCCCCATGACAAGAGCTTAGTGGCAGCCGCTGGCCTGGGGAAGTCACCTCAGTCAGTCGGGCACTAATAGAGTGAGTAACAGGGCACGTGCATCTCAAGAGGCAGGAAAGGAATGTGGAGGAGAGGAGGCAGTCACCTGGCACCCTGTGAAAGCCAGCAGACTAGGGGCTTCTGCGGGGCTCAGAGAGGCGCACTTTGTATCCTGACTAATCCTACATAGTCACAAAGACCAGAATAGCTTCAGACACTGGGAGAACAGGATGCCTTATGAGCCTGTGAAGAAAATTCATGCATAATGTTGGAAATCTTTTGAGCAAATTACCTCTGAGTGTTTTTGATGCTGAGCAGTTAATGGAAATATTTTGGTGAATCCCTTGATGTGTAAAGCAAAATCTAGTCGTGGTCTGCCGTGGTGTGTGCCTAGATGTGGCAAGCTGTGGATTTGGGAGGGAGCAATGAGAAAACCTGGGTTCACTCAAGATGCCCCAGCTGCTTTTATAAGCTGGAAGCCACCAGAGGCAAAGTGCCATGGACAGATGCAGGGTTCCTGTGGCACTGTTGGCACTGAGCTCCGTAGGTAGCACTGCTGTCCCTTCAGGGTGCTGGCTTTACTCTCAGGCCCAGGTGCTGGTCTCTCTCTAGCCGTTCACCCTCTCAGATTCTCAGTGAGACAAGAACTCCAACAGAATCATCTTTGGCTCCTTGGATAAAAGTCCTGACTACAAGGTTGGTTCCCTAGTCACCCTGAGCCAGGTGCCGTAGCCAAGGAAGGTGCTGGGTTGCTTGGCTCAGATCTGGGGACTGTCCCCATCCTGATGCTTGGACTCTGACACAGAGCCGGGGGACTCCATGAGAGAAGGGGCTAAAGAACGAGCACAGAGAGTTGTGTTCACTGTGAGTCACACACTGACCAATAGACTTTATTCAGGCATCGCTACGGCTTTACACAGCCCATTCTCAAGGAGTGGTGACCATCCTGGGCTTCTGTAGATGCCAGCTCCGTGGGGTCATCTGAGGCAGTGAGTTATTACTGTCTCTTCAACACTATCAGGTTGGCGCCAACCCTGAAAACCTTGAGGGTCACAAGGTCAGGGGGTAAAAACAGCAACCAGTTGCTTTGTACTCTCATTTCGTTCTCACATTAATCCCACAAAATGGTGTTATTATCACTGTCTCACAGAGGAGAAATCCAGAGCTCAGGGTTGACATATTGCTGTCCCAGGTCGCATAAATGCTGTGAGGCACGTGGGGTTTGAATAGCAGGTTGGCAAAGTAGCAGATTCTTTTAGATTACTCGGGATGCACTGCAGCAAGGTGACTGGGGGCGGGAGCCAGGGGGAGAGCAGACGACCCGGCCGGTCTCAGTTCCTCTGGGACTGTCTCTTCCTTGGCCTGAGTTAGAGTTTGAGCCAACCTGTCATCTCGCTCTGTCATTCAGAGGAGCTGGCATCTTTAGCCACTTGGCTTACTGAAGAAGAGTGGAAGAGTGTAAGTGCAGGCTTCGGCAAGGGGCAAAAATGAACGTGAGGAGCCTGCTTTCTCATTCATTTGTACGCCCAAGGCTGAGGGCCAGTCCTCCAAATGGGGTAAGCATAAGTAGGCCAGCAGTTTTATTTTTTGTTTTCCACATTTGGCAAGAAAAATGCTTTGTTTCCCACTCGGTCTTTACATATTTCATGGTGAAACGTGTTGGTTTGATCAGTCAATCTTTAATTGGGGTTTTATTTTTTTGAAAAGTAGGCCAATCCACTTTGGGACATCATTGAACTAGAGGAATGGATTTCCCCTCAGTCACCCGTGTGATTGTGTGAAGTTCTGAGAGAGAGGAGAGGTGAAGGAAAAGCCTTTCTGCCCCTGGTCAGCAACTGTGTCTTTGAAACTCCCTGGTCATCACAGCATCAGGGACTCACTGCACTGGGGTCTCGTACTGCCTCACCCGTCCTCTCCACGGGCTCTCATCTTCCTGTGGGCCTCTGACTGGTGACAGCCAAACAGTTGTCCTGAGACGAGCACTCTCCTGCACTCACCCATCACGGACTGCACCTGCTAGGCCTCCTCCGTGGACCTGAACTCCTGAGTTCTGGCCCTGCGTGCAAACGTAAGCATTTCAGACTCTGTCAGTTTTAGACCCAGCTGAACTCTAGGTGTCTTTCCTCAAATATGCCTTTTCCGTTGTCACCTTCTCTGTAAATGGCAGTGTTACGTTCGCGTTTAGCTAGGCCAAAGCCTCGTGATGTCTCTCTCCTATCATTATCTTGCCCCTCACTCTGTCCTCAATTCCAGCTAGGAACAGACCCCTGCCGGCCGCCTCAACCATGAGCACCCAGTCCAGTTTCCCTTCAGCTCTTAGATCTCTAGCCTACTCTCTGAGTAGTCCTCCTTCCCAAATCCTGCCTTTGCTGCTGTCTGCCTCTGTGACCTTGTAGTTTCATCATCCACAAAGCTAGAGCATAATGCAGCTGGCCTAATAAGATGAATAAGTTTTCAACACGTTAATGTAGGTAAGGCACACTGGATGGTGGGGAGCGGATCACAGCAGTCAGAATCAACCATCATTACTCTTGTCCTCCACGTCCTGCTGCACAGTTTTCATCCCATTACCTCAGGCCAGAATCACTTCTGGAGTCCTAACCACCAGTTCTACCTTCCCGGCAGCAGGATGGAAGGGGTCCTTTTGAGGACACTAGCTCATAAAACCATATCCGCGCGTCCCTTGTTTGCACAGCTGAATGCATTTAGCCACATCAGTCTCTGATAGGGTCCCTTATCTGAGCCTGGCTGAGAAGTGGACTTGTGACGCCAAAACAGGAGGGCAGAATGGTGGTTACTGCAACTGGCAGTGACCTGTGCTATGAACGGGAGGTGGGTGGAGTTAAGAGTATATGAGGTGAGGGGTTAGATCAGGCTTCCTGGGGACAGTGACATTGGAGAAGGAGGTGTTTTCCAGGCAAGCAGAGAGGGATGTGAGGACAAGTTCTACAGTGTGACAGGAGCAGGCGTGGATGTCTGTGGTGGGAGAAGGCAAGGTAGTTGTCCCTGCTGTGTCCGACTCTGAGCACTGTGTGCTGAGTAGCATAGGGTGTACATTTACACTCCGCCATAAGGAGCGAGGCCAGATTCCTCAAGCCCCCTTTCCTGATGGGTGGTGCTCACACAGAATGGTTCTCAGGGTCCCCACATTGTACTAGAACAACTTGCTCTTCATGAGAAGCAGCACTGTAGACCTGGGCAGGGGTTGTAGCAGATAGGGGGCAAGACAGAGGCTTGACTTGGACTCTGAATTCGAGCATTTCCTTGCTTGTGGCCTTAATGAGGTACTTGGCCACTCTGAACAGGGTCTGTTTCCTGATCTGTAAAGGGAGAATGATGTTCCTTTCTGACTCAGAGATGCTCTGTGGGGACCAAAAGAGCTACAGCCCAGCTCTTGCTCTACGGTGAGTGTTTAGTAACCGGGCTGTTTCTTTGTTACTGTTCCCTTGTATCCATCCCTTTCCGCCACTTCCTCTCCCAGTCTCAGTCTTCCTGTTTTAATGTAACACGCCCTCTGCGGGGCACCTACATCCAGGTTTCCCTAGGAGTTTGTGCAAGCCCACAGCGAACCACAACTGCTCTTTTTTCAGAACAACAGTTGAAAAATGTCTATATACAGTTATACATGGGATCGTATAACCGAGGGCATTGAATTTAAAAGACCTATGACCTTTGGGTAGATAAAGTGGACCCAGAGAGGCAGCATCTGGTCGTCCGTGCCTGATGAAGTGGCTAGGGAATAAAGGTCTCCCCTGCATGGAAAGGAAGAGCAGTCTGCGGCTCAGACCCGGTGGTGGTGGGAAGCCCCCTGTCTGACTGGGTGCACATCTGTGGGTCAGTGAGACTCTCACACATGCAGAAGACCATGTGTGGTGGTTGGAAATCTGAGAGTTGCATTTCTGTCCCAGCAGAGCTGTTCTGTTAAAGCGATGAGCTTGGGTTATTACCTTGGGGGTACTGGGGTGTTTGCTATGCATTCAGGATAGTTAACTCCAATTAGCTTTTCCTGGCATCAGCCCTGGCTGCACCCTAGCAAGTGAGGTAACTGAGCAACAACGAGGGTACCAGTCCTAGGTTCGAGAATGTCAGATACACCTGCAGGGCTCACCGTTCCTCTGCCGTCACAGTTTGTGACCTGGCAGGGGACAGAGACATTAGGCAAATAAACTATGTGGCAATTACAGATGTTTTCAGAACTACAAAGAAAACTGAAATAAGATCTTGAGAGATCCTGTCCAGAACTGTTTCTTCTTTCTTTGCCCACAGCTAATTGGCCACAGCATCCACTGACACTGAGACGTGGCTTCGGAACCCTCAGCACCTCCTGCGATGGCCTTTGTTAAGTAGAGCTGGCCCTCAAGTCAGGCAGGGCCCATGGGACATCTTAGATGTCGCTCACGTCCCAGCACCGGCCCACCCTTTGCACAGATGAGGGCACTGGTCAGAGGTTAGAGGCAAATGCCCCAGGCCGCACAGGCTGGTGGGCCCAGCATCTGGCCTGTCTGGCTTCCAGCTCCGGGCTCTGCACACATTCATGAACATTAGGTAGATGCTGTGTCAGAGGAGCTGACTCCTGGGCGGTAGCATCTGTGGCCGCAGATGATCTGCTCTAAATTTGTTGTGTTCTATTCTGAGGCTCCTTCTCAAGAGCCAACCTGTTTAGCACACTGCAAGCTGTAATTTACTTTATTTCAAAGCGCCAGTAGGAAAGTTCCTCTTTGTTATCATGAGTTACTTCTTGGGGAAAATACATGTTTTGCGGAGAGTTTGAGGCCAGTCTTAAACTGAGGACATCACCACAAGGCCTAGTCTCTCATTTTCCTTTCTGGGTATTTCTTCTCATGTGCTTAAGTGGGTGAGTCTTTTGTGTCTTGTTTTCTGCTCAACAAAGATAAAACTTGAGAGACAGGGAAGGGGTGAGGGAAGGAGACAGAGAGAGAGAGAGGGAGCGGAGGGCGGGGGGACTGTGCTGAGGCCTGTAAAGTCTAGCAGTCGGTATGGGATATAACTTGTGTATTTATTTTGTAGTTCATCAGACATTTGTAATTGTCACAGCCCCAGTGCGTTTCATATGACATAACTGTGCCTTGACACAAATGTTTTCCTAAGGAAACATACATTTTTCATGCCACAGTGTTCCTGTGTCCAAGGTTTCTGTTGTATTGTGTAAAAGATATTTAATATTTCAGAAACTTTTCTCCAAGTGATCCCTCATTTTAGGCTCAGTTTTTCCCCTCTTGGTGCAGTTTTCTTGAACTCCTGCAAAGCCCTGGAAAAGTTTGCGAGTTCCTTTTTGAATAGTTGCAGCCATAACTAGAAGGAGAAACATCACAAAAACACCTTTATGTTCCTGTCTTTGGAAATAGGGAGACCTGTTTCTGAAAGTGTCAGAAGCGGAGTGCTGGGGACGTCAGGGTCCACTTTCCATGGACATTGTCGGTGGCACTTCGGAGATCTCTGAAAGCCAGGATGTTTTCTTCCTGTGGTTCGGCCCTTTGCTGCCCTGTGCTGTCCTTTGTTGGGCCCCTTCACAGGGAGGGGTCTGGTAGGTTGATGGGAGCGGTCCTGATCTTGATGCAGAGGAAGAAGAGTTGTTTTCCCAAGGTACAAAGAATGGGAAAGACTGCGCTTCCTAACAGGGACTGTGAGATGTATGGTTTAGTTGTCTCGTGTCTTCTACTTCTAAATTTATAATGTCTAGAGAAAGTAGAAAAAAGTAGTCCATAGTTGCGGCTCTCTGGGGGGACCCCGTCCCGCGGGGAATAGGAGGTGAGAGCCGCCTCTTATTCGTGGGTCATCAGAGGCCGATCCGATCTTGAATGTCTGTGAAGGAAATCTTTAAGAAGTTAGAGTACACGGCCCAAGTCTGGTTTCTGATCAAAGGCGCTTTATTGGCTCAGCAAAATGATTATATACTGTTATCCCAGGGGGAGGGTTCAGCAAGCTTATTGGACAGCTCAAGCAAATCCTCTACCAATCACATGAGTCATTCAAGCATTTAACCATACAGCAATCAGTATTTTACCAAATGTGGGGAGGGGTAAGTGGGAAGGCGTACATCAACAATTAACCCTATGCAATCTTTAACTTCACAATCCCTAGGGGCAAGTAGGACAGGGAAATACCACCTGCTTCCTGCTCCAGATCCCGTGACCCTGTGGTTAGCACAAAGGGCTATTCTTTCTGTAAGATTTCCTGTTTGCCCAGGGGCTAGACCTGCCAAAAGTCACGTATGTAGTCTAGTGGGATTTTTCCACCGAGGCAAAGGCTAAGGTTGAGGGCAGCCATCTTGTGCAGGCCCAAGCAGTCTCTCACAA
>NW_022900940.1:39574736-39642271 GCF_012274545.1 Fukomys damarensis | reverse complement strand
GCAAAAAGGCTAAGGTTGAGGGCAGCCATCTTATGCAGGCCCAAGCAGTCTCTCACACATAGCCACATTTGTTAAGTGTTTGGGGTCCTTTATTCATGTGAGCTGAGTCAAATTTATATATTCTAAAGCCAGGCTCCAGAACTATCGAGGCAAAGGCTAAGGTTGAGGGCAGCCATCTTATGCAGGCCCAAGCAGTCTCTCACACATAGCCACATTTGTTAAGTGTTTGGGGTCCTTTATTCATGTGAGCTGAGTCAAATTTATATATTCTAAAGCCAGGCAGTCCAGAACTACAGTGTATTATCTATCGGACATCATAGAGTTACTCTAAGGTTTACTTTTCATCTGTAAAATGGAAGTACCTAGCATTTGGTTGCTGTGACTTAATGAGAAAATGCAAACAGAGGGCCTAAACATCATGGCTAATGACAAGTTCATACTTGGTAGACCTTAGTCTCTGTGATGACAAGTTAAGCATCTGTAATGATGTCATTCGTAGATTAGGTATTTTATACACGGATAATGCTAATTCCAGGCCAGGTTAGAAAATGCTTCTCAAAGCACTGTGTGCATAATGGGAGTCACAACACAGTAGCAATAAACCACAGCCTAGTATCTCAGCAGGGCAAAAATAGTCAAATATATCCCATGAATGTTCATCTTTTCTATATACATATTAATTTGTTTCTTGTATATGCCATTGGGAAAGTGGTTACGTCTTACTTTATGGATTGAGTATTTTTTTTCATTGTTTGCAGAATATCAGCTTGCTTTAAATGTGCAAACCTCTGCTCCTGGTCCATTAATCATCAATAATGGGAATAGTTAATGTGCTGCAAAGCATGAAAAATTGATTTAAAGACAGAATTCTTCTAGTGCTCTTACCTTTAAATACAGTGGGATTTCTGGCCTTCTGCACTCCTGACATGTGCTGGCTGATTGTTTGCCCCATGCGCTATGGATGTGTTGCAGCACTCGTGGCCTCTGCCCACCAAGGTCAACAACTCTCGCTTTCCCTTGCCCTCCTCCCCCAGCCAGCTGTCCTCTGGCTGAGTGCTGCTGGTCTCCAGGAAGCAGGAAGTGTGGCGTGGGACTGTGCTCTTGGGCCCCTGGACAGAAGAACTTCAGGTCCCCCTCTGCAGGCGGTTCCCACACAGTGTGGGGCATGCTGATTCCCACAGCACCAGTTGGAAAACTCACAGCCGATCTGTTGATAACCACAAATTCAGATAGCGGGTCAAATAATCAGCACTGTAGCTTTACTTGGAAAAATTACTTGGGTTCAGTTTTACTTCGTTCTTTTCTCTCCTCATTTTGGTTTTTGCATTTGCCAGTTGCTGCAGAGTAAAGTTTTACAGTTGACCTTGACTTCAACATAATGATTGATTTTTTTCTTTTCTGTTTGTTTTCCCTTATTTTTCAGCTCCCACAGGCTCAAAAGGTAAACTCTCTTCCGTCACACCCAGTCATTCTCAGAGCTCACAAGTCATGCATGTTTCCATGGTGCTGTGCATTTTGCACTATTTGTGACCAGTGAAATGGTTTTCCTCTTACAGCTTCAGAAACCTGAGGTCGGGCAGGATCAGAGGGATCCATGCCCTCAGCGTCCACTACCCGCTTGCCACATTAGTCCACCCAAAGAACCCTTTCACAGTCCATGACTGAAGGGTGAATCTATGCCTAATGACTTTCCTAAGAATTCCGAGATAATAGGTCGAGAGTAAGTTTGGAGTTTTCCTTCAAACATAACATTCCAGGGCTTTTCTGGAAGTCTCTCAGGGAGACAGATAGTGTGAATAATCCGTAAAGCCTAGTGATCAAGTTCAAATTCTGGGCTTTTAAGCCAGATCTCTGAGGCCTCCCCATTGGGTTCCGTTTATTTCTAAAAAAAAAAAAAAACGCAGCTCCTTTGTGTGTCTTATTACCTGTATTATACAGAGCAAATGAGAGTGGAGTTCTTGTCAATGGCCAGACCCTTTCACTGGTCCTCATTGTCTACCAGAGATGATCTGGCCCCACCATCCCAAATGTTCTCTGTCCACAAAAACTCCATAAGGTTGCAGTGATGGCTTTGCTGTGTTGTCCCCATGTCTCATGTCATCATATCCTGAGGACAGTTGTGGTTAAGAAAAAGACACACCGTGCCTGCGGCATTATTCCCCCTGTGTATTTAAGAAACATAAGCAAGCCTTCCGAAGGACATAGCAACTTCTGGGAGCCAGATGTGTGCTGGTTTCATCTCAAGAGTTAAGGTATGGTGGCGCCACCCTGAAATGTAAGCAGCATTTCTCAAGCTTTCCATTTCAGAGCAGGGATGACTTGGTTCTTTCTCCCTGGGACAGATAGCACAACTGCTGTACAGAAGACCGTCTGTTCAGACCATATGGACAACCGGAGGCCTAGAAATCATTACACAATTGCTCAAATATATTGGAGATATTTAAACAAGGCGAGATGTGCTAGTGTGTGACTTGGCTTGTGGTAATGCTTGATTACACTTCAGTGCCATCACAAAAGGACTGAACACTTCATTAAAACTTAAAAGTATTCAAGGAGGGCAACAGCTCCCAGGGTATATGTATGGTCAGAAATCTCGATTGTTTATAAGGCTCAATGTCTTTGATAGGACGTGCCTTCTTAATTGCCTACATTTGAAAGGGGTTTGTTTTGTTTTGCTTTCTGTGAGGAGACTCAACAAATTTAATGCTCAGAAATGGACCTGTGCTAATTTACTGGCATTTATTCATCAAAGCTCCACTGATCTGCACACAAAAGTGTTCCTGTTGTAGAAGATTCTTCATGAATTGCAGGTGCTGTCAGCCATGGAATTTTAAAACAAAAAACCAAGACAGAACATGGTAAGGACAAGTGTTGCTGGGCGGTATGACTCAATAGCACTTCGTTGCGTTCATGTCTTCTGTCATCCCGTACGGACGGGCATGACATGCCCAGAAAGTGGAGAATGTGATCACACACAGTCCCGAATTGAGGAACATTCCTCAGCTGGTGCTCTCGTTCTCTCCTGGTCTCCAGAAGAGGACAGATAGTTCAAAGGGCTTCTTCTGTAGGAATACCTCTGCCTCCTTTTCCTATCCTGCCTGCAAATTATCTTTTCCTATTGCTGTAGAGATGGTACTTGCCTCTAAAAAATACAAAAAGCCCTGTGTGAAGCTTCAGAACTCTTTGGGGCTAGTTTCTGGGTATCCAGCTGTGAAGAAGAAGTTGGGGTTTGAGCCCCCGATCTCTGGTCTGGAAGGTGAGGGGCGCTGAGGTGAGGCTTTGGCAGATGAAAAGCATTCTCCCACAGGACTGAGCTCCGCATCTGGTGATGTGCCCACATCTCTACCTCTCTGCTTCTGTCCCTCTCTCCAGTATGGCACACATAGGGGCTTTTGCTATAAGGTTGAAGTTCTTACGAGCCTCACTTTCCTTCAAATGTCCTGTCTTGCTGCTTGGCCAGCGAAGGCCTGCATCCATTCATAATCATGACCAAAGTGTGCAACTTCTCTAAGCATCAGTGCTCGTGTAGATTTAAGGAGAGTGGTAGGCTCTGGTCCCAGTGTTTGTCATGACAGTCATTTCTCTAGCCCAGAACCTGACCTGTGTTGTACACTCACGAGAGGTAAAGTTCCAGGGCCAGTTGGTGTGGCTCAGCCCCTGGGGCTCCAGAGAAAATCCCGAGAGCAGTCATGGAGGAAAGGGGGCTCTGGGATCCTGCCCATATCTGAGATCCTGACTCAAACCTGAGGAAGAGTCAGGAGGTGACAGAAGAGCCCGGCAGTTCCTATTTCACAGGGAGATGTGCATCAGCCGACTGTAACTGCTCCACGGATTCAGAAAGAAATGGAAAATGGTCTTGGAACCCTTGAAAAGCAAAGGTTTCGAAGAATAATTTTTCGAGAGATTTTTTTCCCCCAATTCCTCTCACATTATCTATAGATTGCAGCCATCTGTGGACATGAGTCTAATGAGTTCCTTCCACAGCCAAGAGTTTGTTGTTTGGGGGTAAAAGGGAGGCACCCTCGGCAGCTACGTCTTTGGCCTACTTTTCGCATGAGGTCATGAGCACATGCACTGGACCATATGGTGTCTGCATTTGTGCTGTTTTTGTTGTAATCTTTGTATCATCTGCAACTGTTTTCTCTATAAATATTTTAAATACGTGTTTCTCTGTAAGCGTGCTTATTTTATTCTCTTGGCTGGTCTACAACTAAAACTGTCCCGTTTGGGTGTACGTCTTATGTATAACAGTCTTTCATAATTGTTGTCTATAACTGTTACGATTTTCACAATTCTAGCATTTTTGGGGGGCTTCCCAAGTTTCTCAGCTACACCTTCACAATGATTTTGTAAAACAATGGTTTGCCTAAGAAAGTGTTTTTTCAATAATTCGTAAGTAAGCACCTCCCAGGTAATTCCTAGGCTGTATAATCTTGAACCCTTGACATCACATTGAGGGGATGCTTTGGCTGTGACTGATGATATTAAACATTTTCACTAAACACGGAGGCAGTGGGACTGGGGATTTAGCTCAGTGGTGCCACTGCCTGCCTTGCAAGCGGAAGGACCCAAGTTTGATCCCCGGTACAAATAAATAAATAAATAAGAAGGTAGTGTCCTGCATTCCTGGCTAAAACCCATGTAACAGTGAGGACCTGATGCCTTCAGGGGAGCTCACCCACTCTTTTCACCCTAATGGAACTGTTTTCTTCTGTGGATTGATCAACCTTAAATTCAAGGAAGAGGACTCCATGTGAGAGTCTCACCTTTTTTTCTCTTACACGATAGTTTTTGCCTTCTCCAAAAACAAAACAAACAAACAAAAAAAAAACCACAGGAATTTCATCTTATAAGGGTGACACAGCAGAAAGAGTAAAGCCATTTACACATCAGTGTGTGGTTACCGAACTGTTGAAAAACAAAAAATGTCCATTTCATAGCAGCATTTTTATTCCCGTAGTTTCTGCATATAGGAGCTACACATCAGCTGTTTGTGATGAGGTTAATCAATACAGATGTAGCGATGTCGAATGAGCCTTGAAGATTTAGTTAGCGGTGCCCTTTGGGGAATTCCACATCTGGCCAGGTACATAGTTACCTTGAGACACTGGTACCTTTCCCTCCTTTTCCTGCCGCGTTCGCGTGACCTTAGCGTTTGCAGAGATTTCCTGGCCATTTCCTAGGTGCTCTGTGTCTTTCCTGGTGCTGTATTAGTTAATGTCAGCCTGAGAATTCTGAGGAGGCATAAGCATTTTTCTCAAAACCATAGTTAAAGCAAACCACATCTAATCCTGTTTGGAACAGCAGTTGATGCATTCGGAGCTGCACAGTCTGGCAAAATGATCCCTGTTTAATAGCCTGGCCGCATGTTTTGTTTCCTGTTAGGAATAGCTTAACTTGCCGCCTTGAACAAACACAGCAGGGTTCAAGATCTGTTGCTCTATGCCTGCTGTGATATTCTGTGCTGCTTAACTTGTGTGAGGACTGGGGAGTGCATAAATTAACTTCTTAAATGGAGGTCGATTTTTGGTCTTTGTTTCAGGAAACACTGTTTTATTAATCCCCCCACACCCCAGGGTAAATGGGTTCCTAAGCCATTTGTTTTGTTTCCTTGTTTATAATATATGGGGGGGGGTAAGTGGAAGCATTCATTTATCTAAATCTTCCCTTCCTTTCCCTTTTTTAATCTTTCTTTTCTTCCTTCCTTCTTTTTTCCTTCTTTCCTTCCTTTCTTCTTCCTTTTTTTATCCTTTTTTTTTATTGTTTGTTTGTTTTTGTTTTTTGAGACAGGGTTTTGCTGTGTAAGTTCAGGCTGGCCTTGAACTCACTGTGTAGCCCAGGCAGGCCTAACTTTCAGCTGTCCTCCTGCCTCAGCCTCCCTAGTGCTGGGATGACAGGTGTGCATCGCCATGCCCAGCTTTTATCATGTTCTTTAGATAAAAACCTTGTATGAGTAGAATTTGGCTGCCTCTTATCTCTGTGTAATCAGACTTCAGCAATTGGAGGACATCATTATTACTATTCTTTGCCTCATTTAACTGTTATACTTTCAACTGTTGGATTAACTGTCATTGAAAATCGAAAATTGAAAGTTTGCAAAGCCTTCTCTTTTGTACAACTGCAGGTCTAGTGATTTTAGTGTTTCATTACAGTTGTGTAACCAGCAATTGAAGTGCAAAACTGAGAAGAGGTAACTATTTACATTTGGTTCCAGTTTTTGACTCATTGGCTTTTTATCTCTACTCGCTTAGCGTGGAAATTTTTATTTCCAATTTCCAGTGATAACCCTGTTGTTGTTGTTTCTTTTTCTCATCATCTGCTTACTACTTTAGAGGAACATATGCAGGCATCTTTTATATACATTCCCAACTGCGGGCTAAAATTAATATGCTCACAGTCTGCAAGACGATAGAGGTCCACCAGACTACAGCTTTGGCTCTTAACACCTGTTTGGTCAGTAGGCAAGGGAAACAGATGCCACAGGAAGTTCCGTGAGTTCAGCTTTTCCTGTGTCCAGTGTGACAGACTGGCAATCTGGGCAGTGGTGTATCACCCAGCCACAGTGACAGTCACCAAAGGAAAACGGTAGTCCTCCACTGGTGTGTAGAAATGTCTCTGTGACAGCCCGGGGCAGCTGTGCTGCTTCTGAGGAAGGACGTGAATTCTGCAAGTCTTGGTGACCCTTTTTCTGTGGTTCTGTCCTACCCAGAGCTTGAGACCACGAATAAATGAATGCAAGACCCTCAGATTCAAAGTGCATAGCCTCCTGGTGGCAGACACCTAACAGAGCAGGACACAGATTTCAGCTACAGCCCCTCTGGGGCTGGTGGGGGACAGGGAGCCCTGTTTGGAAGCAGGACGCCATTTGCATTTCTTATTGGAAAGAAACAACTTGTCAACATTACACAATCCCAAAATTGGATGTATCTACTTGTGAGTTTACCCCGTTTTCATATTTATGTGAATGTTTCAAGTGTGTATATTATTATAATCAAGAGTGAAATGATAAAAGAGATTCACTTTAATTATAAAACATTGTTAAAATTCAGCTTTTACAGTAATGCATGAGATTTGTTTAACAGTCTTCAAAAAAATGTTACCAGTGTGTGTCAAGAACTTTCACATGTGCATGCTTTGACTCATTAATGCTTGCTGAATTTAGCCTAAATTAACGAGTGACTTGCAATTTTATTTATAATGAGGAAAAGAAGATCCAAAATACTCAAATAGGAAAGTGATTATAAAAGTCACTGAACTTACAAAAAGCAGAATGTTAGGAAGCTATTAAAAAATTATAGGTCAGGGCCAAGGATTTAACTCAGTGGTGTCACCCCCTGCCCTGAAAGAGCAAGGTCCTGAGTTCGATCCCTGGTACCAAAAAAAAAAAAAAAAAAAAATTATTAGGTTAAAATCATGTACATCTGTTTGTAACATTTTGTGTATTTGTGATCTTTGCGATGTGTGCATATAGGCTGTGTAAACAGATGTACAAAACAATATTGGAAGGTCTTCTTAGTGGTTATTAGTGGAAGACATAGATATTAATAAGAAGTTTATCCTCTATATATTTCTGTATTTTTCAAATCCTGTGCAATGAATACGTCTTAGATTTGTAAGTAGATAATTATGTTTATGCTGATGAACTAATTGCATTACCCACAAATCCATTAAACAGAACAGACTAATGGGTCAGCCTGCCAATTGTTTGCGGAGCCCAACCTTCTCCAGGAGCGGAAAGTGGGCAACTGGACTCAGGTGTGCAAACTCGCACATAGTCGCCCTGATTCTTGACACTGACAGCTGTGCTCAGAAGTTGTAGAGCTGTAAACAGTGGTTGTCCTGCTTGGGACAAATTTAAAATACTTCTTTTTATTAATAATTCTTATTTCCTACTAGAAAGAAAGGTCGATTTTTTATCTTTAGTCAGAGATCCAGTCCATGCAGGTGGGACCTTAACCTCAGGTGGAAGGAAGGGCTCTTCTGGCAGAAATGTGGGAAAATGAAGCTGGGTGAGGATGTAGTTTGCTCACATTGCTGCTTAGCGAACATTCCGGAATGGTGCAGCGCCTCCTGCTGTGCTCCCCACATCCAGGGAGACACCCCACTCTTCTGCAGAGGCTGGGCAGCCCCATGGTTGCCAAGACCGACTCTGGTGTCAGCTGGGGGTGGGGTTGAGGCCCTAACTTCTGTCCCTTGTGACTGTGGGCCCAGGCCACCACTGCTCTGAGCCTTTGCTCTCTCATCATCACGGGGTGGAGACATCTCTGTCAAAGGACTTCCTGAGAAGCTCAGGCTCAGCACTTAGGACCCACCGTGCTAAGTGCTCCATCCGGAGGTGTGGTGGCCACGGCAGGGCAGCAACAGTGCTGATGACCCTGCCAGCCACTTACCAGTGTACCCAAGCATCAGGGGTCTCTACACACTGACTACCCAAGGCTCAGCCAGTCCATTCTTATTTGTGCAAGAGACACTCATGCGCCCGTTGTTTTATATCGACCAATTTTTGCATATTTTTTTATTTAGAATGTTGTCTTTGCCTTTGATGTTTGTTTCAAGTGAAATCTATTAGTTCTGGTTTTTTTACTAATTTGTGTTTATTGTATTTCTGAAAACTAACCTAGAACTTTGCACTACAATCTCTAAAAACTCTTATTGTAAGTACTTCAGATATAATTTCTATACTTCTTCAGAATATTTTTTTTTTTTTTTTTTTTTTTTTTTTTTTTTTTTTTGGTGGTACTGGGATCAAACTGGGGACCTTCGGCTTGCGAAGCAGGTAGTGGAACCACTGAGCTAAATCCCCAGACCCAGCGATGTTCTTTTACAATACCAAACGGACACATCTGGGACACTGAGACTGAGTAGGAAGGAAGGGCCAACAGATCTGCAAAAGAAAAAACTGAAAAGGAGAAATGTTAGCGTATCAGAGAGGAAAAGTCTGTATTATGAAATGGAAGGACAAGAAAGACATCTCCTTACTGTCAACTATTCATAACACAGAAATGATACGCCTTGAAAGACAAAACAAAACTAAAAAAATTCCAGAAATGGTCAGAGCTTATAATAATGCTAGAGGTGGAATTGATAGAATTAAGCTATTCTGTAATCAAAAAGTGAGGGGGAAAATATTATTATAAAATATTTGGGCACCTTCTGGACCAAACAGGGTGGAACTTTCATTTATTCAAAACAAGGGGCCTCAGAAATTCATTTACAATTTAAATTAGCTCTAATAGACCAAATAATTAAAAATACGGGATAGGGAAATGCCAACCATCACCCGTGTCTTCACCATTACCATTATTATAGTTGTGTTATTGAAATTATATCACCCATAGGGAGAAAGGACAGGCTGACGTAGTGTAGAGTGTGTTGTTGTTCCAAGAAAGACAATAATACAAAAAGAATTCTGAAGGCCAGGCGTGGTGGCGCACACCTGTAATCCCAGCACTCAGGAGGTGAAGGCAGGTGGATCACTGAGTTCGAGACCAGCCTGGACTACATAGTGAGTTCCAGGTCAGTCTCAACTACATGGTGAGACCCTGTCTCAAAAAACCAAAAAAAAAAAAAAACCAAAAAAAAAAAAAAAATTCGGCCAAAGACCAGATACTGCTGTCCACATTGTAACATGTGTTGTGTATGGATGTTTTTAGATGTATCATACGCCAAGAAATAACTGAATTTGATAAAATTGCCATTTTACATTTCCTGTTATATTACCTTATAAAAGTTAATGAAAAATATGCAAGTTTTGGTCATTCTGTATTTAAATATTGGACTGGTAAGCAGTTAGCACACAAAAATTTGATCAAATAAAGGCAGAAACATTGATGTCACCTGGTGTTCTTAGAAAAAAATAGGCCAAAGAAATAAGCATTTATGAAGCTGAAAACCAGGAATTGATTTTAAAATCTCTGCTATGCAAAGAATTTCTAGTTTCAGACTTAACTTTTAGTGTCTTAGGAATTCAAAGACTTGTTTCAAAAATTCTCATTTAAACTATGTGAATATTTGCTATTTATTTAAATCAGGCACGATCATGAAGTACTCTCTTGAGGTGTTAATACAAACTATTTATAACATTGCTAAAGATAAAATGTCTTTTGAGACTCAAAGGAGCATCTGAATGAAAACAGTTGGATTTAAAAACTTGTTTTCATCTCAGTTGTGCTTACATCCCCCAAAGAAATACAAATTTCCTTCTCTGTGTGGAAAAGGAGGTGAAGCAGCGAGAGAGGTCCTGCCCAAAGCTTGACAGGGACTTACGGCAGGGCCATAGTGCCAGGAGAGCCGATATTAAACCTAGACCAGTGTGGAAAGGGATATCACTGGATCCCCAGTCTCTGACCTCCTCGCTTTGGGATGCAAGGTCATTTTTATAGATGTGGCCCTAAGCAATCTTGAATGCAAAGAGTTGGATTTCCATTTTGAAGTTGTCTCCATAATTCCTGATAGGCTTCAAACTCCTGTGCGCATCCCTTCATACAGCTGATATGTTTTCTATAAAATAACTTATGCCGGGCAAGGTGGTGCACCCCTGTAATCCCAGCACTCGAGAAGCTGAGGCAGGAGGATCACTGCGAGTTAAAATCAGCATGGGCTACATAGTGAATTCCAGGTCAGTCTCAACTACATAGTGAGACCTTGTCTCAAACCCCCCCCCAAAGTAAAAACAAAGTAAAATAACTTATAAGTCTATATTTAATGGCCCAAACCCTGGATGCTACGTCATTTCAAGGATAGCTTCATGAAGTACCTTAGTGAAAGAGTGAATGAAATAACACAAAATATATGGACGTGAGTCGGAAATGTATTTTCTTTCGGATTGCCTTAGAGAGAGAATGTATAAACAGCACCCTCCAACACAGGGGCAAATACAAATCAGCAAGGTTCATTGGCTTACTTGAAAATCAAGTCTGTCCAAATGCGAACGTAAGTCAAGGCTGTATCACATCAGTGACTTTTCATCTGACTTCACTGGGCAGGTCTGGGACATAGACCTCCTAAATGCCATGAGTTCTTCGCATACCTGCGTACTATGTACTCAGAGGCATAGCCTTTCTTTTTTTTCTTTTCTTTTCTTTTTTGTTAGTCCTAGGAATCAAACTCATCAGGCCATGGCACCACAGAGCTTAATCCAAGGCATAGCCTTTCTTTACATTTGTGGCACATTTTTTTTTTTACAAACATGACAGTGTTTATCTGCCATTGTTTCTGCGCATAAAGATGGAAAAATTAGTGATTTTAATGCAGTAACCGCCTTTCACTTTTGCTGCTGGATTGTGACGTGTTCATTGGTCTGGTCATAGTTCAGCTGCCTGATCCTTTTTCCAGTTATGTGATGTACTCGTCAGACCCCTCACCCCAGTCACCGCAAACCTGCGTGTCACCTAGTTCCATGGGAACTGCAGGGCTGGGTCTGGATGAGGTGCCGGGCATCTCCTACTGAAGGATTCAACTGAAATGACCCTCTGGGTAAACTGGAGTGATTGCACAATCGGACGCAGCAATGCTGTGAAGAAATTAAAAAACAGAGAATTAGATGTTTATCCTTTTGAATTAGCCTGAAGGGTTTTGGAAAACCCAGCCAAGTTTCATGAAGTACAAAAATGTTAGGCAAAAACTAATGCCATGGTATGGATTTGTTTTTTCCAGAAATGACTCACGGAATTGAACCACTTGCTGAATCATGAGCTCTGTGTGCTTGGATTAAACCCATGCCTACTTGCCCACGCCTGGAACACATTAGGTGATTTGGAGGCTGGGCGCTGGAGCACATGGCCTTTCTTCCTGACTGCCTTCCTCCATCCCCAGCACGCTCCTTCAACTTCTTTTAATATGTGTAGCTGTCATTTATTACCCCAGTCCTACCCGAAGCGTGTTTAACCTGGAAGGTCACGATACTCTGTCATAGGACAAAAGAGAAATATCTTCATAGTTTGTTTACATGGCTCAGGTGGAGAGGCTGATGAAGCTCAAATTTGATAGAGTAATGAGTGGATTTCAAAGGAGCATACGAGCTTCTCTTCCCAAGCCCGCAGGAACATCCCTTATGAGATTTGCCCTTGTCAGACGTGCCAGGCACGATGCTGGCTGTTATGTTCATAGTCTGCTTTGTCTTTCCAAGAACTCTTGGGGGCTGTTCCTATTACAAGGGTGACTTACTTGATTGCCTCTTTCACTGCCCTGTAAGCTCCTGAAGGCAAAACATAACATTTGTCCTTATTCTCTGAAACAGGCTGAGGGCAGAATGATTTGCACCCGGGCTTTGGCAACTGGTCGACTAAGGCTCTTATCTCCACCTGCTGCTTTCTATGACCTGGAACAAGCTCTTTTGCCCTTTTAATTAATTAATTAATTAATTTATTTATTTGGTACCGGGGATTGAACTCGGATCCTTGCGCTTGCAAGGCAGGCCACCGAACCACTGAGCTAAATCCCCGGCCTTTGCCCCTTTATTTTTAATCTTTCACCTATTAAATGAACACAGTTTGTAAGGTCCGTGTCGGGATCAGCCCTAAGACAACATACGTGTACAACATTTAAAGCAGTGTTGTGCAATAGCAAGCCGTGTTTGGCAGTGGATCTGCCTAAGCCGATGTATGCATGGAAACATGGTAGGGAGGGTGCTGGATGGAAGAATTGACGAACACAAATATCCCAGCAAGTTTGAGCAGCCTGCTCTAGGATTTTAATTCAGAGCTATTGCCTGAAGTCATAGAGTTCAACTAAGCTCTTAAGTAAGTTAAGTCCTTTCTCTGTTATCACTGTGACATTGGCTGGGCATCATGATCCTGTTGTCCCTATCAGGAGCAGCGGCTTCTGAAAACCCACCATAGACTCAGGCTTCCCACACTGATGGAGGCGTAATACTTCCGGCAAATATCGATGTTGCTTCCCTTTTTCCCAGTAATTGGAAGATATAAGTCATTGAGCTGGGTCTGTAACTTAGGACTAAACATCTCGACCGAGGGAGGGCCCCGTCCAACCAGGAACACAGAAATGAAAAGACCAGGAGAATATTACTAATGGACACATCCGAGCTGTCTTGGAGGCTGCTTTGTTTATTAGGGCACAGCCTGGTTATGTCAAGAGCACCTGGGAATAATGGCAGTGAGGATTATCAGGAGGCACTGGATTTTGGCCAATGTTCATGATCTACTTGCACATGTTACTGATCCCCCGTTGTGGAAGACAGTAAGTGAAGGAGCCCTGAGTTTTGTCTGAGGTCTCTGTGATTCCTGTCCTCTCTGGGTCTCCTTTCAGTGAAATGTCTGTGCTGGAATAAACTGATTCAGGGATCATTTGCTGAGCACTTGTTGTGTACCCGGCTCTCTGCAAAATCCTTAGTTTGAAAGAGGAACCGTTCCTGCTTCTGCCCTACACAATTGCTGGTTCTTCTTCCTGCCGCAGCACTCAGTGACTTTGTATTAACAGTTTGCACAGATTTGGTCCTAGATGGTATCTTTGGTTGTACAGTAAATATGATTATCTTTGTATTGAAGTCTGAGAACATCTGGTTCCCATTTCCACTTAGTTATGGAAGGTTTTATAGAGGAAGCGGCATTTCAGGGGGTCTTTAAACAAGGGGAAGGTTTTCTCCCAGTGCCCCAAAGCTCCAACAGTTGGCTCTGTTTTCAGGCATCTATTGGGAGGTGTCTAAACCGCGTTTGTGAAGATGTGAATGTTTGGCCACAACCGGGGCGGGGGGAGAGATAGTTATATGTCAGAGTGTGTCATGAATATTGGCCCAAAGCCAGCGCCTCATGACAGCCCTCACTGTCATCATTCCTGAGTGCCCTTAAACAGGTTGCACCCTAGTAAAGAAGGCAGTTTCCAAGACAGCTTTTAGATGTGCTAGTCAGTAATGCTCTCTCAACTCTGTGTGTGTGTGAATGTTCCTGGTCAAAGCCAGGGCCCTCCCTCTTTGGAGATGTTTACTCATAAGCCACAGACCAAGTTTAATGACATCTGTATGGATAGATAAATATAGATATATGTATTTATAGATAGATAGATAGATTGGTGCTGGGGATTGAACTCGGGTCCTTGCATTTGCAAGGTGGGTGGCAGAACCACGGAGCTAAATCCCTGGCCCAATGACATATTTTAGAGAGACTGGGAAAAGGGAAAACAATATCAGTATTTTCCTGAATAATAATTATTTTATTAGAAGAAAAGCTACTTCATAGATTTTCATATATGATGTTCCAATGTTATCCGGCATAATCCTTCACAAAAGCTGTGTTCGGGTTGTCAGAAAAAGGAAAAGCAAATTCCCCAATCTGGTTCATACACGATGCAGTCCAAGTTTTGCTTTTTTCTTGAACAACTACAAATACAGTAAAATCTCAAAGGTTTCAGAATCTCCAAATCTCAGATGCAAGTAGTAATGATTCAGTAAGAAAAGGAGAAAATGTCTTGGCCAGAAACAAAAGATTATTTATATAGCATTCCCATGGATTAAATGACTACCAAGACAATCAAGGGCAAAACAAGAGAAATGTTACTTACTTTTATTTACTTATCTCTTCTTATTCTCCACTGTCATTTTGTTGTGGAGTTACATTATTCAGGATTCAAATATCTTGCAAAAATGTTGGAAAATACCAGTGCCTAATAGAAAACTAAACAATGAGTTGTGCTCTTAATTTGTCTAGAGTTTTTAAAACAAAGCAGTTCATTTCAACAGTGTTGTAAAAGATCATTCATATTGCTTACATTGAAATACCGGCTTTTCTCTGAAAAGTAACGCCAGCTTTTTCTGATGCCTCACTGTGAAGGGCATCCAAAATACTGATAGTCAAATTTAAATTTTTACTGAGACTATAAAAACTTTACTCTCATAATATTTTCAGTGTAAGGGATTGTTTTTTTTATCTTCATGTAAAACAGACTTTCCAAAACAGGATTTAAAAATTTATTATCATCACATTTAGTTTTAGGCATTAATCTTCATTGCAAGCACAGGTTATTATGTGTTTTATTTAGAAAACACTATCTGTGGATGAGACTGTATGGGGTTGCTCCTATTATTGAAAATTGTAGTCATACAGAAAAGAAATGAGAAAACCACACGTGCTCACACTATACACACATAAGAAGTAGAAATATTTGCTTGTGATTTTATGGACGGAGTAAAACATCACACTTGGCGGTGGAGCTGCTGAGGGCCAAGCGTCCCTGCTTGGCTCTCTCTGAGGTGCTCCTCAAAGCGAAGCCTGCTTCAGGTTCCAGCACATCTCCTCGGCCCCCTGACACCAGTATAGAGCTGCTCCTTGTTCCTGGCACTTGGGGCTGCACTCCTTGGCAGGGAGTACCCTGCATTCTGCACACTTCCCTGAATCTTCCCGGTAGTAAACGTTCAGCCCACCCACTCCGATGTGTTCTTTGTTTCCTGCTTGGTCGTGATAACGGAAAGTCCTGTCCTCTTTGTCCATTACAGTTTACAGTAGATGTGTGTAGCTGCACACAGTAGGCAGCATTGTTTTCTGTGTTTAAACCCTTACAGAAAGTTATGCACCCATGTGTACTTCTGTTACTTGCTTCATTTTCCGATGGTGAGATTTATCCGTGTTGCCTTGTGAAGATGACCCATTTTTGTTTTAAGAGAATTTACACCTAGCCTTCAGGTCCCATAACTGGGACAAAAAATTTTCAGGGGAAAAATCCAGGAGAATTGCTCTTAGAGTGTGTGTGTGTGTGTGTGTGTGTGTGTGGCCACTATATTGCCAGTTGTGATGTAGGAGTCTTGGTTCTACTACTGAAACAAGCTCCTCCTTCTTTCCTTTCTCAATGTCTTTTTAGATCATTGAGTGAATGGTCGAGTAAATAAGTTTTTAAATATGCATATTGAGAGAGGGAAGCCTCTCAAAACTGGTCGCTATTAAAGCACCTAGAAAATGTCGTGATTATCACTGACAGTTACGGAGATCCGAAGGCTACAAGAGTACGTTGGTCAGCTGAGTCACGTCACACTGACATCAGCCAAACAGTGGCAGTCTGGGGGCTGCTGTGGTGAGCGTGAGACGCAGCAGGATTTCCTGGCCACCTGTCGGTCCTTCCTCTGTCCCCATCTGCACCACGGGCTGCCTACACAGAAAATGCCCTGCCATGTGCAGCCAGTGCGTCCTCGCCAGACCCTCTCCTGGCCACCTCCATCCTGTGCTGAAGACGGTGATGCTGCAGTGGGAGGAGGGGGTGGGGGGACTGGCCAGGGAAAGAGGTGGATGCAGATAGCTTTTGTGCTGGGGGTAGGAAAAGCCCGGAGGTTCTGGCTGGGAGGGTCCTCTTCATAGCACCATGTTCTGCTCATGCTCCGTTTTCCTGATTACATGGCCTTCCTTCGTGTGTCCTACTTCATACAGAGGGTTAGCACAGTGACGTCCAGCCATCCTGTTCTCCCCTTGCCACGGGGTATAAAATGGAGCAAGTGGGTGACAGGTTTCCACCCTGTACTGAAGCCCCTCATTATGTGCTACCCAGAGGTTGGCCTTTGGGAATCCCCAGGTCATTAGTGGCCTTAGCTGATGGGTAGAGAGGATACCAAGGAGTTGCCTTCCCTTCTGCTCATGTTGCACTTTAGAAGGCAGATTGAAAGGAGCTCACCTTCCCTGAACTCCTTGGTCACATTCCCAGATCCTTAAAGAGCTAATTAATGGTTCCTCTTTCAAAATGTCTCATCTGATACTTAAACATGTACACAGCTGTGTGTTCCTACTTCATAGTCCTGTTTCTTTCCCCTCAAGGCAAAGATTATTGACAACTAATGGCTGATATAGCCTCTGCTTCTACTGGGTGAGTTTCTAAGTGATACCAGCTGCCATTTAAATATGTTTTCACTGCAAAGGCTCCTGCCCTGAAAATACCTTGTCTCTCAGGACATTGTGCCTGCAATTCATGCGAACTGCCACTAGATGGTGACAGCGTCTTTTTTCATAAAGTGCAAGTTGATGTTCATTGCAGGTAGTGACAGACAAACAATAGAATAGCAGCTGTGTACTTAAGATCCTAGGCACATTATAATACATAGTATACTATGTATCGTGTAGCATTATACATCTGTACTATGAACTCCACTGATACAGTCAGTACGTTGATCAACACCTGTAAGGAAAGAAAAACACACATAAGAGGAGCAAAGTACAGGAGAAATTTGATACCCGACTCGCGTTTAGGAGTTCGCTTTTGTTCTTTCTTGGCTTACAGCTCACCTTCCCAAGCAGAGTTTGCCTCTTAGAGCCCACGCCTCAGGCCCTGAGCAGATCTGCGGAGAGCCCTGCCCTGAATGCGCCTGGGCGTCTTCTCTGGGCCCGGCCCAGCTCACCTCTTTTCCCTGGAACCTGGCCCTCACCAAGAGGCTTCCGGCCTCAAGAGAAACGGGGTCCCGCCCCCGGCCCCAGCAGGCTTCCTTTGAACAGAGATGTGTGGAAGGCAAACAGCAGATGCGCTTCAAAAGCACAGGCTCCTGGGGGCGCTATAGCCTGCGCTGCTCCTGAAGCAGGGGCGTCGACCCCCAAGCTGGCCTTCGCTAAAGCTTTGCCCCTCTGCGTCCTGGTGTGGCCAAAAACTGATTCTTGTCCACAGCTTTTATTCATTCTTACGATTTTTCTTAAATCACAGTGACAACAACTTTTTATGTCATCATAGAGTGGTCATTTCCCCAAGTGGTACCTATTACTGTCTACTGTTTGCTAATTTGCTGGGAAGAGGTACCTGAGTTTCTTCCCTTGAAGGAAGTTCGACCACTTATTTTGAGGATGTTGGGACAGTTTTCCCTGTGGCCTTTTGTGACCTTAGAAAGTGCTCGCTGTGTGGGCGGCAGTGTCTCCTGCAACCACCCCAGCGGGAATCTAGAGGTCCCTGTGTCTTTTGCGGTCCATGTCAGCACTTGTGTGAGTCAGGACTCTACCAAGAGTCACAAATCCAGGCCGTGCTCATTTGGGCGGAAATGTGAAATGTATTGGCTCAAGTAACACAGTAAGGAAGAAAGCACAGATGGGGATCGGCCTCAAGACTGAAAGTGTCTAGAAACTGAACCTTCTCTACTCTGCTCCCTCTCTCTTTCTGTACCTTTGCTTCTCCTTTCCTGTCCCTTCCCTTCCCTTCACTTGACTTGTCCTCTCTCTTTCTCTCTGAAACACACACACACACACACACACACACACACACACACACACACACACACACACCCTTCATCGTCTCTGTGGTCTGACTTTGTTTTTTCAGACTAATTGCCTGTCTCATTGTTCTGTGGAGAAGGGGATGTACACAGCCCCCTCTGTTCTTGTTGGGAGTTAACATACTTAGAACCATCTACAAAAGAGAGGAAAGAATCTTTGCCATTAGCTCCACGCAGAAAAAAAGATAAGAATCCCAGGTATTCTAGCTTGGATCATGTGCCTAATAAGTTCATCGGTGTGACCTACACAATACAGTCGTGTGTTTGTATTAGCTCTGTGTGTATGGTGCAGCCAAGGCTGGATGTCTAGACATACCCTCAGATTCGGGGAGGCTGCCTGCCATAAACATTTCTTGGCTGGATGGGAAGAGAATCTAAAGGAAGGGGTGATATTTGTAGAAGGGGAAAATGGTACTCAACAATTTAAAAAGCACCTGCCCTCTCATTGCCTCATTTATAAATGTCCTTCCTGTAAAGCAGATGGAATGACCCTGGGAACTTCTTGGTAGTTAAGCCTGCTTTTAGGACACATTCTGAGTCTGTCACAGGATCCCTGGCAGATGCCAGTGTGTGCCACGCGTTCTTACTATAGTCCCAGCTAGCCCGGAGAAGACGGCTGCTCTGCTTCCCAGACAAGAGGCAGTGTGCCAGCCCCGCCAGCCCTCCTTGCTCTGCCTCGGGAACTCTTCTCTCCAGGTGGACAGGGGTCCCTTGGCGATGCCATCCATGTGTTATTATTCCCAGTGCCTTCACAGCTTGCGGCATGGAACTTGGCACCTAACAGATGCCGATGGAATGTTCTGCAAGGAAATAGATGAATAGCAATGCCCAGACCAGCAGCAGAATGGAGAGACCGTAGTGTGGCTTTGTTGTGCTCTCTGGGGCCACACCCAAGGGCTGGCCACATTGCTGAGTGAGAAACTTGTGGAGCATAAGAGTAGAGCCCTGGCAGGGTGGCACAGACCTTGCTCACAAGTCTGAATGCACATGCGTGATTAACTTGGGAAGCTGACAGGAAGCAGTCAATCTGTTGAGCAAGTTTGTGTTTTATAAACCAGATGTTCGGTATTATTATTCATCGTTTCCTTTGATACCAGAATGGTCCCCATTATGTAGCATAGGAAATGAAGGATATGGAATAATACACACTTATTATACAACAGAACACTACCACCAAGCATTTTGAATGCCTGTTCAAAGCCTGGGCACGTGTGATTTAACAGCAGCTCATTTTAAGGTTCTCTCTTGGACTTAAATGAATGGAATTTCCCTCAGGTGGACCATGGTGACCTCCTCCTGCTCCTACCCTTTGGAAAATGAGTGTTGACTCTCCATCTGCAATTTTCTTGGAAGCTACGCATATGAATCCAAAGCAGTGCTTTTGCCTCCGCGGCAACTACAGGTTGGGGGCCACAGGAAAGCAGGGACCCACCGGTGTGTGGGGAGGACAGAGGGATTCCGGTAGTGGTTGGCTGCATAACATCTGCTCGAGGGTCTGGAAATAGCTCTTGCCACTGGCTGCTGTTTCTATGGCAGAAGCACAGAATGCCTTTTGATCGTGAAGTACTCAGGATGCAGGTGAACTTTCAAATTGATTTCCTTTTCCGCGAAATGTTTAAGATTCAGAGTCCAGACTTGTGGAGACTGGGAAGGATAGGAATGCTGGGTAGGGGTGAGTCTGAAGGTTGAACAGGTGCTGTTCCTGGGCTTCTGCCAGCCCTTCTGGCCACGTGATGAGCTGGTGCACATAGAAAGTATACAAGGCCGGGTGCTGACCAAGCCTGTTTAGATTGGAGCCAGAGCTGCCCCCAGAAGAGGAGCACGGGAGACCATAGTTTCACTTGTGAACTTGGCCAGACTGGATGCAGTGCATTTCCTTTGTTTAGCTGGGGCTGGTTACAAATGAGTGGTTTCAGTACAAATGCAATATTATAGGGATTTTTTAGAAAGTAATGTTGTAGTGATTACATTTGGAATTAGCCCCTGAGTGAAGTTGATACTCTATTCTGGCTTAATATTTGGAAGTTCATTTCCCATGATTTTGTGTTCGTGCCAGGACAATTACTAGTGATTTATAACTGATTTTTACTGGTTGCAGGAGAAAAGCTTCATTTCTCATTATTGTCAATGATATGTTTTGATTTTCATCTATGATACATCTTGGCATTGCTTGAAATTTTGATTTGGGTTGCACAGTGGAAGTTGTCCAGGGTTATGGATCAGCTCAAATCAGTTTTCTGTATAGCATTAAGGATTAATCAGGGAGTCAGACTTTGGGAAGACTTCTGATTCCAAGAGAGTTGTTTACTGTGGGCTGGTGCTGCCCTGAAAACGGCCTTGAATGCCTCCAGTGGTGGCCGCCATATACTTTACGCACTGTATTTTTAGCAAGATGTTGGGGCCATGTTTCCATAGGCGGATACAGACTGTATATATTACTGTACTTGGTTCCTAACAATAAAAACTGTCCACAGAGTCTCCTACTTAATAGTATCTGGTTATAAGCATTAATAAAATAAATTTGTTTAGTTATTCAAGTATACAATAGGTATGTGAACACCATGTATATTAATCATGGTTCTCCAGAGAAACAGAAGCAACAGGAGAACTGAAGCAACGTAGAAAAAGAATATGTATGCGTGTCTTTGTGTGTACATGTATATATTGTGTGGGTACAGCATGTGTATTATAGAGAATATATATCTGTGCACACATATGTATATGGAAAGACAGATTTCTACCAATGAACTGTCTTGCATGACCGCAGAGTCTGACGAATCTGAAATCCGTAACGCAGGCTGGCCAAATGGAAATCCCAGGGAGAGTTAACACTGCGGTCTTGAGTTTAAGGGCAAATTAGAGGCAGAATTTCTTCTTCCCTGTTGTCTTTGCTTTTAAAACCTTCAGTTGATTGGATGAGACCTGTCCTCATTATGGAAGATAATCTGCTATACTCTACTGAATTAATTCCAAATTATACATTAAAAAGTACCTTTCTAGCAACTATCTAGAATGGTGGCCTATGAAACAAGTAGGAATCCTGACCGACCCAAAATGAGACATAAAATTAACCATCATGCCATGAGTTCTTGGACCTTAGGAACCAGGAAAATCTGGCCTCATCTCACTTTCCATGGAAGAGTGTGGACCCACCTGGATATAGATGCAAAGCTATCAAAAACAAGGCTCCCGATTCTGCTTGAGAGTTTTCTCAGCACCTGCCAGCCTCCTTCTTACAGAGGGCACTGAAGTGGAAAGGGCTGTCCAGCCATGCCTCTTGGAATTTGATATGCATACTGATTGGTAAAATAAGATTCCCATTCAGAGGGTTTAGAATAAGGCCCAGGCTTGCTCACTCCCAGCAAGCACTTGAGTGCTTCCTTCCTGTGCACGGCAGTGATGTCTCCTGGCCCCAAGAATCCACTAGAAGGACATGAGAAAAGGTAAACTGAGCCTAGTGACTCCTAAGACACTGGCCAATGTGTGAGGCATCAACTGCTTGGATCTCAAGATCATCTTTTTATGATGTCCCTTCCCAAGAAATGTGAGAAATACTTGATTATTCCTTGGATCTAAAGATACAGAGAAGTAAAAATGGACCAGAAAACACTCTAGACTGAAGATGGTAGATTCCGGTTCACAGAGTGCTTCACTTTTCATGCTTGAGTAGGCTGTGAAACCAGGAAGTATTTCATCACCCCACTCAGACTTGCCAGGCCAATTTTGGTGCCTGTCAACAGTGCTGCGAGTCTTGGTCTCTCCTTGGATTCTGTTGCTTATGAGCTGTATGACCTTGAAGATGGGGAACCAGGAGATCAGCCATCTTTGAGCCCCTCCGTATCCCAGGTATCCTATGCGGGGTGGTTACATTTCATCTGCATGGCAATGGTGTTGTGGGAAAGTCTGTCTTCTTACATCTGAGGACAATAAAGCTCAGCTAGTGCAGTTAAGAAGGAGTCAGAGCTGAGGACTCCAAGCCTTCTGTGATCCAGGTCTGTTTTCCCCGTTTGTTACTGGGGTGCAATAGGCATTTCCACTGTATACTTCACAGCACAGTGTGAAAAGCAAGCGTAGCGTGGGTCTGACAGTGCCCGTCTGCATTTGAAAAGAGTGCACACCTGGCATCGTATTTCGAGGGTCTTTCCTTGAATAGAAATACTCAGCTTCTTAGTCATGATTTTCAAAGTCATATGATTATCTATTTATGTTGTTTTTGCTTCGTTTTTCCATCTGGGAATCTGTGGCATGAAAGGGCTTTGCCTGGCCTACCTTGTGGAGAATAAACGTTTCCTGGTTCTGTGTGGTTTCCCCCAGGGCAGCTCACAAGTCTTTCTGCTTGTGCTTTTTGACACTTGAGTTTTAGATCATGGAAAAGTATTATTAGTGTACAGATTGAACATTAATGTCTGGTGAATAAAATAGCAAAATCAATCCATTGTAATAAAACAAATCGCTACGATCCAAACACAGCTTTATTTTGGATCAAAATGACTGATGGTTACCTTGTTTTCTCAGCTGAGGGACAGGACCCTCCTCACCTGCACTTTCTTCCCTGCTAAAGCTCCAACAGGTGCTGGCCTGATCTCTGCAGCCCTGCCCAGCACAGGATGTGGCTGTCACAGGGGCTGGCCTCCAGCCCTGAGGTTCCAGAGCCTTCTCAGTAACCAGCTTTTCTCTCTCTGTCCAGCTTGCTGATGATCAGGGCCTCGTTTTGATGACCACAGTGGCCATGCCCGTGTTTAGTAAACAGAATGAAACCGTGAGTATGGTGGTTGTGCTTCCCCCCTGGTGCCGGAAAGGTTAACTTCTCAGACCCCTTCTCATTCAAGCTCTGGTGACTCTTTTCCCTAAGGCTAGAGGGTATTTGATTTTTTCGTATTGTTTTGAACCCCCAAGTCAAACATAAATGTGACTTAAATAGACAACAGTTTAGAGTCTGTAGCATCTTTAGCCCCTTTCTAAAACTTCACTGTCAAAAGACCTGAGGGAGAGAAAGTGGGAGAATCCCTAGTGAAATGAACTGAGTTCTCACCAGTTCATATTTATCAGTTTTGAATGGCTTTCCAAGCACCACAAACGGGTTGCTTAAAAAACAAATTTACTCTCTAATAGTTGTGGAGGCTGGAAGTCTGAAACCAAGATGTTGGCAAGGCCATGGCAGCTTGTAGGGCAGAATGGAAGAATCTTTCTTTGCCTCTTCCCAGCTTCTGGGCACCTGGCACCCTTTAGCTTATAGTGGCATCTTTCCAATCTCTGCCTGTATTTTTTTTCAAGTGGCCTTTATTTCCCTCAAGTCTTCTTTTTCCTTATAAGGAGGCCAGTTACTGGGCTCAAGGCCCATCCTAGATCCAGAATGATTTCCTCTCTGTGTCCTTAACTCTTACACCTACAGAGACCCCATTTCCAAGTAGTACCACAGTCCGAGGTCCTGAGTGAACACGAATTTGCAGGGCTACTACTCAAGCCATGGCAAACTTTAGAGGAGATGATGAACAGCAGAAACTTGTATATCCTTCCGAATGGTCTTTCTGACTTTGGAAATTCCTGCAAATCACAGTGACCACCTGCCTTAGAAACTGGGACATTCAGGTCTCTTCCTTCACTCCAGTCCTTGGTTCCAACTTGCTGTGAAAGCTTCTGGGGTTGTTATATCTCCTTCTGGTCATTTGCGGTCTGTTTCTTCTGGGCAGCAGGTGGCTGTGTAAACTGAGAGATCAGTTGGTTACCCTGCTGTCTTTACTGTAAAATTCTTTCATAAGAGAAACTGGTTCCTGGTTAGAATCCTTAGCTGCTGAGATCATTGTACTCTTTCTCATCAGCTTTTAAATTCTAGGAAGGCAAATAGGGGAGCAGATTATGCTGGGACCTAGTGGTCGATGTCTGCTTGGAGACTCTGCCCTTCTTGGCTAGTAATGTTCTGTGTGTGGGGTGCAAGACAGAAAAGGGCCTTCTTAGGAGTCGGGGTGAATCCTCCGTCTGGGTCAGTCTGAAGACGAAACTGGACATGATTTATGGCAAGTGGTTTCTTGTGAGCTCCTGGTTTGGGTTCACTGTTATTATCGTTCAATGTTTATTTTCAACAGAGATCGAAGGGCATTCTCCTGGGTGTGGTCGGCACAGATGTCCCAGTGAAGGAACTTCTGAAGACCATCCCCAAATACAAGGTAACGGATGACCTTACTGATGACATCCGCGCAGGGCAGACCAGAGTCTTGTTCCCCAGAATCAGGCTTCAGGCCCCCCTTGTAACAGTGTTCTTACCCTGTCATAATCAACTGCTGTATCTTATGCAGTGTGCCTAATTATGGAACAGGTATTTTTATTTAAGTCGATTATTTCTAACTTCTAACCTCAGTCTACAGGATCAGTGTGAAATTGTAAGGTTAGACATGATCGTTATATTTTTCGGATATAAGCAGGGTATTGACCCGACTGGTTTGTCTTATTAAAAAATGGCATGGAGAGTCTTGGGGTACCATGCAGAAAGCTCCCCCTCTTTTCCTGAATGAGAGGAAAGTAAATCAGCAGGAGGGAAGGGGGCGGTGCCTTTACATCTCAACCCAGGCGCACAGCACTCCCCAGGGCCCTCCAAGTGTGGGAGCCTGGGGTGGGTGAGAGTCCCGTCCTGCTGAGGTCCTGTCAGTTCCCTGGGCAGAGGGCTTTACCGACTGCACAGGGCTTGAGCCCTCTTCTGCTGGATGTGTGGAGCAGACCGGCTAGCTCGTCTCTATTTTGGGCCCATCGTAGATTGCTGAAGGCTTCCTCTGCCTCCATTCAGAGGAATGGCCAGGATCGGAAATTGCCAGCTGTCAGGAGGCCCCTCCTTTGCCTCCTTCCCTGATGTGCTGAGGCCTGATTCTCCTCACCGGTGAGGGGCCTAGTAGTCTTCCTGAGCTTCAGATAGAAGAAAGCAGTGGTTAGAGCTCAGCTCAGGAGGTTCCCAGTTCCCTCAGGATGAGATGGTGTGGGCAGGTCCCTCAGATTCCTAGTTCCTTTTCTGTCAGCTGGTGAAAGCCAGTTTCATTCACCAAAACTTTTATAGTTGGTGTTAAATTTTGAGAAGCACGGTGGGACTTCTAGTTGATTCAAACCCACGTAATCAAGTGTTGGTAGTGGGAGGTCCCAGAAACGGAAAGTCAGGGGTCGGTGAGGGTGTGTATGTAAGGGGAGGGGGCTGTGTGGCCTCGAAAAAGAACAGACTTTACTTTTTTTTTTTAATTTTTTTTTAATTTTATTGAGTTTATTGGTACATTTTAGGGATACAGTACAGTTACATTCATTGTTGGGATCATGTACCTTTACATGGCAAGTCTTGATTCTCATTTTTTTCCCCTTACCTCTGCCCTCCCTTCACCCCCTCCTCCCCTCCCCATCTACAAACACTTTATTTTCATCTTTTCATTCTCTCACATTTTTTTCTTTTCCCTTTTTGTTCTTCCCCTACGTATCACACCTTCCCTACACCTTTAGCTCCTTTCCTCCCATTTCTAAATGTCAGTAATCTTATTAGAATCTTATGCATTGTTGCAGAATATTCACACCAGGGAAACTATTCGGTATTTACACATGTGGGACTTATTTATTTCACTTAGGAGTATATCTTCAATATGTATCCATTTTCCTATGAATGAATCTATTCTCTCGCTCTTTATGGCTGAGTAATATTCCATTTTATAGAAAAACCACAACTTCTTTATCCAGTTTCCAACGGATGGGCAAATAGGTTGTTTCCAAGATTTAGCTATTACAAACTGTGCCGCTATAAACATGGGTGCACATACTTCTCTGTGATATGATTCTTTTAGTTCTCTTGGAAAGATACCCAACAGAGGGATGGCTGGGTCAAATGGAACCTCCAGTCCAAGCTCTTTGAGGTATCTCCATATTGATTTCCATAGTGGTTGCACCAGTCTGCACTCCCACCAACAATGGAGGAGGGTTCCTTTCTCCCCACAACCCCGCCAACATTTGTTATTGTGTGATTTCTTGATAGCAGCCATTCTTTGTGGGGGAAGGCCCCCAAAGACCCCGGAGGGGATTTCTCCAGCAGACTTTACTTTTTTGAACTCCCCAGGCCTGGGTGTGGAGAGCTGCTACCCTACTACAGTAGTGCCTCAGTTCATGAGTCCAGTTCCCTCCACGATTCTCATCTCAAACCGAACTGGATAAGAATCAAATCCAATTTCCCCATAAGGTCAACATGGAACCTAACCATCAAATTTAATTAGATTCTCAACCAACTTAGTTTGTGACCAGAATTATGGAAAGAATTGAGTTCGTGAACCAAGGTGCCGCTATATTTAAGGACATCTACCTGTAGAGACCATTTTCACAACTCTTAAGCTTCTTACTTCATAAAAAGAGCCCTAAAAAGCCAAGCACAATGCCACTGCATGATATGTGGCACCCAGTAAATCGAGGAGGAGTGGGTGTAATGTGGAATCCTGACACTCTCCAGGTCAGCTCCCCAATTTCCTCAGGGAGCATGCTAAGCTCTTTGTAACATTTTATTTTAGTAGTACATAGACATTATTCTCACCTCCATTTCTACCTAAAGAAACAGATGCACACAAGGCTTAAAGCCTTGCCACAGGGAGAGTTGTGATTTTATCCTCTATAATGCCAATACCAGAGTTACAATAAAAGCAATGACAATAATAATCACGATAGTTGGAATGTTAAAATAAAATATTAGTAATACAGAAAATACAGTACGATTTATTGAACCCCTCACTAGGTGGTTGGTATGGTTCGAAGTAGTTTCCATGCCTTATTCCCATGAAATCCTTATTTTATTCCCATTAAGTGGGTGCCGTTTGTCCCATGTTTATTTATGGATAGTTGCAGCTTTTTCGGCATCAGTCACAGAGTAAAAGATGAATGAAACAGAGCATAACAAGAGAAGAGAGGAAGATCCCCTGTGAGCATGTGACTTGCAGTGTTTGAAATAGAAGTACTTGGGTTTTATTCTTTCCTGAGAGTCAGGCTGAGGACAGAACACACCACTAGATATGACTTACATTGTCCTGAGGAGTCTGTCACTCTTCTGGCTCTCAGGAAAGGTGTACAGATCACCAAAAGTGGCCATGGCCCACAGGAGAGGAGAGCTTGGAGGACGAGTTCGGGTCTCACCTTGCCCTCCTCATTAACACCTTGTAAAGATGAGTCAGGTCTTGGCTCTTGTTTTTTTTGTTTTGTTTTGTTTTGTCTTTTTCTTTCAGAAGATAGAATTCTTTCTTTCTCCCCTAGCTTCATAGATTTTTCCCACAAGCAATCAGACTTCCTGTAATTTTTATTAAGAATTCCAGACACCCCGGCAGTAATTTCCAGACACCGTGGCCTCTGTTACCATAACGAGCCATTTTATAATTGGGTTTGTTTCATTAGCCTGGAGGTTCTCCGCTTGGACGGGAAGTGCTCCTTTCCCTAGGCTGGGGCCTGGGCGGCTCCCGGCCTCCAGGGGAGCACATTCGGGGCCAGGGCTCAGTTTGGCAGCCCCCGCGCCTTGGAAGGCCTTGTGTCTAATCTGTTCTTTATTACACTGCAGGACTGCACATGCGAAGGGACAGGAAGACCGGCTCTATTTTGGATGAAATAAGAGTTAGGGATTTCATCAGCATATTGGTTTGTGACCAAAACCAAATGTTGGCCATTGTGTGTTATCAGCTTTCGATTCTCAGAGATCTTCATCCACACGATCTATTCAGAGGGCTGCACAGTTTCTCTTTGAGACCTCTATGAGGAGGCATCCCCCGCCCCCCACACCCAGTACAGCAGTTAGCTGTCATTTTCTCAGACTTCTCCCAGGAAGGGTTCTAACCTAACAGATTTGAATGTCCAGAAGACTCTTAGTTGCAAGTGGAGAAGGCCTGGCTATGCTTCTTCTGGAGCAGATCAACTTTTTCGTGCTCATTTTTAATATTTACTGTGATTCAAATTTTCTAGAAGAACCAGGTAATAGTTGAGTAAAGTAATAAATGTCTTAAGTACACGCAAGCTTTCCCTGAACCCCTAGCATGTGGTCTTAGGACAGGAGCTGCAGAAGTCAGATGAGTGAGGAGGCGAGCTGACTTTCACAGAAGAGGTGCTGCCTTCCGGGACAAGGCAGAAGGAAGGAGAACACCTAAGGCTGAGAAGCGTCTAGGTCTAGATGCAGTGTTTGTGCGCGTGAAGGTGAGAGCGGAAATGAGAAAACATGCTTCAGGTTTAATGAAACAAGGTGTGGAGGGAGGGAGATCTGCTGCACGGGCCCATGGAGCCTCTCACACATGACAGAGGCTTCCGTGGGCGTGACGCAGAGGTACCACGTGGTCAGTTTCCTTTGATCGACCCTGCGAGGCAGGAAGAGCAGTTAGGACCATAGGGGAAATCTGTTGAACTAAAGTGATGGTCAAATAGGAAGCGGGGTTAAATCTGCAGGGAAAAAAATTCGCAGGATGTAGTGATTCCTCAGATTAAAAGGTTGGGGATAAAAGAAAAAAAGAGGCTGAGGTCCCGGGGGGTGGCCAGCAGCCACCGGGACACTTGTATGCCACAGAGGAGAGAGAGCAAAGCAGGAGCCATGTGGGTTAACAGCACATAGGTGTTGTGGAGAGTGAGGGCAGGGCAGAGTGTGAGGGAGAAGGAGGACTTGGAATATGGGCAAAGAGGATTCTTAGGAGGAGGCAGTGGGGACTCGGCACAGGAAGAGAAAGCAGAGGGCTCCGAAAACAAGAAGATTCGGGGAGAGTCCTTCGTGGTTAGAGAAGTAGGGGGCCCCCGGCAACTATGCAGAAAGAAATCATGGTGGCATCTTGAGAGATGGCGGGAGGGTAAAGGCAGAGTCCAAAGGTTGAAGCAAAAGTGCCAATGGGGAAACAGGGAAGGCAAGTGCAGCCTAAAGAGGGTGTTAGGGCAGAAGTTTTGCTCTCCTGCCCTCCAGAGGAGGAGTCAGAAAGCCGAGCTGAGCTTGGGAGATTCTGTACTAAATTTGGAATCTTTTCCTGTCTCTTCCTTTTCTCCCTTCCTTTCCTCACTTCACTACCCTCCATCACAGCCACCTAGCCCTATATTTTTGGCCACGTGGCATAACCTTTATCCTCATCGAACTTACATTCTGGTGGGAAGGAAGAGACATTAAATAATGGGAAGCCTTGACTGATACCTTGATTATTTCTAATCGACCTAACAAATAACTGATGTTTCCATTTTCATAAATGCTAGATAAAAAAAATACAGGGCGTTCAGAGGAGTCCTATGTTCTTTCAAGACCAACTAAACAAGAAGAACCAGTCAATGTACATGAGAATGTGATTCATACATTGGCTGACTATAAAAACTGTCCGGCCTGATGTTCATTTTGCATTTCCAATCAAATACCATTTTTTGCCTTTAATGGGAAACGTCAAACTCTCAGAGTCCTTTTTGACCCCTCCAGCCCATGTCGAGCTGGGATGTAATAATGGTAATGAATGCAGTGTTGGCTGTGCCTGACATTTTCCCAAGAGACAAGATGAAAGAGATGGTGCACATCTCAAAGGATAGGAAGTCTCTGGTTTATCTTTCACAACATAATGAAATATATTTTTATCATTAGACTTAAGGAGAATCTTATCAAGACTTGCTATGCAAGGTAACTCTGGGAGGAAATGTCGGTTGCCCTTGACGATGACATGCGTATTTGCTTTATGTAATGCAAGAGAAACTTTTAATTGCTGGGGTTAAATTCTCTGAAGTCAATTTCACATCACCTTGACATTAAGCTAACAAGCAGACAGGGTCACTCGTGGTTTGTAAACTCTGTTGTCTGGATCATTTAATAGTATCATAGTCAAGAATGTGAGTGGCAGGGAATTTAAAGAAAAATAACAATGAGAGCTCAGAACTGTGAAATAACTTCTCAGGAAAAAAAAAAGATTTTTTTTTTTTTTTTTTTACTCCTTCCTTTTCATGGCTCTAGCAAAAGTGGCTTGCATTTTCTTTTTCTCTTTTGAGAGAGATCAGTATGGGCTTTATGCCAAAGGATATTTTAATACATGAATGATTTGTAGGTAAATTTATTGTAGCCAATGGGTGCAGTCAACTGTGTAATAGAAATACTGTCAAAAAGCCAAGATTGTTATTTAAATAAGTATAGTGTTAAATTTGATTACATACTTTTTAAAGCTAATAAAACATTTCATTGCTCACAAACTGTTTCTCATAGTCCCATTTAGTCAGAAAACATAAATTAAGTGAGGCTCTGAATAGAAAATTACCCCGACTCTGTTCGACGGGTGCAGACATGGAAAAGGTTGGCAGCCACACAGTTTAAAGACAAAAGGACATAAAGGGGTTGACAGGCCCCCATATAGACTGGCGGAGATACTTTCATCCTTGGAGAAGTACGGAAAATGGCAGCCCAGGAGAGAGCATGAGACGGCTCCCATGGGTCTGCGATTTGGGGAAGCCCCCAAGTGAGGCAGTGCGAAACTGTTCTTAATACGGGTAGAGAGGAGAGGCTTGATTTTAAAAGTTCTGTTCACTGGACAAAGGACCTTTCCAGGAACATTAGCCAGTTGTTTTTATAAAGTAATTGTTTTTGTTTTAAATAAAGCCGAATCAAGCCCTTGGATGCTAATGCAGGGCTGTGACATTTTAAATTGTACTATTTGCTGAGCTTATCCTGTGACAGGTCTTCATTTCCACCAAATGTCAAGGATCAGTGCCTTGCATTCATTTTAATGAAATACTGTGCTGATAAGGGTTATGAATGCCAAGTTTAAGCTGTAAATTACTAAATGCCGGGCTGCTTTATGCTTTGTGAATTCACCAGGGAGCAGGCTAATGAAGGTTTCTCTCTCGCTTCCTTTTGCAGTTAGGGATTCACGGTTATGCCTTTGCAATCACAAATAATGGATATATCCTGACGCATCCAGAACTCAGGCCGCTGGTAAGAAAAACATTCTTTTCCACTTCTCCTTTTATGATTTTGAGAGATTTTCTTCAGTTCTGCAATAATGACACATTACAGCAATTTTCACTTTAAAGCTGCTGAATTTATAATATTGTAATGTTGTTTTAGCAGCTTATACATTGATGCACAATATATCAATAATGCGGGATAAGTATATTTTCTATCATGCTTTTATATATAAAGATGTCTATCTCCAGGTGCATTTATTTACTTATTTAAATAAACATTTGCAAATGTATGGAAACTGTAAAATTTAACTCTGAGCAGCTTGCAATCCACGATGATGGGTACTTTTGTATAATAAATTAACTCGCACTCCAGCCCTAAATCACTTTTGCTAGTCGCACTTCTAGGCAACAAATTAGACCACAAGACCCCTGAAGTTTCATCACAATGGGATTTGCACCCACATTATATTGCTGAAGGCGACTGCCTCATTCACAGAAATTTTCCAGTTCCTTCTTCACCAAATGGAAACAGTTGAGATCGTCTCCATTTCCTGCCCAAGTTGTTGTTTGGTGGCCTGATGTGTGGTCCACTTCCTTTCACTCCGCGTCTTTTTAAATTTCTCCGAGAGTGGAACTAGGCAAATCCAGGAGGGCCTCGGTCTCCTCAACCCTGATCTCTGGTGGTAAATGCCACCGGAAGCCCCGTCATGCAGGCAGTGGGGACTCTGAGGTGGCAGCCAAGAATATCAGGAAGGGGCCCCCATCCTCGGCAGTGTCTTCTGTGGGCTCTGGGGGCCCAGTGAGTGTATAGCTGCTTGCTCTCCCTGGGCCAGTTGCACTGTATGGCAAACAGGACATCCCTTTAGATGCGTGCATGTTTGTTTAATTTTAAAGAAGGTACAAAAGTATACAGAGTAATATAGTGAACACTGCTTTTTAAAGTATAGGTCATGTTCTCTAGCAGTGTGCAGACGCACAAACACACATGTGTGCATGCACATTAATGCATATGTACTGTCTTCCTCACACATCTTTTTCATTTTCATCAGAATCAGAAAATAGCAGCAGGGCCTGCTAAGCAAGCGTGTGTTGGCCAAGTGTGGTGGGGACCCGTTGGCTTCTCGCTTGCATCATTGTTTAGGAACAGCTTGTGTAGGAGCTCCATCATCATCCAGAGCTGCTCTAATCGCCCTGGTATTAATGGAGTCATGACCACATCATGTGGCTCCCATATGCATACTTTCCGGTGGGACTTATGGTAATATTTGATTGCAGCCATCTTTATCTGAAAAGGACTGAGTTAACCAGTTAGCTAATTCCAAATGTTAGTCAAAGTTATTAAAAAATCTGATTGGAAAAAAACCACCAACTTTATAAGAGTACTTAAGTCTACAGATGTCTCAGTCTAGAAAGCTTAGTACAGTATGCACCTCTAGACTGCCCAGCTGGGCTCTGTGCTGAGGATGGTAGGAGTTACATGGTTGGTAAAGCTGAGTATGGCACCCCAGTCCTTATTCCAAACTGGAACAGAACACAGTCAATGAAACAATAGAGTCTAAAGCTTTGGCCATGGATTGACTTCTTAAATATTGGCTTTTAAAGGAATGAAAGAGAGCCAGAAGTCACCAAGGCAGCTTCTGTCTTGCTGCAGCAATAGAAATGACCATCTGCCCTCTATACAATTCTATTCCCAGTGTCCTCCTGGGCTCATGTCCTCTGGGTCTGCAGCATGTCCTCTTTGTACCTAGTCCAACTGATGAACTTTCCAGAATTGTGGCCACTCTGTGAGGACAGCTGAGAAACTCCTAGAAAAAGCAGGTCAACCCATCTGATGGTGCTCATCTCCTGATAGGATAAGGACTCTCGAATCCAAGTTGCCTCTGCTCCGCTCACTGTTCAAACACTCAACTGAGTGGTTTCCCCAAAAGCCAGGGTCAAGGGTCTTGGGTGGCCCAAGAAAGTGTCATCCGACCTGTGAGAAACCAGTGATAAGAACACAATACAGTTGGTACATGGTAAGAGCATTCGTAACAGCCTGGCCAGTGGCCATCTGTCTCATCGTCTGCTTCTACATCTGAAGCCATCAGATGTTTAGGACAGGTTTTGAGTGACACTGGCCATTAAGAATGACACGAATTACCTCTCATCTTGAGTATAGCGAATAGGTACATGTTCACTCTGCCTTGAGTTTTGCATCTCCCTTCTCAACAAACAACCATAGCCGAATCGAACTCAGCTTTAAGCATCCTATAGGTTAACTCCTAGTCATGCCCTACCCCAGGTCTGTGATTTGGGTCAAGTGACGCAGCTTCTCTGAGCAGCATTTTTCTCCGGTAACCCTGCCATCACCGTAGTGTAAACATCAAGGCTTGGTTAGAGTAAATAGGATAATGCAAGCTAAGCACCTGGATAGCAAATCAGGCGCCAGAACACCTCCGGGGCAGTGGTGACTATCCCAGCATCCTGTGTGTGTATCTTGCTTCTGATTACCTGTGCTCAGCTGCTGTGGAGGGCTTGGTGGCGACAGAAGCTTGCAGTGGTCTAAAGGACACATTTTGGTGATTGAGTTGCTTCAGCTTCGTAAGATAAACATTCGCAAGGTCTGCGTAGGTGTACGTGTGCGCATGCTCTTGGGGTTCTTTGTTCGTTTGCTTAGGATCCACAGCAGTCTTGGCCTCCACTGGCCCAGAAGACAGGCAGACAACAGTGGTCCTCAGAGGTTTTACATGAGCCCTGACACGTGAGGAGAGCGAAGGTGTTTGCTTATTTGTTTTAAAGCAGCAATAAAAATAATACTAGAAGCCATAGAAGCTGAAGAGCAATAAAGTCAGCCTCCAGAGATACTCCAGGCTCTATCTGGCAAATGCCTCGTCCATCTCTGTTTTGTTCATTTGTTCCTGCATTTTTTCTCCCCATCACTTCCGGTCTGCTCAGCACCCAGCAGGGACACAGAAGATGAGTGCATGAAGGGATCCTTCGGATTCACTGTTTCCATTGGCATTTACCTTGCATTCCTCTGAGATATGTGACTTTGTGTTTCTGCTAGTGATGCAGGGTCTGCACCGGGTGTACACCCACCCCAGCCAGACGCTGGAGCGTGGCTGCTACCGGCTTCTTCCCAGACCGGCTCAGGCAGGAATCGGCTCAGGCGGAATCCCTTCCCTGCCCCACTTGCCTCCGCTGAGCCCAGCCATATGGCGGGATCCATATTACAAGTGGACGTTCCCCTTGCTCCTGGCAAGGATGGTGGTTGTGAGCAGTGTGGGGAGGCTAGAGCAGGCTCACTTACAAAACTCCTGCCCGTCCATCTCCCTCTGCCACTGAGGTTGTGTCTTCCCGGCAGCTGGAGGAAAAAAGCGGGTTTCTCTTAAGCACAATACCAATATTTTTCTAATTTGTTCAGTGAAATCTTTCCCCCAAACTTAATGTTTGGCTTGGTTTTATCCACTACTTTCTTCCATCTTGTATGAGTTGGGTGTGAATAATGAAGTGTCTCCAAAAACAGCTTGGACGTAGAAGACGTACTCAGGAGACTCGCTTGGGTTTAACTGCCAGCGCTGCTGGACTCCTACTTTCCTGTGATAACTGGGCTCTCCTCTATCCTGCTCTGAGTATTTTTCAGCCACTCCGCTTCCCATCAGCTTGTGACTTCTGATTGATTCTCTGGTGCTGACTGAACAAGCCCTCGCCGGGCTCCTGGTGTCCCCACTCCTGCCGTGGACTGTACACTGAGGCTGCTGGCCACCTTCCAGTGGCCTTGGGGCCCTCCCAGATGGGGCCCACACCTCTTCTCTGGGTGGGGAATGGAACTATGGCCTACATGGGATTAAAGTCAGGCCTTGAGAAGTGCTTCTTGGGTAGTTAATATTCACTCGAGCATGTTCTCTTGGCCTTTGCCATTCTCTAGCAGTCGGGCTAAACACATTTCATGGTATAGTTACTGTCCGCATTTCCTCTTCTTGCTCTTTATCTTTCCTTTGCCTTTGAGCACTTTGTGGATCTTTCAGAGCACAGAGCCTTGAACGACTCTCTTCTGCTGAGGGCATGGAGAGAGGAAGGACTAACAAGATTCCACAGTTAGCATGACCTATAGCTTTGTTGGGGTTTTGATGATCTTTCTGTCCTTCTTCACTTTTAAAAGAAAAGTACGTTTAGGTCGATTTCCTTCCCTGGAGGAGGTCTGGAATGTGAACGGACCTGGTCAAACCTCCAAGAGCACACAATGCAGGTTCTCTTCCAGCAGCCGTAGCCGTGGCAAAGTTCCATGAGGAGCCTTTGGTGGGCAAAACTTAGGACTCGTTTCCACAAAGCCCATATAGAAAACTGCCCAGAGCTGTCTGTTCTGTGACTGTATGCCCAGGAGCCAGGGAAAAATGCTGGAGGAATTCTACTCTGGGTGAAAATGTGCTAGTCACATGCCCTACTGTATAATGAGATGGGATGTGGGATGGATAGAGAGGAATTTACACCTACTTCTTCGGCATTCTGTGGATGCTCATTTATGTTCGGGGCCTGACGAGATTATTCTGCAGTGTGCAAGACAGGATCCAACAGCCTGGACAAGATCTAAGGACACACCGGGAAAATGCTAGGAGAGATAACACCTTTTGTTTCTTTGTTACTGTTGCGGTTGGTCTTAGTATGTTTTCCCAACATTTACTGCTTCCTTTTTCTGGGACAGGCACTGCTTTAAATGTTGTCCATGCATTAATGCTTTCAATCATTAGCTATTAGCTAACGGGCTAGGAACCCTAAGACATGTGTGCCCTGGCACAACCCAGAGGCTCAGAGAAGGACAGAGGGAGGGCCGGCCAGCCTCGAGGCAGCCCTGGTATTTCTGAGCACCAGGCTGAGGAGCTGGATTCTGTGAGGAAGATAAGTACATTCCGGATGGGAAGCTGTGAGACCAGATGATAAGGTGGCTTCCCCAAAGCACACAGCTAGAAAGTGCCAGATCCAGGAGCCCTGGTTGAGATGCAGATCTGTTGGGATGTTCTGTGTTCCATCTGCCTTGCTGGCTCTTCAGGAAATGGGAGGCTGTGTGGTTGGAGGGTGGGAGTGACCGGGATGCCTGGTCTCTGCAGCCGCATAGATGGATGTGAGGCAGTCACGGGGTGGTTATAGTTAGAATCTGTCTAGACTTAGCGCCGTCTAAGAGGAACACCGTGTGAGCCTCAAACATGAGCCGCCCCTGTAATTTAAAATTTCCTGGTAGCCACATCTGAAAGAGTAAAAAAAAGAAACAGGTGAAATTAGTTTTAAGAATATATTTTATTTAACCCAAATATTTCTAAAATGTTGGTGCTTTCGCGTGTAACCAATATATAGCTTCTTAATATCATATTTTACATTCCTTTCACATCAGTCTTTGAAATCTTGGCACGTGTCCTGTGCTTACAGCAGACCTCAACTCAAATGAGAGTTCAGGTCTCCAGTGCCAAGTGTGCTGTGGCCCCCGTAATGGACAACACAGAAGTAGAATATGCCCGGACATGTTGAATCTTCACAGATATAACGGAGCATGGGTCTTCCTCTCCTTAAAGTGAATTAGAACACACCCTACTGCCAACACTGCCGCCTGTCACTTGTGCTATTCCGGAAGTCTGTGCTGACAGTCCGTGGTCGGGCAGCCGCCTCCAGGGTGGCCACCGCCCCTCCCCAGCTGTGGCCTCTCTGGCCTCCAGGGTGGATGTGGGAGGCTGGCTCGAGAGCCAGGGCAGATGGTCTCCCTTGTCTGGCCGGGAAGCTCTGACTGTTTCAGCCCTGTGAAGTTGCTCCCAAGCCATGTGGGCTTCCTAAACCAGACTCCCACAGAGGCTGGCGGGGAAGGCGTTAGCCACACTGGGTGACCCTGAGCTTTCAGGTTGTCCAAATCAAAATACCCAGCCGTCTCAACCACTTCTGCTGTTCTGGAAAACACAAGCCAGCTCTCTAAGGAGGCCAACTTCTGAGGATAAGGGTGTCATCTTCCTAGCCTGTGAGAAGAGCCCCACACTTCTGGAATACGGTCCTGCTGGTCCAGCCACCCCTTGGGCTCTCTGCAGCCTGATTTCTAGTCAGCCCCACCAGCCCTATCTGTACCACACCCACACTGCTTTGTACACTGATTCTGCTTTTCAGTCCTTGTGGATGCCCTGGCAGTTCCTCCTTCTGTATCCTGTTTGCTGTTGCACATTGGTTATACGTGGGCCCCTGGAGATTATTGAGTACAGGGCTATCATTTAGACCTGTAGACAAGTGTGAACCTTCTACTCTGTCCTCATAGGGAGCTATGTGGCCATTCCCGTGGGTACTTGTAAATATGTGCTAAATCCTGACTAGAGAATGTGCATCAAACCCTAGGAGTTTAAAAGGTAGGAGCACTGTTAAAATTCTTAACTGAGTTCAGCAGCCTTAGGTGAAGCGGTGGACCATGCGAACAGATTCTGAACAATTCCAGGAAATTTAGATGTGAGGTTTAAGCGGAGTCGTTATATAATTATGCATATCCTCAGTCACAGCCCTCTGTCTCTTTCTCAGAGACCCCAGCTCCTTCCTGCTCTGGATGTAGGTGCTTGCTCCCCTCCACCTGAAATCATGCCCGTCTGGCTTGTCTCATCCTCCGTCTCTTAACTCAGGCGTCATCTCAGAGAAGCCATGCTTTCCCTTCTCGCTCTCCAGCATGTCCCCCGCGTTAGTTTCTTTGGGTCACTGACAGCTCTGGGGTGGTGTCCCTGTATTTAACGCTGCCCCTGTTCTCCCATGTAGGACTTCACTGCTATACAAAGGGAACAGCCAGTAAATAATGGAAGAGTGACTTTGAAGGTGTCAGGTGATGCTGATCATTAGAGTCCGGGCACCATGGGGAGTCCGGTGCCACACATTCTTCCGCCATTGGTTGAGAGTTCTTTCCATGCCTGGTATGGATGTGGCTCACCAGGCCCTGCTTTTTACCCAGCTCTACCCTCCTGCTTGATGCAGGCATTCATCAGCTGTTCCTGTGTGAATCCCGTGCTAGTTGGTGAGACATAGAGGCAGGTGGAAGGATGTCTCTGCTTAGGAGAAACTCTTAGTGAGTCCCCAAGAGGGGCGGAGAAGAGCAATGGCCTCCCATGGGGGGACTGGCTGCTGTTCTTAGGGATGGGTGCCCTGGAATGCAGGAGGGCTTCCTGGAGGAGGCGGAGGGGTTCACTCTGAGTACATTTCTTTCTGTGCGGCAGGGACCGTACCCTCCCCCCAGGATGCTGACTTCAGGTGGGAGAGGCCTGACTCCTCTCTTATCTCAGGACTGCGTATCTTACGGGCCTCAGCCTATGAGGGACTGTCACATGGGGCCGCATCACCCGGGAGCCTCCCTGCTGTGGTACCCTAGTCCCTTGCCTCCTTGCCCTCCGTGGTCGGGTGCTGATGAACTAGAGGCGACTGCCCAGTAGGTGGCGCGCCGACACCGCTGTGTGCAGTTCTGCGCTGATGGCGTCTGCCTGCCAGTGACTGCATGGCCTCAAAACAGAGCCCTGGCAACCCTGCTTAGGCCTGGTCCTAATCCGTTCCGTGGAGTTCAAAAGAAATAATTAAATGATGCTTAGGAAGAACTGTATTCATGCTCAGAACAGTGCATCCTCCGAGAACGAACAAACAGACGACTGCACCCACCTCTGAGCTGGCCTTTTCTGAAATACGTCATTTGGCAAAAGAGATGCCAGACGTGGTCATGCTTCCCTCTCACTGAAATTGTTAAAGGCTCGGTGAGAACTGCCTCTCTGGTCAGTTGGGATCTCTCTCTCTCTCTCTCTCTCTCTCTCTCTCTCTCCCCCCTCTGTCTCTCTTATTCGGGATTGTACTGAAGGCTCTTGTACTGAGTTGCGTCTCTAGCCCTTGTTTTTGAGACAGACTCAGTAAGTTGCTAGGTAGCCCAGGCTGGACTTGAATTTGTGGTCCTCTTGCCTCTACTGCCCAGTGTGCTGGGATTATAGGTGCGCACCGCCATGCCCCCCTCCAGTGTAGACTCCTGAGTGGAAGGGAGTTGTAGCTCTAGGGGAAGGCTATCGGGGGGCTGTGGGGGCCACTTCACAGGTGTATTTGGAGTAAGCGCAGTGAGCCTTAATAGTACCCCGGGGCTGGGCATGCAGCACGCAGGGGAGAATTAGTGCAGATGTATCTGCTACCTGGGTTGGCTGAGCACTCACCCAGAGGGGTCGTGTGTGTAAGCAATACTATTCATTTAAAATTAAATTAAGTAAATATAAGAAAGGAGAAAAGACTGCTCCCTGATGCTTCACCTAAGGATGCCCTGTGGACAATAAAAATTGAAATAAATTAAAAAGTAAAGATATGAAGGAAGAAAAAGAATGGTCCCTGATGCCTCAGCCAAAGAATGTTGTCGGTCACAAAGTAAGTTGGGTCAGTCTTTATATATACACACCAAAAAAAACCATCAACAGTGCAGTTTTTCATAAAACTGAATGTATTCAATTGTAGAAGCCACCAGAGTTCTGAAGCGATGCTTTCAGGTTCTCTGACCCATGTTCCCTTGTGCTGGTGAGCCTCCCATGACCTCCACAGATTCTGACCCTTGTCCCTGGGCTGCAGCCAGTGCAGAGCACTGAGGTGACTCCTCTCTGTCAGCTGCGGTGAGGTTTGTGGGAGCTTCTGCAAGAATGGAAGGCAGGGTAGGAGTGTGTGTTCTTCCTCCCCCGTGTCATCCAGGGCTGGCTGCACCTGATTTGAAGCCACACAAGCCTGCCTCTCTCTGTGGCCTTTCTCTGGCTCCTGCAGCTGCTTCTCCCACTGTACTTCCCTGCAGAGTGAGAGAAAAGGTCCCTGCTGTTTCTAGCTTCCGAGAGCTGCACCATTTCTTTAATTTCCTGCACCCTACCCACTCTTACAATAGCTTCTTTATTAAACCTCCCTCATTGAGCTATCTAGATTACGGTGCCATGTGCCTCCTGCTGAGGCCATGGCTGATAGAAAAGGTAAGAGTAGATGGAAAGCTTATTTCTCTTAGTCGTTACTCTGCCAAGAAAGAGAGAGAGAGAAGGATGGATGCAAAGGAAAAGAAAGAGAAATCGAGGAAAGAGATATATTTTCACTAGTCCCTTCATTTACTATTAATTCAGTTACTTATGTATCTCCCATTACAGTGAAAGTGGAGAATTTCCATATAACTTTCCAGTACATCCCTCTTTCATCCAGGTGATTAAGAATTGATATCTGTTGCTTACAACCAACACAGCCTGACTGATGGTGTCATAACATTCGAAGGTCTGGGCACTAGTGCTGGCCGTGGCTCTGACCCCTACTCTTGGGCAGCTCAATATGCGTCCCATCCCACCGTGCTCCTTGCACAGGCTTGAGCTTGTGAGCCTGCTACACTGCAGAACTGTCTGCACTACGCTGTGAGCTGCAGGCTGTAATCAGACCATATATTTTTCACTCTTGTGTATCCAGGACCTAGCGGGGTACTCGTCAGGCCCAGGAGGTAGAATGATGAGTGAAGGGAAAGGCAGAGCTGAGCACAGGCTGAAGCAGCGTTTTGTCATGCTCCACAGACGAAAGTACTGACAAGAAGTTGAATTTATACAATCGCTCGGTGTCTAGCTTCGGACTGAGGGCTGGGGAGGACAGCAGCAAGCTGTTTGCAGCCTGTCAGTTTGAAGCCACCGTTTGTGATCCAGCCCAGCACACCTGGGAGCGGCAGAAGGTCTTGGATACCTAAGAAGGAATTTGCTCTTCTGTGCTGGCTGGAATTCTGCCTCCCTTCTTTCCATCCTCTCGCTTTCCTCATGTGACACATGCTTACTGGATTCCTATGTTCTGGCAGGGAGGCCCTCAGGTGCCAGGGAACCGGTGATGAAACCAGATAAATAAAATTCCCCCTGTATTTGGTGTTTGCAGTCTCATGGGGGAAGGTATACGTTTTGAAATTTCATAAATAACTGGATAAATAAAAAGCATTACACATTTTGGATAAACTCCCTAAGACCCTAACGTTAGGAGAAAACAAAAGCTAGGGAGAAGCACACCATGATGTGGATGTTCAGGGAGAGCATTTTAAGCAGAGCCCTGAGAGTGTGGAAGAAATCTGGGCAGGGGTTACAGAGTCTGGTTCAGGCCAAGGAAACCGAATGTGCAAAGACCCTGGGGCATGGAGATGTTCAGTATGCTGTTCTCTGGAACCTGCCCATGGCTTTAGGACAGACTTTCAGAGGAGTTTGTCTAACACATTTCTATTTGGTAGTGCACTCAGTGAACCCAGCACTGCTGATTCCCTGCTCACCTCCGCGTAGCCCTCACTCTTCCGACATGTGCCGCTGAGTTCACAGCTGCTGGGGGCCACTCCCCCCAGGCATGTGGCAGGCCAAATGCACCAAGGCACTGCTGTCCCTCACCCAAATACTGATGAGCACTGTCACTGGCCGGGTGGGCTGTCTCAGGTATGTGTTCCCAGGCTGCCCCTGGGCTGCAGCTCCACTGCCCACAGTGGTAACCTAGTGCCGAGTCACCATGTTCACTGCCTTCGCACCTCTGAATCCTGTTGCCACATCCCTGCAGGCGCCTCCCAGGAACCCCTCTTACTTAGAAACCTTGCACTGGAATCTGTGCGAAGATTGACTTGCTCTAGGGTCGAACTCCAAGTATAGTTTTGAGTGCGCCCGCCTGGACGCTCCTATGAGCACGATGACATCAGACACACTTTCCATTCGATTTCAGGCCCCTGTGCGTGCGTTTCCTTCTGCTTCAGGAGTCCCTTTGGTATTTGAGGGGCACTGGCTTCATGCTGCTAAATAATCGAGAGCAGGCATTGGAAGGTTTGTTTGGAGAGGGTTCTCTGCTCCTTTATTCTTCTTCAGTGAAAAGGCTTGATGAGGAAAAAGCTGTGCTTTTCACTGGACACACTCTGACCTTTGTTTTACTAGATTAATTTCATATCGAGAGTGTCCCATCTTGGATGATGAATTAGCAATAAAAAGCTCATCAAAATGTAATTACAGGCAATGTGTTGAATAATGATCTCTTAAAAATTCCTATAGATTTGTCTGCACCTCCTCCTCCCCCTGGGGGAAATGAGCCTCAGCTGCTAGCTACCAGCCCCAGCTCCGGAATGCAAACCCCAGCACGCTGTGAGGCTGAGATGTGAGAGCTGGCTTCTATCATTGCCCGGTGTCATCTCATTGATCAATTGCTTTGCTCCATGCAATGCACATCTTTATACAATTTAAAGGACCATTTCGTTGGGGGTAGGAACATGCAGGAAGTAGAAGCCCAAAGCAGAATGAAGCCCTCGATCCTCCATCTGCAGCAGCCAGTTGGGGGAGAGAGTTATTAATTAAAATGTTAACTGCTGGGACAATAGCAGGCAGGCCAACACTGAGAAAGCCTAAGCAGCAAGCATTGGGGCTTTCATGACTGCAAATTCCTGAAACATTTGCTTTTCCTTGAAACCCGAAACGGAACCATCTGCCTCTGAGAGGAGATGACGGAGCTTCTCAAGTGATGCTACGCTTTCTTTCCCAAAGGAGCCCACCTAGTCTCCATCCTGGGAGGTGGCTGCGGCCTGGAAATAACCTGGCTTTTCCCTCCCTCGCTAGAAGAGCCCCTGCAACACCCTACAGCTGGGTCCCACCGCACACTATTCAGATGCCCTGGGCTGCGAGAACCGCCCCCCCTCATTTGAATAACTGAAGAATTCAGTTGTTTGAATGCCAATGATTATTCCTCGGAGTTTACATTTTAGAAAGACCTTGCATCTGAATCCCCATGAGAGCATTAAATTGCTATCTAATTAGCAGTCCCAAATTATATATATTTAAAAGATAATGAAGGGTTTGAAGGCTGTTGGAATAACTGGTTATACATTTAAATGAATCACTAGAAATTTGTTAGTAATGTGTGGAGTTTTCTTTTATTTCTTGTTCCCCTCTTTGAAGTTCAGTAGACCCAGCCTCACAGGGTTAAGTCTGGTAGCGGTAAGATAAAGGCAGATGTTTTTAATTATTCCAGCTCCAACTCCCAAATAATTATAAGCAGCTGTCATTTTTACATAATCCTAAATGATAAAGACCCAAAGAATGCAAATAAAAATGTTGAGACCCGGGGCTTTTGGGCGGAATGATTTCATCCCTGCTGTACCGAAGAGCTGACCACTGAACTTCCCGGAGAGGTTTATTCTCTCTGCTGGGCTTTCACAGTCATGTGATATGCAAATATATTTCCAAACACATCTTCCAGGTAGCATGTCCACATTTCCTGTGGGAATTTACTGGGCAGAAGGGAACAGCAAGACAGATTATTGAGGCAAGAAAGAGACTTGGCCACTTCAGGCAGGGCTTTTGCTGAATGCACAGCTCAGCCTTACTTGCCCTTTTCTCCTTGGCATGGAGTCTTCCCCTGCCCTTGCCCCAGGGACCCCTTCCATCCATTGGGGGCATGACGGATTGTACCTGGTGGTGTTTCTTTGACCTATGACTGAGGTTTTCATTGGAATGGGTGCTGTGTCCATGTGCCGTCTGTCCAAGGCACAGGCATGTCAGATGAGCTGACCTGCAGCTCCAGCCCTGAAGGCTCTGGGTTGGGTCTCAGAATCAGTGCTTTCTGTGCCCATCTTGCCTGGGGTCGGAGAGGCTCCTAAGCATCAAGACCAGGCGACGTTTCTCTCAGCCACGGGAGCGTCTTCCGTTGGGATCCAGTGAGGACAAAACCAAAGTCCACCCAGTCAAGGCACACAGTTCACACCAGGTTGAGCAGAAGCCAGACTTCCAGAAGGAAGACATATACATGCACGTGTATTCTAAATTACACCAAAAGCCAATGGCCCCTCTGCCAAGGAATGTTCAAGGCACATTTAATTTGAGGAGTAATCTGGCTTGGAAGAACAGAGTTTGAGCAGAGCAGACTGCCCAATGAACTGAGCTGAATTTCTTGGGGATAGGAAGTAAAAACCGATGAAAGAGAAGGGAAAGAGACCAGGAACTTTGTTGGAACAATAAGGTACAGTATCATCAAGTTTTGTCACTTCTACCCAGTAAAGAAAGGTAGGTGCCTTCGGCATCATACATATCCTGAACGTCACAGTCAGTTCAAATATTTAGATTCTCTCAGAAGTCCTCTCCTGAGTTCCATTTCCTAGCTACCCTCCAAGAAAATTTAGAAGTGACAGGGAGGGGCTGCGACTTTACTGACTCCCAGTGCTGCGGCAGGTTTGGCATGAACATGCCTCAAACTCTTAAACAAAGCCCTTGCTCACCCAGGTGCAAATGAAAGCATAAATATATGACCTGTAGGCATAAGGGGAAGATTGCATGGAGGCTTGATCGTTTAAAATTCAGCTCTGATCCCTCCTAGGGACCTGGCTGATGGTCATTATTCACCTTGCTGATTATCCCCTTCCTGCATCCTCAAGACACATCTCAGGCAGGCACTGGCCAGCAGCCCCAGCTCTGGAAGCGGACATCTTTGCTCCTGCTGCATGGTTCTCCGTTGACCATGGCCATGGCCATCTCTGAGGCGGGATGTCTGGGTGAAGCTTCCACTGTGCCACTATCAGCTGAGTGACCTTAGACAGATTACTTAACCTCCCTATCCTCAACTTCCGCCCCTGAAAAGTGAGGCCAGAAACAGTACTGTTGCAGGAATTTTGATGGAAATTAAGTGAGCGAAAGCTCACAAAATACCCAACATGGACCAGATACATAGTCACATGTGTTTATGAGAGGGACACATACTGTTCATTTACTCATTCGTTACGTATTCATGGGGAACCTGCTCTTTGCTGGATGCTCTTCTGTGCTCCGACATCCAGTGATGAACAAGATATAACTTTTTCTTCATGAGGCTCAGGACCTAGTGAGGCAGGCAACCAGTGCAGGGCAGAGTGGAGGTGGGGCTGTCAGGAAGGCGGAGGAGAAAGTGGGAAGGACTTGAACTGACCCTAGACAGGTCGCTGCAGACCTCGACAGAGGAGCTGATGTCTCGGCGGAGTTCCGAGAGGCCAAGGGATTTTGCTGTTTGACTCTGAACTGGGGTAAAGGGTGTCAGGAGCAGACAGGGTGGCATGTGGAGAGGCCCAAAGGCAAGAGCGACTTCACATTTTCAGCAGCCAGTTCAGTATAGCCAGGGAGCACAGCGAGAGGCAGGAAGTACATAGAGAAGAGAGGCAAAGAGAAGCCTCGTGGTGGGACCTGGGGGATTCTGGAATGTCGGGCATTATCCTACAGGGTGTGGGTGGCCATGAGGACGCCAGGCCAAGCATGGATGTGGTCTGAGTTTGGTTGCAGAAGAACCCCTCTGGCTGCAGCCTGCAGAATGGGCAGGAGTGGGTTGAGCCCAGGGAGAGCTGTTTCAAGGACACTTGCCCTTATCCAAGGGGATGGTATCACGGCCACTGGCACTAAGCTCATGGCAGGACTGATGAGATTCGATTTCAAGACACATGGAGGGTAGAAGCAGTCAGGCGCTGTGGTGGTTTGACAGACCCTGGCTGCTTCGATGGCTCAGTGGCCTTTTCCCTGATTATAATCACCTACTCTAGATCCTGGCCACATTTCCCTGGTCACAGGCAAATAGCCGACCGAGAGGACCCAGCCAGCACTGCAGGGGACTTTGGGTTTTCCTGTGAGTCATGAGTCACATCAGAAGTCCGGAAGCATTTTTTAAGAGATGCATCACTGATTGGGGATCTCGCACAAGCACACCCAAAGACAAAGCTAAATAACTGGCCAAGTCACCAGCCCAGACCAAGTCTACACGGACCAAGGATGGATGAGAATCTGCTCCATCTGGTGGTGAGGACTTAGCTAGGGCGGGAAGCATAGGTTGGACAAGACAGATGGACACATAAGTTCACTGCAAACAACTGTCTTCTCAGGGTGGTGATGAATACAGACCACCTCAAATGAGAAAGGAGAGAGACGAGCTGGAAAGGTCCAGAAAAGTTCATGGATGAGGTGATGACAACGATAGATTCCTCTATATTTTCAGTGAACCCCTGCACACATAACTCACACACATTTGATGGTGGTCCGGAACTATGGCCGAGGCTGCTGCTGTTACAGGTGTTGATCAGGTGTGGCAGTTGGTTTGGAAGGAAGGGTGCCTTTCTCTCTCCTCAGCATCCCTCTGTCACTTCACCCAGATTCATTGCCAGCTGGTGTCACTCGTGTCGTTCGACCTGGAGGAACCTGGACTTTGAGGGCTCTCTCTGGGGTGACTGCCATTGTCCCAACGGAGATGGTGAGACTGGAGTCTTCTTCCCAGTGCCTGAGCTGGGGGTGGCTTTGGGAGTGTGGTGACAGGATATGATCGCTCTCGACAGCCCAGAGTGTGTGCTGTGTGGTGAGTGGTTCTCCACTGCCTTGCAAAGGCTGACATGACTTGTTACAGTGTTGACTGATACTGTTTTCTGACTGCACTTCAGTGAGTAAGCAAGTTCACTGTCATTGTCAGAATCCATTTGTCGTGCCTGATTTTAGCCCCTGTGTACTGGTTTGACAGTTGCGCCTACCCTGGGGTCTTCAGATATAGTTCGCTCTGCAGTACATTGTCAAGTAAAGTTCTGTCGTTTTTTTCCTTAAAGTTACTTGCAGATATCACAGATAGACTTTCAAATTATAGAGGCTTTCTATTACCCTCGATAGTATCTCTTAATAACATAGTGGTGTCTGAAAGCTTATGTGAAATTAGCTTTGGAATCAAGCTTATATCCATCCTCAGCAACTGTTTGAAAGTTTGGAGTTCATTGTGAGGCTACCTTGCCGCTAAACTTTTATCCAGGAGACGTTGACGGGGTTTTGTCTCACAGTGCCCAAACTTAACACAATAGGTGTCCTCCAGGTGCCATTGTGTGACTGTTTTGGATGCCACCTCCCCGTGTCCTTCGTCCCTCTCTGCTGAGCAGCCATGTTTTCTTAGCATTGCTCTTTGCCTGGGTCGGCAGGCAGGCTCGGCACTGCCTCTCTGTTTCCTGCCTCCAGAGTCCCTATCCTGTGCCCTCTGGCTGGCATGGAAGGTTCCTTCTGTAGTTCACTACTGGCTGTAGCCTGACTTCTGGAGAACTGGAGTTCAGATCCAGCAGCGTTTAACCTAATAAAACAGTGGTGGAGCTCGGCCACCTTCTCCCCACAGAGTATGACTCACGGCTGCTCCGCTACTTGGAGGCCACTGATGAGGATAAAGGTGGTTTGGATGTTCAAAGCAGCCTGTTAATTGGTTTGTTTTTTAAACACCCAAGTTGTTTTTATTTTACAGCAGTCAAAAGAATTTTATAATCATACCAGGAGGACATGTAGACCTTCTCATCTTTGAGACACTTAAAAACATTAATAGGAGGATGGCACCTTTTGGAGGAAGGAAAGGCTGGCTGACTGGATGTGCCCTGTTGCCTCCCCCGCACCCTCCCAGCCCTGCTTCCCTGTGGTGCGCCTGGGCCTCTCCTCTTCCCCTGACATGTAGGCCTCCATCTCAAACACAGAGTCATCGGAATTTCTCTCTTGGCATGTCATCCCTGCACATGTCTCATCTGGAGAAGTCTGGGCTGTTGCAGTCACACATCCAAAAGAGCCAACTTTATTATCTTGGTGGAAATCATAGCTAAATTGATATGCTCAATCATATGGACAGGTTCCCTCAGGAAATATAATGTCCGCTGGGCACAGGGTGTCGTACTTGACTTCGTACAGTCCCTGAAGCTAAGTCACCCTTTGTGGTCCGAAGTTTATTCTTGCATCCAACACTGTTTGGTACCTCCCAAAGGAGTCGGCTGCTGGGATCTGACTTCCAACACAATTCCCTGACCGCTAGTGGGCCTGCCACACACCGTCTCGGCGGTGACTGCCCCTGAGCTCAGGGTCAGCTGGTAAGGAGGAGACCACCTAAGAGAGGCTCGGAACCCAGGCCTCGTTGTGCCTGTGGTCCCTGTCACCGAGGGAGCCGTCATCCCTGTGCTGAGCGTTTTCCTGCCCGTAAGGTGATTCTCCTTCGCTTGCAGTTGTGAGAATTAAACAAAACACGAGCCGTGTCCCACACAACAAGGTGCATGACAGGAAGCGCGGGGAAGCTAGCAGCGGGGGGCGGGGACGTGTTTCCTGTCCCGGCTGTCACAGAGGCGGTCACTTGGAAAGCAGAGCGATAGGTTGCTACATTTTATAAATTCCTTTTGGAGAACAATGAACTTTGAAAACCGAAAGCAGTAACAGCTTCAAAGTGCTTTTCTTTTTACCGATGGGGAAAGAGAGAAGAATGTCAGGTGGTGGTCCTTACATGGTGGAAATAAGGACAACATCCTTTTCATTATTTTGTACTCTTCATCGTTTTCCAACCTTTCTGCGATAAGCAGTCATTGCATAGATAATCAGAAAAAAATGAGGCGAAAACAAGTACACAGGCCATTCAGTCTGTGACCCTTGTAGTCCTTCTGCTAACTCCCAAGAAACAAGGGCCCTCAAAGACCATGGGACTTCTTTCCTCCAGGGTCGCCTCCACTGTCACTAACAGGGAGATGTTTATTGACAACTGACAAGGTAGAGTGTGCCTGTCATATTCTAGGGGAAGGAGCGTCACTCTGCCACAGGCCTGCCTGGCCTTCACTTTGACCGTGCAGAGGCAGACCAGCAAGCCAAGCTGAAGGGCTTCCTTAAACCTGGCTCTTGGGAAGGCTGAGGTGGGACGATCACAGGTTCGAGCCCAGCCGGGCAACTTAGTGACTCAGCCAACTCTACCTCAAAATTTTAAAAAGGGCTGGGGATGAGCTCAGTTTGAGGGCCTTGGGTTCAATCCTCAATACCACCAGGGGAAAAAAAGAAAAGAAAAAAAGTGAGGACTGTTACCCAGTGGTACTGTTGAGAACCATTTTGCCAGTGTGGAACTCTCTGAGCTCGGGGAGCCAGGGGCTGCCCTGTCTCGCGAGTCAGTGATGATGCACCACAGTCCCTGGCATTGGCTGCGTGGGCAAGGTTTCTAGCCATGTTTGTTAGAATATATGATATCCTCAGCTCTGTGTGCTCAACCTTGTTTATTCCCGTGCTTCTCCCTGTAGCCCTGTGAGCTGAGAGCCCTTACCACCACTTTACTGAGGAGGAAAATGAGGATCAGAGAAGTGCACAGCACACAGCATAGGCTTGATTAGAATTTGGGTCCGAATCCAGCGCCCTAGTTTGTAACTGCTCTCCTGCATGGCCTCTCTTGACCTTTCCTGATTCACTGGTTGTGAACTGTGAGCGAGCACTTGAGGGCAGGAGTTTTCCTTCCCAGGCAGCTTCTGCGCTCCTCCTAAGGCTCGTCTGTGTCTGGAGCAGGGGCGAAGCAGTATCAGGTGTCCAGCGGGATATGGGGGTGCGGAGGTGAGCAGGGGATGGGCAGATGAGTGAGAAGGAATTGGGCCCTGTGTTCTGTGTATGCAGGGAAGATGCCGTGTTCCCTCTGCAGTGGTCTCTTCAGCCCTGGGGAGAAGGAGACCAGGGCATCAGAGGAGATGGCAAAGGCCATTGTCTCAGACCCCCATGGTTGCCTTGGGAGAGAAACATCTGCCAGACTCCTGCCGTCTCTGGCCTTAGCCATATTCTTCCTCATGACGGCACTGTGCTGGGCAAGATCTCTTCCTTTCCAGCGTGGATCCCCACCTTCATCTCCTTCCTCCCTGCTGGCAGCGTGAAGTGGCTCACAGTATGTTCCCCCGGGGACTGCATGGATGTGCCGGATGATTCCCTGGGCCTTTCCCAAAAGGAAACACAGAAGAACAAAGGCCTTTAAGTCGGTGTGAGGTGTGATGTCACCTTGGCCCATTTCATTGTGCTCCCAAAGTCGGTCTGCAGGTGACATCAAAGGCTCCTCCTGCCCATGCCATTAAATCCTGCCGAGCATATCTAAGTGTCAAGCAAGCACCCACTGGCTCCCTCTCGTGCCTCTCACAGGAGCCTTCCAGTCCTGTCCCCCAGGGCCAAGAGTTGGTTTGTGTGTTCGCCATTCCCTTTTGCATCTGGCCTTTATTTGAAACTCCACCTCAGAGTCTCATAGCACAGAATATCTTTCCTTATTAAATTCTCCTCTACATATTTTTTTCATAAAAACAGACACTAAAGTCTACCTGTGGCTCTCAGAGTCTGTTTATAAACCTTTGGAAACCATTTGCAATTCGTTAATCACATTTTCGAAGGAAGTTACAGATTACAGATACGCTAGCAGTTGCTTACACAGTGCCTCAACCCCGGAACTGGCTCCTTCCAGGGATCCGGAGCTGTGGAGCTGGGAGACCTGGGATTTGTCCCACACCAAAGCTGAACATGAGAGGGAAGATCTGGCCTGGCGGGTGGAGAGTTGGAGATTCACAGCCTTTGCTCTTCTCTTTCTGTCACAGGGGGGTCGGGTGGGTCAGAGATCGTCTCTGCTCACAGCAGTATGTGTCGTGAGTGGTGAGGCATTTTATACTTCAGATTCTCTCAAATTATCATTGGCACACTTGGGTTTATGAATATTTCATGTACAATATAATTTAAAAGTCATTCATTTAAAACTTTAAAAATACAGACGTTAAATATATCCAGTTGGTTTGACCCATACCCTCCACTCAGTGCAGAACAGTGGCCTGCAGAATTAGGGAATGTCCTCCTTCCTTTCAAGGAAAGGCGATACTAGCCATTTCTAGGCAAGGGGCCCTCGTCTTCACGGCAGTGCGTGGCCCTTAGCTGTCAGGCTGGCACATGTTCAGAGCCGATTCTGTCTCTGGCAGTGCAGCGCCGTTTTACACGCAATGTCTTATTTCACCCTCGACCTGCCTTTGCTGTGGGGTTGCCACTGTTCCTCCTACTTTGCAGCTGAGTAAGGAACCTTGGAGCAGCTAGAGTAACTCACTTAGAGCAACGGGTCCCCTGTGACTTGGGCCGCATGAAGCAGCAAAGCCACAGTGCTCTTTTCTTCTTTTAAAAATGCGTGGACACTTTCTCTGAGGATGAAGGCGCACTTGGTGCTCTGGACCTGGAAGTGTTTTTAAATTTCCGTGACAGTGGTTGAAGTAACACAAGGCTTGGCAATTTGGTCGGGAGCTAGGGGTAGGTGAAGTGTCCTCTCCCCCTTCCTGGTTATATATGGATGTGCAACTTGCTATTTAATTTGTTCATTAGCTTCTTAGAGCCTATTTTCCCATATGCGTGATGGGCAATAACAAAACAGAATCAAGGGTGGGATGCTGCAGCTAAGTCCTTGGGAAAAAATAGAATGCCATTTAAATGACTTCATATCTTTAGGGCCTTGCATTTTGGAGCTATCCAATAAAAGTGTATTGAATAAATGAATGAAGGAGTACTTTCTAGTGACTAAAGAAAGGACTTCTTCCACTAAAATAAATAAAGTGTTTAGACCCAGCAGTGGGCTACCAAAGAAATCGTGAAAGTTCTGCCTTTGGCCATGCTGGGGATCAAACCCAGGGCCTCTTACATACTAAGAAATTCTGTTTCACTGAGCTGCGTCTCCCCTGAAGTTCTGCCTTTGAGGTTCAGGGTGTAGGCTGCATGCATTTCTGAGGTGCCTAATAACTCCTAGAAATAGCTGTTAGTAAATTGGGAGGTGGGAGTATTTGGCACATGTAGCAGAGGCCCAGAATGACTGTCAGTCTCTAGCTCTCAGGGCGTCGGCCCGGGTCCTAGCATCTCAGGGCCCTACCCTGCCACATCCGTCCGTGCCCACATCTCCCACAGACCTTACTGCTGTCCTCCCTGCTCAGAGAAAGTCTGATTCTCCTGGGGCCAGAGCCTCCAGGCACACGGGAACTTTTCGTCATGGGATGTAACTGCTGCCTTGCTGTCATTTACAGTGGACCTGGAGGGAATCATCTCCCTTCCCTGCTCTCTGGAGTGGATCTGATGTCCTAACCGTGACCATGAACATCCATGAATTGGAAAGAAGAGAGTTGAAGCATGTGCTACTTAGAGTCTGTTGAAGGCAGGCAGGGCAGCCTTCTCTGGTGGGGAGCAGGACCCCACAGAGGTGGTGCGCAGTTTCTAAAATGCAGTCTACACGGAGGAAAAGCGTGCTGGAAGAAACCACTTGGCCCTCTGTGGTACTTCCGTGCTGCAGAATCTTCTCTTTTGGCCACTGTGACTGAGAGTCTACAGGGGGCCGGTTTAGACCTGTTTGCTTCCACATTTGGGCATGATTTTCCCTTTGCACCCAGGGTACCTTTAGCACCTGTATCTACAGTAGCCAAAACAGCAACTTGTGGTTCTGGGGTCTGAAAACCCCCAGACAAATCCTGCATCCCACTTCGAGTGTTACCATTCAATAGAAAGAAGACCTCTCTAAGGACAAGACAAAAAAATCATGTATGCATATAATATATTGTATTCATGTGACAAATCTTATTTTCTAAACTTATAAAAGGATGGCTTATCCTTAGCCTGCAGCAGAGGGCAGACTTTCCTACCATTTAAACACACTGACAGCCAGGCTCCATGAAAATCCACACACAAGAATGTCTGGCCGATGAAATGGTAGGTTTGTACGGTGACTAACGCCAGTGATTTGGAGAGGAAACTAAAACCACTTCCCCAGTTATTAATGTCCTCATCAGCTTTTCCAGAGAAATGCCCTGGTGCCCATTAAATGTGGTGGCAATTCCCAGCACCCACATCCACTCCAGGTGAGGTAGCTGTGCCTCGCTCAGTGCGATAGCAAACAGGTTCTGTGCATCTGTGAAATGTCACCAGTATGCCAAGCCTATGGCCAGCAGCACAGATCGATGCTTTCACTTCTTGGCCAAGCATAGGACAAGGTTTGAGACTAACGGGCTTCTACACAGGGGTTGGGCTGGAGGTCCTTGCCTGTGTCACAAAGGGCGGCTTGTGAGCTCTGGACACATCCCACACATGTACCCCATCTGAGGAGGGGAAGAACTCCCCACTGCATCTGGTGTCTTAGGGACAAAGAGTTCACTAGGTGAATCTATACGACGTAAAGACTCGGTTTTCATATTCCCCAGCTTGGAGCAAAGGTTCCCGGCATATAGCCTGGGTGTGCCTGTCAGTAGCATCCCTAGAACTATCACCATGGAGGTCTTCTCACAGTCTTCTGGACTTGGGGGGATTAAAGTTTGCCCTGTGATGATTTCATGGACTTTCTTTTTCTTTCTCTTCTGCCTGACACTAGTATGAAGAAGGGAAAAAGCGAAGGAAGCCTAACTATAGTAGTGTGGACCTCTCTGAGGTAGAATGGGAAGACCGCGATGATGTGGTAAGTGATTCAAGTTCCCTGGGGAAGGGACTCTGGGGAACTGCGGCTGTCCCCGGAGCCGGCCACCAGAGGGATGTGGAGACGTCGGCCTTTACTGCCTTTGGCTCATTATGGCTTCCTTGCTAGCCTCCCAGACCAGTTACGGACAGGACAGCCACCCTACTGGCCAGAGCAGCCTGCTAAAACCTCCCAGACAGGCCCCTCTTCCGCTTGTTACTCAGGCCTCCTCTGGGCGCGGTGATGGACCTTCCGTCTTCGCTTTGGTGAATCCTAGCTGGACACAGGAGGCCCCGCCCACTGAAAAGGCCGCCCGGAACCCACAGACCAAGTGGGCAGGCTCCCCATGGCTGGGATTTGCTTCAGGACCTCAGGGCCACAGTCCTTGTTTCGCAAGTGCAGCCTAGGCTATGCTGGCCCCTCCTTGTGCGGCTGGCTCCCCATTTCCGTCCCCCGCAGCCTTTCCTGCTGCTCCCTGTAGCAGCACGCCGAGCTTCTTGCCTGCACACTTCTGCCTCTGGTACTGTATCAAAGGGTTTTCTCCTGCCCATGACATAACCCCACCAAGTCTCCTTGTTACTTCCTCAATAAATCAGGTTTGTTAGACATGGCTGTCTTTATGTGAATCCAGGCCGACTACCCTTAATTAAATCGTAACACACCAGGTGTTCCTGGCCGTTCTTCCTCTTCACTGTTTCATGTAGTATCTCTGTGCTGAGCCCCTTCTCACCCCACCTTTCCAGATTTGTCTGAGGTTCTTTCTTCTTAGCGTTTTGTTTTTGTTTTCGTTTTCAGTGCTAGGGATCAAACCCAGGCCTGTGGATGACAGGCGAGTCCTCTCCCCCAGAGCTACATCCCAGCCCTCCAGGGTACTTTCTGAAGTCACATCATTGCTTCAGCACCATTTCCTTTTCTAACTCTGTCCTGCTGTCCATAGCAGTGTTGAGAATCGCTTGATGTTCTGGGTTGGGTTCTCTCTCGTGACTTCTGGAAATGGGGCAGGGCTCTCAGCTCCCTGGCTGCAGCTCTCTTTCTTTTCACATCCTTTGCCCCCTAGCCCATCTCAGCTAGTATAAATCTGACTGTTTTCCTCTCCTGTAAAACGTAATAGTCACATCTGTTGTAGAAACTTACCCTGCTTTCTTCATCTGCGCTCAGTCTAGTTAAACCCAAGTTCAGACAGAATAGCATCGCCATTTGATGGAAGCCCCTTCCCCATCCGCCCTCTCCTCCCCAGCTGCCTCAGGTCTGACACACAGCAGTTCAGTGATCAGCAGAGCTCGATGTCTCCTCCTTCCTTGGACCTCACCACCAGGCTCCTGTCTGGGTCTTTGCGTTGTCCTGCGCCTACTCTGCACCCCTAACAGAGCAGCTGCGAGGAGCCAGGAAGCCAGGGACTGAGTTCACTCTGCTGCTGGCCCTTTGTCTCCAGTGAGCAAAGACGACCTCTGTACCCTGGGGGTGTTCTTGTTTTCTGTGGGGCTTTTTACCCAATCAAATGAGATGATGGCAGCGATTCCCTATCTGTCAAACCGTTGCAAGGACTACATATATTAATATGTATATTGAAGGGTATGAAAAGGCTTATACAGCTGTATGGACAGCTGAGCTTTCTGTGAACAGCAGCCATTGCTCAGTGACAAGTATTCTCTTCGTCAGACTTAATCCTCAGGTCACCTTCTCGTGAGGAAATGTCCTTGCCCTGTGGACTCATCGTGTTAATGTGCCTCATGAGACTTTGAAGGGAAACTTCCGTTCTCTTCTTTCTCTTCCAATTCACTGTATCCACTGCTTCCTTTTGTTTTGTTTTGACCCCACTGAATCCTTCTGCTTTCTCTCCCCAAGGGCTTGAACCTGACCATCACTGTGCTTCTCAAGCTCTTTATCTTCTCATTTCTGGTCAGTCTGGAATCCAAGTTGGACTGTGCTCATTCTTATTCCAGATCCCCACACCCAGTCGAGGAGCCAGTGTGCGCTCCTCTCCCTAACACTGAGCCGGAGCGCTCCCTTCTCGTGCACATGCTTCTTGAAGAGATTTATTACTTGGCTTACTCCAGTCATCCCCTGTGCCCTGGCACATTTTCAGTGAGCAGATATTTCCTTTTGCTAATCGTGGTCCAGAAATGCTTTTTTTCTCCTCATCACAGTCACTTCTCACCCAGGCTGCAGGTATCCGATTTCCAGCCTCACTTGCATGGTCTTTGGTCTTCATGCATATCTAACTCACAAGTCTGAGTTCCCACCCCTCAAGCCAGCCCAGAGCCCCGCTTCTGCACAGACGGCCCTCTGGTTATCTCTTCGGTTTGGGTCTTTTTGTCTTGTACCCTTGGAAGCCTGGTACATTTGAAATGTGAATTCCTTTGCTGTCAATACGTTTGACTTGGAAAAACTCAAGTCACCGTTCTCTCTTGGAGATTTGCATCCCAATCATAGGGGGATTCCATAATCTATACAAAGCATCTTTGCAAAATCTTCACAGAATTCCATATATTCATATAGTGATCCAGGTCTGGGAAAGACACTTAGCCAAGCCCACTGAGAAAACAGCAGAATAGCTGCAGAGATCTTGGAAGGAGAATCCTACTTCTCTTGGGCAACATGCTGCATCCTTCCAAAAATGATGTAAGATCATGTGCACTATTAAATGTGCAAAATAGACTGGCTAAAATTAAGATACTTAAAAAAAAGAGAAATAGAGATCATGTAGAGTATAGCGTGCAGGGATGAGTTAGGTGCTGTGTCAACAGTACAATGCGTACAGCAGATCTTTGAGGAGCCCATGAGTCACGGGGGCTGGGGTCTTGGGACATGCATGATCCAGTCTGAATCACTGGAGAGGATCACCTCTGGGAAGGAAAAATTATCTTTAAAAATAGTGTTTATCCTTTGGTTATAAATTCCTGGAGGTGGCCAAAGGCATTAAGGATGATTTTCGTTTTGCTTCTCTTACATTTTAGTCATTACCAAAGTTTCCACAGTGAACATGGTTATTTCTATAAATAGAAAAAAACACAAACATAATAGTAACTACCATATAAGGAGCTCTTCCTACAGGCCAGTACTGTTCCAAGTGCTGTGCATAAATGAACTCGTTGATTTCTCACAGAAATCCCCTGAAGTGTGGGTTATGGCTGTCTGCATTTTACAGGTAAGGAAACCGAGGCAGAGAGTTGGTGGAATGGTGCGAGGGCACCCAGTGTGGATTTCAGCTCAGGAAACCCAGCTCTCACAGACACGGTCTTTAGTCCAGACCTGGGAAGGACACTTGAACTCAAATCCTTGAAGACTCTAATTCAGTGCCCATGGCTGACACGTTATCCTCCCCTGAGGAACAGGCAATAGGGAGGTGGCTAGACAGTATCCGTGCATATGGGGCCATGAGTCCCGCCCCGCAGATTCTCCCTCAGACCCAACTCGAGTCCTGCAACTGCCCTCTGAGTCTTTTTCCTACTGCCCCCAGTCAACCCACATTTGTTCTTACCATGATGACTCTCACGGAAAGTTTCCCCAGAGCCCTTTCTTCCCAAAGCCCCATATGCTTCCTCCCCTGGGGCATATTTCCGAGAATTTCATCCACACATTTTATACATTTTTCACCCTCTCTGGTGTCCCTGCAGCTCATGCTTAAACCCTGAGCCCCTAAGCCAAGCAGAGCCCACTCTAAGAGTCTAGGCTGACACTTGGGGGTGGGAGGGATTTTGTCCCCGAATGTGTTTTCATGTGCTGATGCAGTCCTAACGTGCTGTTGGGAAAGTGGGTACTTCTGCCTGTCACCACACACGAGACTGTGTGTCCCCCAGGGGCTTGGGTAAAGCGCAAAGCAGCTGGGCAAGGCAGAGCAGACCCCCAGACCGGGGGTGGGATGGTGAGCGCTGCAACCGGACCACCATTTCTCTTTCAGGGAGCTTTACTTTTATGTTACAGGCCACCCTGTGGTGGCTGTCTCATGGTGTCGTGTGACGGTGCCCTGGAAGCTGATGTCCCAGTTTGCCTTCCTCTGACTATGGGTTAAGTTGGACACCTGTGCGTGTGATTGGTAACACCTGGGTGAGATATGCTGACGCATGGGCATTCCAAAATTTGTTTGGAAATTTTCCTCTACCGGAACATGTTCCTTTTTCTAGGCCTTTGCTGTTGTAAATCCCAGCAGTGGCAATGGTAAAGGATATTCAGACAACCCTGTGCCATACCATCAACCACAACCTTCTTGCCCCTTCTGGAGAGACAGCACTGTTACCCCCCCCACCGCCATTATCTTGTCAATGTTTCGGGTACCTGTGCCACTTGGAAACAGAGGCACCACTGACTTATTGCCTAATCCCGGGCAAGTCACTCCCTCTGGAACCTCAGCATTCCTAAAAAGTGACATTTTGGGATTGTCCCAGAATCCTGATGCTGTATTCTCACAGGCAATGTCTTAAGGAAAAATAATCACTAAATCCTCTTTCTTCCTCTCACAGCGACAGAAAAACACCTCCCTATCCCCCCAGACCATAAGAGCTTGGAGCTTATGGAAGCCCCTGCTGAGAAGTAAAATCCACAGACTAGGACGTGGTCACTTTTAAAAATTTTACTTTTATTAAAACAAGCCTGGAAATAACAATATGTAATTTTAATATTAAAGCTAAAATATTTGATATCGTCTAACTACATTTTCTGCTGATTTGAGAAGCAGAGGTGAAGAGTTTGGAGTCACGAGGCAGAAAGGCTATTACCTAACCCCTCCCTCAGTTTCCCCACTTGTCAAACAGGGATAGTAATGGCACTTTAGAAAATAATTTTGAGAAATTTTAAACTGGTACCCAATGCATAGCAAGACTTCTGTAAATAGCATCTGTCAGTACTGCATGCTTCGCGACAATCTGATGACCACAGTTTTGATAGCAACTGACAGGATCCTCGAGGTCTGGAGTCTTCACACAGGGACATTTTTGACAGAAAGAAAACGATAATGAGGCTCACAGGGGTCCGAGGGTAGTTGGTGTGTGTCTGGCAAAACTTGAACCTTGATATCCTGCCTTAGCTCTCTTACCTCAGGCTGCCACCTTTTCAGTCTGTGCCTGAAATCACAAATCAGCCTTTCTTAGCCTGAGGAGTTAGGGGAGAGGTCAAAGGAGCCATTTAGGGGTCCCCAAGAAGCAAAGACAGGGGGTGGGATCTACTGAAACAGAGACAGGGGACATCTTCAGCGCAAGGTATGTTTTCATGTGGGTCATGGTCCACAGAGTTTGACAAACACTGGGTTAGAGCGTAGGCATCTGTGTCATGGGAAGGGAAGCTCAAATGTCCATTCCTTAAGCTACTGGGAGTTTTCTGGCCCTACGAGAAGGTGAGGAGGGTGATGGTGATGGTGGTTTGATGGTGGTGGTGGTAATGGGGACACATTGAGTGTGCCAGGCACTCTTCTGGATATTGACCCCTCTGACCTTTTCTAAAACATGTAGAGTGGGTGCTTTATGAGAGGGGTGCTATCAGTGGATCCATTGGCAGCAGGGGAAACTAAGGCCCAGAGGAGCTAAAAGCTTTGTCCAGGATCTTACTCTGTTTCTGAACTACAGTGCTGTCCTGTCTCATAACAAGGTGTGCAAACGTATCACTGTTTTTATTTTTAAGAGGCAAAACGAGACCTTCTATGCCTTTGCCTCCAGAAGCATCGAGAGCCTGGCCTTGGGTCCTCCCAGGCCCCGTGCACTTACTCTGTGCTAACGGGAGTGGGGGTAGAGGGGCACGGAGGCGTGGAGAGTCTTACCTAATCTCCAACTTGCCTGGGGAATGTGAGAGGGGAAGGTCCCAAATGACTTTAGGCAGGCACCAGAAAGAGGAAAAATGAAAACCATGTTAAAGATAAATCGAGCCGTTCTTAAAAGTTAGAAAGTAGACTTAATTAGGACCAGCTCTCCCCATCCCAAACCACAAAAGTTAAAATGGGAAAATATTTCCAGAAATGCCCATTATGTGTTGTTAAAAAATATCTAGAGTAAAATATATGTTTTATTTTATATATGCCTCCAGCTAAAAATTATGCTTTAACTCTTTCTCATAGAAGATGGGAATGCAAGCCCAAATCTAGACGGCCCCGAAACAAATTTAGGTTGCTTGCAAGCATGGCAGTTTTCTATCAGCCAGATCTTACTCAGAGGAGAAAAGAGGGACAGGAGACAGAATCAAGGCACGGGCTGGGAAAGAGCCTTTCCTGATGGGCTGTGGCATGTCAGCGTTGGCTCAAACCCCATGAATGGCCTTCCCTGCCGTGTAGCCCTTGGTGCCCATGACAGCGTGTCTTTCATCACCACGTCTGCTGTCCTCCTCTGAACTCGGGGAAGGGCCACATGTAATTAGATGAGGTCAACCAGGGTGGGGAGGAGCGCCAGGCTCCTGGATTCTCAATGGGACCCCTAAAAATCAGAGTCAGGGTCGCCCCTGTTCACTGCCCTGTCAGCAAGGCCATTAATTGGCCAAAAATTCTCAGCAGGCATTTGAAGATGATTCATGCTATAAAAAATTAATCCCTCTCTTCCACATGTTCAGCCTTTTTTGAAAAAGAAAAAAAAGCACTACTGTGTAGGAAAATATCTTTAACCTGATTATCTTTTGAAAAATGACTGCTTCATGACAAATTGGTACCCTTCTTGAAAACATAACTTTTCATTGGGGACACTCTTGCCTCTTCAGTGTTGTAGCGGTTTGTTGGGAGTTCATTCTCTGATTCTTTACCAGTATGGCGCAGGCTGTTTTATTCTTGTTGCCCTGAGGTTTACAGGAACACCCCAGACTGATGTTAAAAGTCACTGACTTGATGTTGTTAGAATGTCTCCCGTTATCCAAGAGCATTTGGATGTTTATTCTTTGGAAGCTCTGTTGCATGTGTCTGGGTGTAGCACACAGATGTGGCTTGTACCTGAAGAAGCTCTAAAGTTTGTGGGGGAAACATACTTCTGTTTGCAGCAGCCATTAGCGTGTTCTCTACACAGCGTGCAAGGTACCATGGGAGCCAGGGAGGAACTAACGCACATATTCCCTTTTATCCTCGCAGTTAAGAAATGCCATGGTGAATCGAAAAACCGGGAAGTTTTCCATGGAAGTGAAGAAGACAGTGGACAAAGGGGTACATTTTTTTCTCAAACATTCTTGCTGCTTAATTTAAACCAAACCTCTATGAAAAATTAGCTTTGAAAGCTCTATCTGCAATAAATATCTTTCGCTGAGATCATTTTTCTCTTGTCTTTACTTATCTCAAACAAGATTCATGTAGTACCGTTAACCTGATCACAGTGTGTCCATTTATTTTTATTGATTTCTGTGAACGTCACCTCGCAGACTAACCATGTTTTCTTTTCTCTACTACTTTTTTTTTTTTCAATCTAGAAACGGGTTTTGGTGATGACAAATGACTACTATTATACAGACATCAAGGGTACTCCTTTCAGGTAGAGCTGACCATAATACATGGACATTCCATCAGACCCATCAGTGTGTTTGTACAAAGCTGCTGGCGCTCTCAGAGCTCTCATCTGAGGATAACACACACCCTGCCAAAAGGCTAGAAAGAGTGAGGAAGGGGCTTTTCCCAGGCTGCTTTTGTCTGTGCTCTCCAGAAGGGGGAAGATGGTTCAGGCTCACCTAAGAGAATTCACTTCATCTGCCGTGGCTTTGAATCTCATCACCAAGCAACAAAGCTCTGGGGATTCCCATTGAGGGTGGGGATGGGTTCCTAGGGTGACCTGGTCCTTAACCATCTAACTTGCTGCCTCCTGAGTTCCATTTTGCCTTTTATTTCATGCCCACAAAACAATCCTTCAGACTCAGAGGTAGCATTCCTCCCTTCCGTGTTGTACTTCCATTTGACTTTTCTGAGCTGGCCTCCTGTGCTTGTGTGCCTTTGAATCCTGTTGTCTCTCTTTGTAACCATCCTGAAAAATGGTTTTGCCTTGTTGCCTGCTCTCAGATGCGCATGTAGCATTCTAAGAATTCCTGCTACTGTTAACTTAGTGTTGTAACACATTTTGTGAAAAAAGTATTTCAGTAGGGCAGTTTCGTGTTCCTGAACTAATGTCTCCCCGAAGTGAGGAAAGAGAGTTTACAGACTATAGATTAATCCGAAAATAGATTCTAGCGTCATTGTCATCTACTGCCAAGGATCGCAGGCGGGTTCCATGTGGAACCGGGAGCAGTCAAGGAACACATGAGCTGCTCAGTGGGATTGCCAGATGAAGAGACTGCATTTTTAAAACATAGTCTCTTACTTTAGGCAAAAACAGAAAGGAGATTAAATGAAGCCAGGTAGAGTGTGGGGAGCCAGTTAGACTAGAGGAGAGGCTGAGACTGAAAAGCCTGCACCCAATAACATGGCAGCGTGCAAAGGGGAGTGGAAGTTTGCATTTTAGCCCTGGAGAATGGGTCAGCTTTTCCCAGTGTCAGACTCTAGGGTGTGGAAAGACCCAGCCCTGGCCGTATGCTGGACAGAGGTGTGAGATGTGAGGAAGGAACAGGGCACATGCCCTGGGGGAGGAACTCCAAGACAAGCGCTTGCTGGATGGGTGAGCTGTTTTGCCCCAGGTCTTGAAAACACACGGGCAGCCGATCCCTGCTGGCCTTTCCAATCAGAAATTACTTTGAAGCAGCTGCTTAAGCCTAAGAGAAAACAACACCCACTATAATCAGTGAGGTTTTGAAAGTAAACTGTTAGAAAGATTGTTTATAGAACATGAAATGAAAATGTGAAAATGGAAAATTAAAAAAAAAAATGTTAGCCCGCAAGTCCGTTCCAGTCTGTGCCATAGACTTCAAGGTCTGCTTTGTCTCTCTGCACAGTTTAGGTGTGGCGCTCTCCAGAGGCCATGGGAAGTATTTCTTCCGAGGAAACGTGACCATCGAGGAAGGTAAAGTGTGGCCTTGACTTGTCTCACCCTGCACAGGGAGTGTAGGGACCTGGGCCAGCTAGGGGTTCGCTGAAGACCCTGCTCACTGTCCGACCCTCTGAGCAAGCCCTTGGGCATTTGACCAAAAGAATTGCCCACTGGCTGTGATCTTTCTTGCTGTTTCTTCCTGGTTCAGAATGGTGGGGACCCCAACTAGTGATGCCCTTCATTTTGATTTTACTTATATTCTACTGTAATCCACAAAGCCGTCAAGGCAACTCGTAAGAGCCGTTCACCAGCAATATTCTAAAGCATAAAATTCAGTAGCAGAAGAAAATGCAACCTAAAAAGCCAAGCTCAGGGAGGAAAAACCAGAAACAAAAATCTGGAAGCCAAAGTCTTCTGTGGCAGAGCCCTGCAATTTCTTTGTGTTCTCCTGGCCGGCCTGGCCCTCAGGCAACGATGACTGGTGCAAGTGATTCCAAAGGGCAGAAGGAGGAAACAGCACCCATGGATCTCAGATTCTTCCCTTCATAAAGCTCAGTGCAGAGAAACTTGTGCTCTAAGCAGTCGGGTCGCAGCTCTGCAGACTGTGCAGGGCTGTCATCCACACAGGGCCCCTTTCAACTCCCAGCCACTCACTAGTGCAGAAGCTGCCTTTCCCATTATCACAAGCACAGAGGGAAGGGTGGACAGGGCCTCTGACGGGTGGTCCTCGCCCAACCTGGACATGAGGCTTTGCATCTTCATGGAAAAGAAGTTGGACCAAAACCGGTGGTGTTTCTGGGTATACCCAGGAAGGACAGCCAGGCATAGCAAGGTTGGTTCTCAGCCAGATTTTAATGGTTCACGGCTGGCTGCACGTGACTGTGGTGAACTTGGAAGAGCCGAGCTGCTCACTCACAAGGTGCAGCAGGGAGAGAGGAATGAAAGCAGTGGTCCCTGAGGTGCCTGGTGCAATAGGTGGTCTTCTGGTTCACTGCAGATTGCCTCTGCCTTGTTTCATAGGCGTGAGTTGGGTTTGCCGAGAGACTGAGATCTAATGGGACAGAGAGTAGAGGGATGCACAGAGTTTGACAAGCACGGAGCCAACTGTGTGGCTCTCTTCCCAGAGACGCGGGAGAAGGCAGGTAACCCTGTGGCTTGGGCCAGACACTTCAGGAAGTGGTCTCAGAGATCATGTTTTCACTTCTAGAATTTTCTGGCCCTGTGGAGCGTGTGTGGCTCTGTGAACGTCATTGTCCGTGAAAGAAGAAAATTCACGTCTTAAGACATCTGAGGAACAATTTAATGGTCAGATCAACACAGTGAGAGGCCGTTAATGGACAATTAGCCTCTCATCTGCCTGTCCTCTTAGTGAATCCTCAAAACATGGCCTGTCCCTCCTTCCCTCTGCACTTCCTCTCCCCCTCCCTCTCCCCCGTCCACAGTTGTTTTCCATTGTCTTTTGGATCACTTTTTGGTCACCATCTTTGTCCTGTATGTTCCACAGCTGTTAGGGTAAGCAGTCACAGAGAGAATTTCAGTGCTGACTGTAACCACCGTGCAAGAAATTAGTTAGAATCCTCAGCAAGGGGGAAGAGTGTCTGGTTATCCATACAAATGAGGTCAGATCTTCCTCTCCCGGTTGGTCCTGTATAAATAAAAGGAATTACACTGTTGCCAACTTTGCTGAGTAATGGAGCCTAGGAGAGCTGCTTCCCCCTTCGGCCAGCTAGTACAGGATCCTGTCATCTCTGAGAGCTACGGCATGGGTGTTGTTCTCTCATGTTCTTGGGAAGGGAAGGAGTTCTTGGAGACAGCAGCACTTCTGTGGGGTTTTCCGTAGGGACAGCTTCCCTGCGATCTGGAGGGGTTTTCTGTGCGTCTCAGCATGCCCCGTACTACAGAGATGGTGAACAGGTAGTCATTGCTGTGGCTGAAGGTATGGGCTGAAGCTCTGCCTGCTCAGTTACGTCTCCTCTGACCCTGCCTTGACTTGTCTGACTTGACGGTATCTTTTATATACATTGTTCACCATCACTGTTTAATAAATCACAGCTGTGTCACTACCGTCGGCACTGTCAGTTTTCAGAAGATGTGATTTTTGTTGGAGGAAGTAAAATTGGAGGTGAGGGAATTAAAGAACACTGGAATATCCTTGGGCATCTGGGAACTCGGAAGAAGCAGTAGAACAGGATCTTCCTTCAGAAGCTCACCTATGGAGCCTATGAAATGTAGGCTCGGAGGGCTCTGTGATAACTTATCCTAGACAAAAATGGGATCGACATCCATAGCTCAGTATTCCAGGAAGATGCAGGCCTCCCGTGGACCTTCGGGTCCTCGCATTTCTGACTCCCACAGAAGCCCCCTTCCCTGCTGTCTACAGGACCCCTTCCTCTTACCTTCTTCAGGTCTTTCCTTACAAGTCCGCATTCTGTGACTGCCTCAGTTAAATGAAAGCTCTCTGTTAGCACTTCCTGCCCTTTGGCTCCCCTCCTTCTGCTCTTGTGCTCTTCTCCTTCATATTCTTCACTGGTAACCGGTAAGCTATTTAAACTTTAGTTGTACCCAGTAATCTTTTCTGTGACCGAAAGTTGGGTATCACGAAGGCAGTGATTTTTATTTTGTTTACCGCTGTCTTCTCAGGCCTAGACTAGTACTGGGCACATAGCAAATGCTCCGGGTTGCAGAGAAGGATGGAGGAAGGGAGGAAGGGAGGACAGATGGGCTGGAAGGAGAGCAGGAACAGGAAGAAGGTGTGTGTGGGTGGATGGATGATCACAGGGATTAGACACTACCTGTTTAGCCATCTTGTGGAGTTTATGAGTTGTGCAGTATTACCTTATTGTATGGGTGATAAACTCGCAGTTGACGTGACCTTCCCAAGGTCCTTCAACCAGTGGTATTGGGGCCTATGTTCAATCTAATATATCCTCCAGTTCAAGCAGGGTTGTGACAAGTCTAGTGTTTTTTCTATTTACTTCGTATGTCTTTATTTGCGGAGGAAGTTTGAGATCTGAGTGCAGTGAGGTGCTAGTAATTACTTAGAAAGCTGCCTTTCTGAAGCAGGCTGTAAGCATCATCAAAGCGCCTAAGACAGCCATTCAGAAGTGTGTGCCAGCCCACTGAAATCAAGAGAACTGAAGATTCAAGTGAAAAGAGTGACATTGCAGAATGTCTGGCCTTTTTCATTTTGCTACAATGGCATACCTGAGGCTAGGTCCTTTATAAAGTAAGAAACTTAAAGAATTGCTTAGTTCGGTATTTTCTTTCTTTCTTTCTTTCTTTTCTTTCTTTTCTTTCTTTCCTTTCTTTCTTTCTTTTTGGTACCTGGGATCGTTCTCAGGTCCTTGCTCTTGCGAAGTAGGCAGCAGAACCACTGAGCTAAACTCTCAGCCCTAGCTTGCTGTTTTGAAGGCTGAGCATCCAAGATTGGGTGACCCCACCTGGGCAGCCTCTGATGAGAATCTTCCAATGTCATAACATGGCAGAGAAATGGCAAGGGAAATTGCCACATGCAGAAGGGGCTCCTGTGCAAGTGGAGAAGCAAGAAAGCCGGGAGTGGCCAGATTTACTCTCTTACAGCCGCCCAGTTCTGTGGGAGCTGTGTTAATGCCTTCTAATGACCAAATCACCTTCCGTGAAGACCCACCTGTTAGAGATGCGCTGCCCTGAATATCATCACATTGGTACCCAAGCTTCCTTCACACGCAGCTTTGGGGAACAAGCCATGTCCAAACCATAGCACAGAGTCAAAGTGGTCTGGGGATGCCGCAGAATCTTCCAGACTCACTGCGAACTCCAGCTGTCCTAGCTGCCTTACTAGATGGTTGACTCACTTACTTGGGACCCATGACAGCTATTCTCTGCTGGTCAAAGCAGCTGAGTGTTGACAATGTCCTACCGCTTGCCCTGTGGTTCACCTTCACAACTATCCATCAGTTAGGGATTATTATCACTCCTGTCTTGCACATGAAGACACAGACATTTAGCAAGGTAAAGTAACCTGCTAATAACATGAGAGTTAAGTGGCCTAGCCCTGCTCCCAGCTCAGAAGACTGGGATCCCAGGGTCACTGCTTCCAAATACCGTTATGTTTCCATCCAAGGACTCTTTGGCGCCAGTCAGCGCTTTCCTGGGGTGCAGGGCTGAATGAGGAGGCGGTGCTGGAAGAGGGAGGTGAACATGGGAGGAAGCCGTCTGCACAGAGCCTCTGTTCCCTTGGGATTGGTGTCTACCCCTAACCCGCCTCGCAGCCCTGCCCTAGAGCGTTTGAGGTGCACAATCAGGTGTGGGGGAGCTACACTAACCGTGAACCCTTCTCCTTGGCCTGCAGGCCTGCATGACTTGGAGCACCCTGACGTGTCCCTGGCGGATGAATGGTAAGAATCCAGCCGTCCTTCGTCAGCACTAGGGCTTGTTACCTTATTAATTTTGAGTTGTTGGGGCTCCTGCGCCCAGTTTTCCTGATGTGTCAATGTTCACATGCTCTCGTTTGGGGGCCTGTCCTGTTTTTAGGTCCTACTGCAACACTGACCTGCACCCCGAGCACCGTCATCTGTCTCAGTTAGAAGCCATTAAGCTCTACCTGAAAGGCAGAGAGCCTTTGCTGCAGTGTGAGTACGCTGTCCAAAGCATGCCATGCGTGCATGGGGCGGGGAGGGGGCGCTGAAAACCGCTCTGCCTCTGTTTCCCGGAGAAGCTGTGATTTGGCAGACTGTTAGTCACGCTGTATCCTGCTGCACACCTGCTTTCCGGAGGAATGGGAGTGAACATGAACCAGCAAAATCACACACTTCCTTACCTTGGTTTAAACCTCTGCCTCTGGTTTGTCTCCCAAGTGAGCCGTCTGGTCGAGCAGCTGAACTGGATGGGAATGTTACAGGTGGGAAGGGACTGTAACTAGTAGTTCATCCAGCTCCCTTACGTTACAGTTGAGAAACGTGGCCTTGGAATAGGATAATCTCATGCAAGGCCACAACCTCCAGGCTCACGGAGGACCTGCTTCCCCAAGAGTGGAGTCCCCTGGGCACCTGTTGCCTCTCATGTTGTTGCATGTGCTGCTTCCTCTTCTCCTGTGTGACCCGGGGGCTCAGTAAGGAATGGCCAGGGGTTGTGTGGAGAAGCGGGACAGCAGCTGGATCCTCCTCTAAGGCAGGGGCGCACTGCCCACTACTACAGGGCAGTGCTGATACTGTCATTTGGGTGGAAGAAGATTTGCCACAAGTAGAGTGTGTCACCTGCTCCTCGTTCTAATGAGCACCTCTTATCCAGTGACGTGAAAAGTGCTTGACTTGCGTGTCTCGGGGGAAGGACCCCGGCAATCCCTAATCCCATGGAGTTGTGAGGAGATTCTCCAGGTACTATGTGACACCTTCGGGTGGATTTACTTCGATAGGGAAGGAATCAGATCCACACCATAGGAGCCCAGTTTTTCATATATA
>NW_022900940.1:39522428-39574709 GCF_012274545.1 Fukomys damarensis | reverse complement strand
TGACGCAAAAGTATAGAGAGAATACAAGAAAAGCACATTTTTTTGTTGCCGTGTAGCTTATTATTTTGCTATATTTGCTTCTGGCATTTTTCTTTTTTCTTTTCTTTTTTTTAGTAGTAGATCTCAAACTCAGGTCGTTGCGCTTACAAGGCAGGTGGTAGAACCACTGAGCTAAATCCCTGGCCCCTGCTTCCGGCATTTTTAAGGTGTGACATATTACAGATAATGTCAAAGTCCCTGCCTGTCCCTGCCCTGTCCAGTTCCCTCCCAGAGAGAATGGCCATTCCATATTTGTCCGTCATTCTCTTGTATTTTATACTATTAATATGTACCTTAGTATCAATGAATAATATGTAACATTATTTTCATTATTTTGTATATTAAACTTTATAATATGGCAGAACGAACATCTCTAATCCCCAGATCTGAAGTCTGAAATGGCCCCAAATCTGAAACTTCTGAGTGACAGTGTGAAGTCATGAGGAAAAAAGTCTATAATGTCAAACTTCGTTTCCTATACAAAACTGTTTAAAATGTCCCATGAAATCACACCCAGGCGATGCATCTGACGTGTGTATGAATTTCGTGTGTAAACTCGGGGCCTTTCCCCAGGATAGCTCTTTATGTATGAGCAGTTACTCCCAAATCTCCAAGGCTGAAAAATCTGAAACCCTTCGGGTCCCAAGCATTGCGGATAAAGGATTTTCAACCTGTTTATAGAAAGAATATAGCATTATAGGTAGTACTACACATAATGTCATAATACAAATATATGTATATCTATAGTATACTTGTCTTCATTCATCACATTTTTAAAATTTGTGTTGGTCATTTATTTTGATTGCAGTTGTTTGAGTTGCTTTGTAGAGTTCCATTTTTTTTTTTTTTTCTTTCCTGAGTGAAGGTGTTGCTCTTTTTTGCTTTTCGGCAGAGCAGTTGCTTTTGCACCCAGCCAAGGAGAGAACTAGTGTGCCCCGGGGGAGAATGGGCACTGTCCTCTGCAGAGAGGGGAGCCTTAGGATATTCGCACACTCAGGATTCCCCATTCTTTGACCCCCTCCACAGGGTTCCAAGAGTCCTGTGGATAGGGACAGAGATTCCCTTTAAAATGAAAACAATTCTCTCTTTTTTTTTTTTTTTTTTTTTTTTTTTTTGGTGTGGGGATCGAACTCAGGTCCTTGCACTTATGAGGCAGGCAGCAGAACCACTGAGCTAAATCCCCAGCCCTTAACATGAAAACAGTTCTCAAATGGAAAGAATCACAAATCAGAGTCCCTGTAGCTATTAAGTCATCTCACGCCATCTGGGAGCAGCATTCAGAAGCTCTGCAGGTGGTCACACGGGGACAGTCATGGCAACAACCAACTTTCTGAGGAGTCCTGGAGTCCAGCTCCAGATCTGGGAGCGGTGTGCTGACCCACGGCATGAACTGCGTGACTCAGAGAGACGGCAGGGGACACCGAGGCTCTGGATTTTCTATCCTGGCGTCCAGTTGCCTGGGCGAGCCCTGTACGACTTGTATATCAGGTGTCAGCCTGTTGCATATTTTCCGGCTGGTGGGAGGTTAACTCGTAAAGCAACAGGCAGTATAAAAATGTAACAGATACTACAAAAATGAGTCTGCCAGCGCCTCTCTTTGGGACCTGGCCAAAGCCGGCTTCTCTTCCATCCTTCCTAACAGGTGATAAAGAGCTGATCCAAGAAGTCCTTTTCGACGCTGTGGTGAGTGCCCCTATCGAAGCGTACTGGACCAGCCTGGCCCTCAACAAATCTGAGTAAGTGGTTGCACGTGTCCCCTTGCAGGGCCACTTCCGCGCCGGGACTCTAAAATGCGCTTACGGTTTAAAGAATGAAACGGTTTTAGGATCCCGGTGTTAAAGTTCTTTAATTTCCCCCAAAGCTCCAAACCACAAGAGTTAGAGCAGATCAGCAGTGTGGGCTTAGATGGCAAGCTCCCGGCTTTGACGTGTAATTTGCTTGAGTTTCGACGTGACACGCAATTCCGAACCCCGAGGTAGGGTGACGCTTCCGAGGGAGAGGGAGGCGGAGGCGGAAGGAGCGTTTTGTTTCCTGCCTCGCCACAGCTTTCTCTCCTTTACAGTCCTGGGGGAACTTGGGATCCCGGCCAGGCTGGGATGTGAGCGGGACCGGAAGGGAGAGGTCTGTTTCAGTGGGTGTCAGATACAGCCCTGCGGTTTCGCTTGGGAAGGGAGCGCAGGAAGCCAGTGAGAGTTGGTGTCACAGACTAAGGAGAGAACTGCCTTAGCAGAGTATTATTAGCTGTACTCTTACACAGGCTATTAAAGAACTGAAAGAGGAAGAAACGTCATTCCTTTCGTTCTCATACCTTCGTGAGATACATTATTTAGTTCTCTCTACTTTTCAGGCCTCTCCTTTAGCGTCTTCCTTCATTTTATCTTCCCTTCTCTCTCACCTCTCCTGCACTGTGTTCTCATTTTCATCCATTCATTCGAGCATTGAGTACGTTCAGTCAGGTGTTGGTAAAACAGAGGTAATACAAACAGGTGGAGTTCTTGCCATTATCTATGTGGCATATAGGGTGCTGTTATATTATTAAAATTTGTGATAACCACGCAGAAAAAGTAAAGGCACACAGACTGTAACAAGACAGAGTACCAGGGAAAGGAGGGCGCTAGTTCAAGAGTTGATGTGCATGCTAGGAAGATAGACAGCATGTGCAAAGGCCCTGAGTACTTGACACACTTCAGGGATTTAAAGAAGATGCCACAGCTGAAATGAAGAGGGCAGGGGGCCAATGGCTGGAGATGGAGCTGCAGAGAGACAAAGTGGTTCCGGACCTTAGAAGTCAGTTTATTAAAGAAGTCAGTTTATTACTCAGGATTGGAAAGTTTCTGAAGGCCGATAAGAAAGGGCGCTGTATGAGATTTGCATGTTTGAAAAGTCTCCCTCCTGCTATATGGAGAACATGGTGTAATGGGTGAGGACAACAGCATAGGCTCCTGCAATGCTACAAAGGCTTTGTACTTGGACCAGCAGGGGCCCAGACAGAAGAGGTGCTCGTTTGGCTTGACGCAGAAGTGGGGCTTCAGGGACAGATGGGGGTTTGCTCGTGTGAGGGCCAGGTGATGGAGCTGTCAGTGTCACTCCCGGGCTTGCCTCACGAGCACCTGGGGAGGCGTTACCGTTTGGACCACATAGAGGACAGGGGACACAGAGCGAGGAGGAGGCCTGGGCATGGCTGGAGATCGTTTGGACACGAAGGCTGAGCCTGTTGGAAGTCTCCAGGATGGAGATGTTGGGGAGGCAGTTTAGCACGTGAGTCTGTAGGGATGGTGGTCATTTCCATTCTTTTTGGGGATCTCCTGCTTGCTCACATAAGTCTTATTCCCTGTGAGGGTGGGAAGGAATCAAAACCTTGCCTAGGAATTTTTCTGTAGTAAATGTGGAAATGTTTCTTTTAGGTTCTCATGAAGCTCAAAATATCAGGCCTGGATTGCCGATTCTTTCCGGACACATACTAAAGCTCCCTACAATGGGAGCTGAATTTGTAGTCCACATCTATAACTGACTGGGCCACCTGGCTTTCCAACTCGATGTAGGCTACAAGCAGAAATAAGTGCATTGCGTTGCTTTTTAATCACCTCTTAAATATTTAAAGGTAGTAGTGGCCACCTTGACTACTTACCGTCCAAGCCCAGGAAACCAAATGATTTTATATTGAAGATGGCAGGGACAGTTCTTTGGATCAGATTGCTGCTACATCTAGGACAGAGAAGAAAACTCAAGAAATGGCATTATCCTCAAACTTCCAGTGTTAGAATAACATTGTGTTGCTGGAAAAATGCCATTTGCCTTTTTGAAAGAAGAAATATAGATCGCAGATCTCCTGAAGTACACACTTGGACATAAAATTTGCTTTGGAAGTTGAGACAACATTATATTTAGTGAATTTCCAATTTAGTTTTCTTCATAAGGACAGATGTGGAGTTCTGGGTCTGGCGTCCTTCGGGGCTACTTGAATAAATCATTCTTTGCCTCCTCTCCTTGGGGTTGGTGGTGAGAATAAGGGCTGTGCTCTTATTACAAGTTGGTGCCTCCACAATTCTACAGAAATATGTCCTAGTCCAACCGAATGGGACTCCAGGCGACTGGGCCCTGCAGACTTATTCACTGGCCCAGTTGCTCTTTCAGGGCCATGGCAGACTCCACTGTCTGAGAAGCAAGAAGAGACTCGGTAGCCCTGAGGCGGAAAGCGAGCTCTCAGGGCTTTCCTTCTCTCCATAAAGTCCTTTTTGTCCTCGGCCCGCTCTCTGAACTTGCACCCTGGCGGGCGTTATGATGAAGATGTGTCTGTAGTTGGAGCGCATTCTTCTCAGGCTGCCTTTTGTTCACTTTTCCAGCAGACATCACCATGAGAACTTTTGACAGGGCTGGGAGTTTGCACTCTGCACGGGGTGCGTGTGTGCGCCGGAATATGTTGGTGTGTGGATGTGTGTGTTTCCGCTATTTCTTTTAAAGTTCAGGTTTCAAAGCTACTATTTTGTAAAACATTCTGGGAGGCATGAGATGCAAAAGCCATTATCTGCTTACTGTCTGGAAACATCTGATGGCTGCTGTTCTCTTTCAGGAATTCTGACAAGGGCGTCCAGGTCGCTTTCCTTGGCACTCGCACAGGCCTCTCAAGAATCAACCTGTTTGTTGGGGCTGAGCAGCTCACCAATCAGTAAGTAGGAAGGTCCTCCTCAGCAGGCCGGCAAAGCTCCCTAGGTGGAAAATTCAAAGCGAAGCTTACTTCACCATAGCAACAAAGTTCAGGCCACCGGAGGCCTGCTGAGATTTTCTGTGTCCGCCTGCTGATTGGCCCTTCCCCAGCCCTTTGTCCCCCTGCTTTTTTTGTTGCCTTTTCTCTGCTGCCCCAGAGTACTCCTGCCTGGTGAGCCCTTTCGGAACTTGGAAGATGATGGAGCTTCTGGGGGAGCAGCCAGACAGAGGGAGGAGGCACTGGTCTGTGACACAGCAATGCTGAAGACTTTTTGCCTGTGCCTCTCCTCTGTTGTTTGTGTTTTCTTAAAGTCCTGAGCCTCTGTGCTTGGCCTGAGGGCCTGCAGAGCTGCATACCCCAGTGGGTGATGGCTATCCCGAGGTATAGGGCCTGACTGTCTCCTTGCCTTCCAGGAGGCCTCTGGGGACCCTGGGTCCAGTGTGGCTGAGTCCTGTACCCGAGTGCTCATGACACCACTGAGAAGCCCCAGTGCCTTCAGAGAGCCAGGCCCTCAGCCAGTGGAAGTCTTTCCTGAGTGCATTTTAAGTTCTTTCAATTTCTTTTATTTGAGACAGATGTGTGATTAAGCTAGGGACAGGGAGGGCCTGAAACTCACAAAGGTTGAGTGTGTTTAAGTGTGAGTAGGTGTGCTCAGATGTCACTGGGAAACTTCACATACCCTGACCTTCCGGGGAACAGGGGTGAATAACCAAACCTTAGCATTGTCATGGATTTGTCAGGAGTGGAGTCATGGAGGACCCAAGGAGGAGGTGCTTCCTGCCCCCAGACCTAGTTCAGCAGTGCTGCTTACCTGCTAGTCAGGAGATGCCTTGACACCAACCAGAGACCCTTGCAAAGCCAGTCTGGTAAAGAGCAGATGGGTCAATTTTTAGATGTTTTCGAACAGTGGGTTTGAATTCCTGTCCTAGAACTTTAGCTTTCTCAGTACCACACATTTATCATTTATGAATTTTGCTGTAGACTGTTGATTGTTTAAAGCTCTCTTTAGCCCTGTACTCCTGCACAAGTCTCTCCAGAGGGCAAGTTCCCAAGAAGAGCTAAAAGCGTTAGCTGCACATAGTCTTCTCCCCTGATGGTTCAGAGAGTGAAGCAAGACCTGGTGATAGATTTTCTAATTCTCAGTAGGGATGGGAACAGCTGTGGTTAGTATTAATAGTTCATCAAGCAAATAAGGAATATAGTATCGCCAAGAAATGTAAGGCCTTGCAAGTCTGGTGACTGTATTACTGTGATGGTTTGGAAGGATAACAGGGTCACACTTGGGGTGATAGGATGTGTGCCTAGCTCGTGCACTCTCTTTCTGTTCATCCCAAAAGTGAGGGTTATGATCTCCTTTGGTAATTGTGAAGATCCAAAGACCTATAGTTGGAAAACTGACTTGGGAACTGAACAGTATCTACAGGCTGTCACCCCTGAGGCGCTGCTGCCACCCAGCATGGGTACCACTGAGTGTGCAGATGAATAACATTTCTGTCTTTGAGAGACTCGTGTCACTGATTCATATGGAGGCACCTTGAGATCTGTTGTTTTCGGGTCTCTCACCTGCCTGTCCCTTCCCTTCAAATAGACCGTCGTTTAGATTCATCTATGTAGATACAACTCTCTTAGCAAGGGATAGAAATGTTTTAGGATTTGTAATTTTTGTTTTTGGCCAGGGAGCATGAAAGAAAGGGCTCCAAGTATTGGGAAGAGAAATAGATCATATCAAATCCAGACCCTGCCATTAGCTTATGCCATTATTCGTCTCCTACGTGGAGGTTCCATCCCTTATTTTCATCACTTGCACTTGGAAGTAGGTTAATTATGTGCATGGCCTCTAACTGGGCCATTGTCCCCAATATGGCCAGTATCATATTTTGTGCCTTCAGTTGATGTCTCCATACCTACAGCATCTTACACACCTACAACATCTAATGAAGTTAGCATTCCTTCATGGCGTATTTACTAGTCTCCACAGCTCTGAGTTCAAAAGATGGCCATTTCATCTTCCACCTGAACCACAGAAAGAAAAGCAGCTCTTGGGATTTAAGAATCCCATGTATTGATTTGAGTTCATTTCTAGCTTACAAGGCCTTTTCACATTTGATGTTATGTCACACCGATGGTAGCCAGTTTCATTATTATTATTCCCATTTTGTGTATGAGAAAATGAGGGTTAAGAGACTCAGTTACTCACCCAGGGTCACTCAGCTTTGTGTATCACCTAGACTGCCTTGTGCAATGCAGTAGTCCCTTGGGTCCAGAAGTAAGCTGGATCTGTCATTTTGAAGAATGTTGGTGGTCTGCTATCGAGTCAGATGTCTCCTCCTGTCTTCCTTCTGGATTACTGCTTACTAGGTACAGACACATTCAAATTTCCAAGCCGCCTGGCCCTTGGATTCATGCCAGAGCTGGCAGAGATCGAGTGCTCTGGCTTCCCTGCTGCCCTGGATGCAGCATTCCAGACATCGCCTACCTTCCCTGAAGTCTGCATGTTGCCACCAGGCCAAGTGAGGACCCCCTCAGACCTTCTAGTCAAGCCCTCAGCCCGTCTGCCGTGGCTCTGAATAAAGGCCCCAGGAGCACCATGGCTGCTGCACGGTCCCTTACCTGTGGTTACAGCCGTCTCACCAGTGCACGGGTCTGACGTGAGACCGCACAGCCTTCGGCTCAGCCGTGGCCGTGTCCCTGGCACAGTGTGGATGCCAGCCCTTCAAGGGTTGGGCAGCAGAGCCCCCTCCCCCCGCTGTCCAATTCAGGATCTCAGGTCTAAAAAGCAAGAAAATCAAAATGCCAGTGTCTGTGAGATCTGACGATTATGGGACCAGGAAACGTCTGACTGACTGCTGCAGTGGCAGGAAGCGTTGCCTGTATCACTGAGCCCGGAAGGCCTATGTTTGACATTCTGAGGAGCACTGGGACACGCTGTGAGCCCTGGGTCAGCTTTGTAGATTAGGAGAAGGAGCTTTGACCGGAATTTTTGTAATTTTTGGAGAGGATTCTTGGTGACGGTCGGTAAACAAATGTCAGGAGCCGTGATGCGCCACCCCATTTTTGGTCTGCTCTGAGGAGCGCCATAAAGTCTTAACACAGTGGGGCAGTTGCAGAGGTAAAGTAGCCGTACTGCTGACAGCCTTTCAGGGAACTGGAAGATATTATTTCAAAGTACAGAAAGTCGTTTTTAATACTTCAGGAGCTCTTGTCTGGATGTAAGGTATGATTTAGTCTGTGATCACTAAGCATACGTTGAGTGCCTGCTGAGTGCCTAGCCCTGGGGATATCGGAAAGCATAACACCTCTACCATTAGAGAAGAATTAGGCACGTAGGGAGGCAGATGCCAGAGCTGTCTGAGAACGTTGAGCACGGCCTCTCATAAAGTTGGTTTCCTGTCAGAGAAGTGGGCTCACCTGGATTCCACTAGCGGTCAAGAGTGCACTGGTTGGCCATACCCTGAAACTAGAGAAGCTTTTTGAAATTGAGTGCAAAGTTCATGAAACCAACTAGTTATAACTTAGTATACAAATGTATCTCGTAGTCCATCGGCTCAGACGCCATGCTGCAAGCGGCTGTTTTGAAAGGAATGCCATTTCCGGTCCAGCTGATGACCCTTTCCCTAATGTATACCTTGTCTCCTGATTGGTAGCCCCTTGAGCGTGAACTAGCCGGGCAGCCATTTCATCTAAGTTGTGCCATAATGGCCAGACGAAAGTGCTCAGGTACCAGAGAGTAAAGATGGCTTTCGGGAGCTAAGTGCAGTCAGTTATCATTGGTTGGGATCTTAGTGTAGCAGCCCCCTCTCTTATCCTGAGGGGTTGTGTCCTAAGACCTTTGGTGGGTGTTTGGATAGTACAGGCCCCTTACAATACTCTTTCCTCTGCATACATACCTGCGATTCAGCTTAATTTATGAACTAAGCAGAGTAGGCAACGAATAACAATCGGTAATAATGGGTAGAACAATTACGATGTTACAGTAAAAGCTATCTGAATGTGCTGTGTTTTTCTCTCAAAATATCTTATTGTCCATCTTTCTTGTGATGATGGGAGTTGCTGTGAGACCTTCATAGTGAGAGGAAGTGAGGTCCGTGCTGTAGGCACTGTGTCATAGCTACTGTGTGTAGGTTACTTGAACACAGACTCTGTAATGCTACCACCATCTGTCTGATCACCGACGGACTAAGTTCTTAATGGGCAGGTAGTGTACATAGCGTGGATACACTGCATCGAGGGATGATTCATTTCCAGAATTGCATTCGTTTCCAGGACCAAGGGATGTATGCCGCAGCCAGCGAGGTCGTGGCACTACTCAGAATGGCACATGATTTAAAACTTACCGGAATGTCTTTTTCTGCAGTTTTCCATTTGAGATTTTTAGAATGTGGCCGACCATCACTACTTCCTCATTTTTGTCAATAAAAAGTGCCAGCGAAAACTTTTCTATCAACAAAAACTTTTCAGAAAGCAAAACTACTGATAAGGAAAGACTACTGTACTTTTAATGTTCTGTGGAGAGGTGAATGAATGTTAGCAAAGGTGCTGTTATGCTTTTTTTTTTTTTTTTTTTTTTTTTTTTTTTTTTTTTTTTTTTTTTTTTTTTTTTTTTTTTTTTTTTTTTTTTTTTTTTTTTTTTTTTTTTTTTTTTTTTTTTTTTTTTTTTTTTTTTTTTTTTTTTTTTTTTTTTTTTTTTTTTTTTTTTTTTTTTTTTTTTTTTTTTTTTTTTTTTTTTTTTTTGAGTCAGAGTCTCACGATGTAGCTCAGGCTGGTCTCGAGCTCAGAGCGATCCTCCTGCCTCAGCCTCCTGAGTGCTTGGATTACAGGTGTGCGCCACCACCCCCAGCAAAGCTGCTGTCATTCTCAGAGATCTTGGCAGGTGTGGGGAAGGCATGTGGTAACTGTGCAGATTAGGACCAGGCTGGGGACCCAGGAGGGGCCAAGAATTTGTACTCTGTAGTTTTATGAGCACATGGTATTTGAGGTGCACCTTGTAATTTATATTTCAAAATTGTCAAGAAATAGATTTTAATGTCCTTTCCAAGAATTTGTGACACGATCTATTTAAGTAGCTGCACTGACTCTCTATGCAATGTCTACACAGACTGAAACATCACATTTACCCCACAATAGTTGTCCATTCAGTCTAAGTTAATAATAATTTAAAAAGAAGATGAGCATGACTTTGAGAATGTTTGTGGCCTTCTGGCTAAAGGGTTGGTTTGTAAGGAGCAGCCTGTGAGAGCAGAAGAGGAGTAGTCTACAGAGGGAAGTAAGCAGTCCTCTTTGCCCTTGCCGGGAGAACAGGGAGGTGAGGCTAAGGAAGGTACAGAGGTCCTGATGCCGCCCACTCTTATATCTTGCATGCTTTTCCTAAGACAAGTGGTTTACCACTAGATACACTAGGAAAGGCTACTTTGCTCCCCTGGACTCTGACCACCAGAGCTTTACAAAGATGTTTTTGAGTGATGTTGGTACATAATGTTAACTCAGATCCCTTCTGTGCTGAAAAAGGCAGGTGGGACTTCCAAAAGCCAACCCTGGTTTTCCCTGGCAGAGGCTTTCTGATACACTGTGCCTGCCCGGACCCAGCTGAGTGGTGCAGTGCTTTTCTTATTCACTTGCAGGGACTTCCTGAAGGCTGGAGACAAAGAGAACATTTTTAATGCAGACCATTTCCCTCTCTGGTACCGAAGAGCTGCTGAGCAGATTCCGGGGAGCTTCGTCTACTCGATCCCTTTCAGCACAGGTGGGCATCCCTGGTGGGAAGCGAGGCTGTGTTTGTCCGGCAGGACATGGTGCCCAGGGTGGGGGAGTCGCCTGAATGCTTGGGGGAGCTGAGCTCTGAATGCTGCATATTGGGCCCGTCCTGTTGACAGGCATTTCAGGAAGCAGAGCTGCTGTTGCTCGCTTGTGGAGTCTGAGTACTTGATCTCACTTGATTTGTTGTGTTATTGAGGCTCCACTTTGGAGAAAGGTCAGGCTTTCTTACCAGATTCTTCAGTGAGTCTTAACCATTCCAAGGTCCATGTTCCCTATGTGAACACAGCTGATCTCTGCTGCTCCGCGGGAGCGAGGACCAGGGCTTTGTATATCCTTTCTGGTCAACAGGAGCGAGGATCAGGGCTTTGTATATCCTCTCTGGTCCACGGGAGTGAGGACCAGGGCTTTGTATATCCTTTCTGGTCCACGGGAGCTAGGATCAGGGCTTTGTATATTCTCTCTGGTCCACGGGAGTGAGGACCAGGGCTTTGTATATCCTCTCTGGTCCACGGGAGCGAGGACCAGGGCTTTGTATATCCTCTCTGGTCCACGGGAGCGAGGACCAGGGCTTTGTATATCCTCTCTGGTCCACGGGAGTGAGGACCAGGGCCTTGCATATCCTCTCTGCTCTCCCTGTAGAGGGCTGCAGCAGCCAGTGAGAGGCACATGGTCTGTGATTTTTCTGGTCCTAAGACGCTGTGATGTTAAGAAAAGATTAAAGTCATTTCCCTCCAAAGAGAACAGAGTGCTGTCTTATTTCACCACATTTTGTTTTTAAGGCTTTTTATTAGAACATGTTTACAGTACATAATGCATTCCTTGTGTGGAGTTGGTACACGCACATAACACATCTCAGCTCCTCTGTTCTCCCACTTTCCCGCCCACCTCCTCTCCATCTCTTGATCCCTTCCCATGTGGAGAAGATCTGTCGCCCCTCTTCCACTCGTGCCTTTCAGTTGTCCTCCGCTTTTCCTTGTCTCCTGCTGCTTCTCTCCTGTCTCCGGTGTATGTGGTGCTTATTCCACATAAGGCTTCGCTGTATCCTGGGCGTTCCACAAGCTTCGGAGATGAATGAGACCCACTTCTGTTATTTCCGATTGCTCTGGAGAATTCAGTCTGTCTTTATATCTTACATTAGGGCCCTTTATGCTACATCTTACAGACATTACTAGCTCCACCCTCAGGGAAGCTTATTAAGACTTAGTGTCAAATTTCCCTCTCTGTTCTTTCTTACTTCCATGAATAAAAATGTTTTCAGAAAGATCGCTTTCGAAACTTGTAGAAGAAGTGTTAACAAGAGTGGTTCAGTAATTAGTGGAATGGACCCATGAGGAAGATAGTCCCTAACAGATGAAGATACTCAAGAAAAGTGTGGCCGGGCGTGGTGTCGCCTGCCTGTAATCCCAGCACTCGGGAGTCTGAGGCAGGAGGATCGCTGTGAGTTTGAGCTACATAGTGAGTTCCAGGTCAGTCTCTACGGAGTGAGATCCTGCCTCAAAAAAAAAAAAAAAATGTGACTGTTGTTGAGATTCTCTCTTTGGATGGGATTTCAGACTAGATCATCTGTCAGGTTCCTTCCTGGTCTAAGATTCTTTGAGAATGGTCCTTTGCTGATAGGCTTTTGTGAATGGTCATGTGTGTGTGGGTGTGTGCGTGAGTGTGTGTCCTCAAATATTCATTTTAAGTGTCTGAAGCTCTTTCGGTGTCTTATCTCCATTACCTTTGTCACTGGACACATAAGGCAAGTGAACTTTTTCATTCTACCTCACACCTATGAATGGTCACATCATTCTGTATGTCATGACTTATTTCTTCACACAGTTCTATAAAGAAAAACGTGGACCTTAGCTTGCTGTTCTTCTGATTCCAATCTGGGATCATTTAGTTCTTTCTGTGACAAGAGAGGGTTTTGCCCGGTGCTGCGCAGGGAGGATGATGGGGACAAGAGCGCCCCCCTCTGCTATGTGCTCTCGCCCTTGGAGGCGACAGCCCCTGGCACCAGTTCGCTTTGATATTTACTCTTTATCCTAAAATAATCACGTGTGGTAAAACCAAATTCTTATTAAGTAAAAATTGTTGTTACACTGCTTTTTGGAAATAGCTTTTTCACTAAACTTTTAGTGTACAGTGAAAGCAAGTTTGTCATGTTCATGGAAATGTTACAAATGATATAACAGCAGATTTCATGGCCCCTTTAAATTCAAGGAAAATCTTTAAAATCACCAAGTACACTGTGGGAAGCACTTGCTCTCTCCTTTTCTCTACTGCGTGTCAGATAGCTTGGAACAGAAGTGGTTTAGACGTGGTCAAGGAGAAAATGACTTGGGTCATAAGTATCTTCAAATGCAAGTTTGCCTCCTCTTCTTCTTAATTCAGTTGGATTCCATTCAGATCACATCCACCGTGCACCTCTTCTGAGGCAGGCACTGGACTCACAATTATTAACTGGGTGCTCAGAGTTTTTGCCCGTCACGTTTAATTCATGGGCATTGAAGCTGTTGTTAGGAATAAAAAAAAAATCTCTTAATCCTAATGCCATGTAGTTATCACATTAATAAAAGTTTAGAGTGGAGATTTCATTCTAATTCTTTCCCTCTTTAGAAAGGTTTTGCTCAAAAAATCTGGACTCGAAATTAAGATTTTTATAGATCAGTTGAGATTTACCCAACAGATCAGAGCTACAGTTGCCACCTTACTGTAAACTAATTTCAAAATTCCAGTTCCTGCAGCTCCTCCTGGCTGTATTTATAGAGATGCTATAGATGTGACCACTGACATAGTAAACACGGTTGTTAGTAACCACAGATTAGCAAAACACGTGGTGGTCAGTGATTCTGAGGTAGAGAGCTGGACGTTGCCCAGTGCAGGTGGTCGTAACTCAGTGCATCAATTCCAGCCCAAATGGCTTAATAGAGCAGCCCAGAAACCTGAGTTCCAGGAAGGAACTGGTGGCTGCCGGCCAGTGTGATGATCTCTGTTTTTGTCATGGTGGTTTTTCTTTTTACAGGAACAGTCAACAAAAGCAATGTGGTGACAGCAAGTACCTCGATCCAGCTCCTGGATGAGCGGAAGTCTCCTGTGGTAGCAGGTGAGCAGTGGATTTCATTACTGAGTACGACATGAGCCAGGCATCCCCTTGGCCGGCCAGTCATCTACTTTTGTGCAGTGTGTTTGTTCTCCAGAGTGCTGGTTTCAAAAGGATAAAGAAGGCAAAAGTAACTTTTCCTTCAAGTTGATGTTACCTCCTCCAACCTGAGGCTATACTGACTGGTGGTAGTTGATCAAAAGCAGAAATCTTTCCTGGAGTTTCGATGAAACGCCGAGCCAGTGAGAGGTTGTTGTTATGAGCTGTGGAGAATTTCTTGACAATATGTGGTCTGCTCCTTTAAAGGAAACGTCACATCTCTAACTTCTATGTTGTTAAGATAACAGCGGGCTTACAAGGAAATTGTAGGTTTGTTTAAGGCAAACGCGAACTGAAATGCGTCCTCCGGAGAGATGGAGATTTTCATCGTGGTAATCCTCCTGAGGAATTTGTTAGATGTATCTGCAGGTGCTGGGTTTGGGACCGGGGGATGAGCCAAAGCGTTTCATAATTGAGAGACCTGAATTGTCAAAGAAGTCCTACTCTGGCCTTTCGTGTTTCTCTTGGTTGTCAGGAGTGTCAGTGGATATGTGTGCCCACCTGGGGGCTTTTATTAGTGGCATCTGGCTTAGAAACTACCACAGGCCCTCCTTGGAGGAGAGCTGCTGACACAGACAAGACTCGGAGTGTGTCTGGCACACGGGCCTCTCCAACATGGCACTGTTGGGCCCATGGGTTGATGGGTGGGTGATACAGTCCAGGCACTACCCCTCATACTGGCTGGGCTTGCCGAAGGGAGTCGTTTGTTTTCCAGCAGCCTCCCTCATTAAGTTGTATTTTAGGGAGACTTTGGCCATCAACATCTCTGCCTCGGCACGCTGACAGTTTGTGGAGAGGAATGCAAGGGGAGCAGATGCTGCAGACCTGTTTGAAGTGGTTGCTGCTTGGCTGGGAAATACTACTTTTTCCTCCGCTGAATTTCTGACCTAGCAGAGACTGAAAGATCTGGGGATAGTCACCTGGTTATTCTTAGTTATTGGCTGTGACAAGGAAGACAGCCTTATGTATCTGACCTGTAGCTTATCTTGAGCCAGGCAAATCTATAATTAATTAATCAGGCAGGCGATATGGGCCCTGAGGATGCACAGCTGCTGTCTTCAAATTTTGCCACTTAATGCCTTGTATTCCTTAAGGAAAGCGAGAGACAGGATCATTTAACTCAGCAAGATTTATTTTTGCTTGAAGGGGGGTCAGACTTGCTTACCTCCAGGCTGTCCCAGGAAGCTAATTCTGGAGGCATGTTATTTCCCAGGAGCTGGGGCCACAAGCAACAGCTGTCAAAGACATGGTCCAGCCAGAGCTGTCTGTCTGGTCCAAAACTTCTTTTAAAACCCTCTCTACAGAATTCTCATTCAGTCCTCTGAAAGGATACCCCAGGTGAGCCCAAAGTCACTGTATCCACCCTGTCTACCTCTGTCCCAGTTTAAAAATTAAGTTTGAATCTTGCCAAATGCCTTACATTTCATAAATGTCTGCTGCTTGGCTGAGTATGAGCGAAACGTGGACTCAGCTAGAGGACTGTGTATCCAGCCTAGAGCAGAACTTGCATTTTCCAAATGGCTCGCTGGTCTATTATTAAATTGCACAGCTGGCGGGAGACCACAGGAGGTCACGAGACACGGTCTGGCTCACCTTGACTGAGTAGGAGGGCCAGCCTCCTGTTTGCTGCTCCTATGTATGTGTCTGGCGGGTCCCTACATCCAGAAGGCAGTTACAGAGACACCAAGAGGCCAGGTCATCTGAGGAACTGTGTTTAACTCAAACCTTTTAAAGCTGGCGACTGTTAACTTTCTTTCTCCAACTGTGTTTGGGAGGCATGAAATAAAACAGAACTGCCTGGTTTTGATCTTGAGGGTTGCTGTGGCTAGAGTCCCGTGGAGACAGCGACCTCCGGGGGACCCTTCTGTCTCTCAGAGCAGAGCAGCCTCGTGAGCACAGCACCCAGGTGTCACAGACCCCGACTCAAGTGTCGTGTCACCCTGTGCCCACCCTTGTTTCATTTAGCTCGGCGGAGCGGACGGCGTTGACGGCTGTACCACGTAGTAGATCATTTTAATCGGGGAAGAGCCTTACTTGGGCTGATGCAGATGAGCATGAGAGCCGTTTGTTCTTTTTCGTCCAGCTGCAGATGCCACGTAGCCAGCTGTCAGGAACGCGAGATCACCCCGAAATCCTCGTGTTCAGTTGACACTTACCTGAAAGAAAAGGCGGTCGATGCTGCAAATAATTCTTAAGGGCCTTTGAAAGGTCTGATCCGCTCACAGGCCCGATCTGGAATTCTTGTGTTCAATGAATACAGGCATCCTTTTGGGGTAGAGTTTTTGCTTTATTTTGTTTTCTTTTGGAGGCAAGACATTTAGGTACTCGTCTGTCACTGACACCTTTGAAGCCATGCTGGTCAGACGTGGCAGCCTCGGTGTGTAAAGCAGCCCCATCATCTCCTGGGCGTGTGGCACGGCTCGGGGTTCTTCTCATAAGGCCCTGCCAGACCTCCAGGGGCCACCGGTGTGCTGTGTTTTCTTAATTGCTTTCCCCCTGCGCAGGAAGAAGTGGCAGGACTCTCCCTTCAGCCAGCCCCGTTTCTCCCAAGCCTTGGAACTTTCTGCCTGTCAGACCTCCAGCCCCTTCTGTTCGTATTAGAAATTCAAATCCTGGGCTGTGAAATCATTAAATATTCAAATTTTGGAGTGAAACCATCTAAATTTCACTCACTCTGTCACTTGCTGAATGTGAGATCGTGAGTCTCTATGGATCATCGAAAACAGGGTTGAGAATGTTACCTCCCTCTCTTCACCTATGTCAAACAAACACATGGATACAACGGAATATACAGATACTAGCACAGAGAGGTTCCCAATTATTTGTGTAAGCCACATTTATTCCTTTGCTCATTCATGTGGAAAATACTCATGAGGCCCTGCTTTTGCCAGGCGCTCTAGTTATCAATGTAATGGACACCCCCCCTCTCCTCTCACAGATAATGTAAAACAGATATTTTAAAGACATGTCTATGGAGATGTAGTAAACAGAAAGCTGAATAATTATCTGGAAGGTCCAAAAGGTCAAGGATTTTCTTCTTTCTTTCCTGTGCCCCTCACAGTGTGGCCCAGTGAAGTATCTGGACCCTACTTCAATGATAGTTTTATACATCGAGTGAACACCTAGAAACCGGCTTTGCGCTGGCTTAGTTATTGTATTAGTCAGCCTGGCCACTGCCAGGGCACAACACCCAACTCCCGTCATTTAAAGAAGAGGCTGGATTTGACTCATGGTTTCAGGGGAGTCAGTCCATGGTCGGCAGGCTCCCAGGCAGGAACAGCACGGTGGAAGGGTCTAGAGGAGCAAAGCTGCTTAGGTTCACGGCAGCCAGGAAGCACAGTAAGGAGACAGTGCCAGAGAGAATGGGGCTGGGGACCATATACAGTACCTGAGATCGCGCCTCTGTGACCTACCTGGGAATGCCCAGCTGTGTGCTTTACTAACCCACCGGGTGGCTTCCAAGTCAGTCAAGTTGACGGTTAAGCTCAACTGTCCCAGTTATTTGCTGCTCAAGTGTCACAGTAACATAAATCCTGGTGGTGATTCTCCAGTCTGCTCTCAGTGGGGAGAACCAGCCCAGTAGAACAGCAGTGGGGGGCACCGCTTCTGCCAGTCAGTATGGAAATGAGCTAGAAAGGAGGGTAAGAACGTGCAAAGAAGAACGGAGCCAGGCAAAAGGTGTGGCTCCTGTCCTCCAATTGCTTTCTTACCTCCTTACTGCTCCCTCTGACAAATACAAAATACCTCATCTCCACTTTTGTGAAAAAGTCCAGACTTCTTAATTTATAAAACAATGCACAATGCATCCTGAACTGTTTGAGTTCTTGTCTTTATTAGAAGGTCTACAGTACACAAGGATTACATTCCACATGGGGAGTTGATATGGGTACATGACCGATTTTAGTTTCTTTTCTCATCCCATTCCACCCCCTACTTCCCACTTCCCTCCATCTCTGTCCACTTCCCTTTTGCAAAATGCTTACTTCTCCATTCCCTATTATCTTTCTTTTATTTTGTTCTTTATTTATATTTTGGGGTTTCTTATATAAGAGAGACCATGTTTGCATTAACTTTAATATGCATTTTAACATTTCACAATCTAAAATTATTCCTTATAACGTTCTATTTTAATTTCTTGAATAATTGTGATCCTCTAGGAGCAAGGACTCTCCCAACTTTTTTTTTTATCACCACAGTCAAGAACAAAGGTGAATACATTGTAGATATGAGAGAAATAGTGTCTGAATAAATTATTCAAGGAAGGTGGATTTCATGCCACCTGTTAGGTGGGAACATAAGCATATATAGGGACATAAACTTACAAAATTTACAGACTAGACATTAGAAACACTGTACTTGACTAAAACTCTAAGAGGAATACTCAGCCTCAGAACTCCTGTCTACACCATAATAATAGGATACAGACTACCATGGATATCTCAAGGAACACAGAAACCATTTGGAGTATGATCTTAGTGTCAGTTGTGTCAGAGCCAGTTGCCATCTGTCCTGCAGAAAAAGTTGTTTCTGAGGTCTGAGTGTCTCATGTGATGCTTAGAATAGATAGCCTAATAATCAACAGAAAAATAACACTACAGTATCGGTTTCCTATAGAAACAGCTTTTTCAAACTACAGCAATTTACATACCAAAAATTTACTGACGTTAATTGTAAAATTTAGTGATTTTCACTAAGGCCCTCATCCGCTGGCTTGTTTCTTGTAAGAAACACAGAGCCCATTAGATCCGTTGGTGGGGAAACTTTGAAAATGAATTATGTGGGATTATTTTACTGTAATGAGCTAGTTAGGGTAGTAATGGTTAACTTCAGTAAATCATTAGCTATTGTCAGATATGTGTATTTAAACTAAGGATGGTGTTTTCTGTTTTCTGTGGGCCCTTCATTGTAGTTGAATGGATAATGTTGGCAGGTTTCGTAGGCACACATTCATCTTGACTACATTACTTTGGCGGGATCTCACACACTTTATGTGTACGCATAAACTAGCATGGCAGGAATCATGTGCTAAGTCTGCATAGATAAACTTCTCATTTGTTCAATCTGAGCAAAGAAAATGTTCTGCCTTCACAAAAATTAATACTTAGTAATTAAGCCGGTAGTTGCAAGCCAGGGATGGTGTCACCCCTTAGAGACAATGGGCAGCATTATAGAAAGTGATCCAGAGGAACGCTGTGTTTCTGGGGAGTGGAGGTCAGGGCTAGTGCCAGAGGTCCTACCAAGTACAGGACAGCCCCACGACGAAGAATTATCAGGATCAGAATGTCTGTCATGGTGCGGTTGAGAAGTGCTGGGTTAAACTTACTGGCAAACTATAATTCTTGCTATTTGTCAACTCATTTTTCCCTGTATAGGATAATTTTACAAACAACCGTGGGTCATAATGAAACCAGTCAATAAATATGTATTTCATACCTACCGTGTACCTGGTACCAAGGCCGCAGCTGCGAGCCATGAGACGGGGTAGGTTGTGGTTGATGGAGTGACAAGGACACGGTTGGCACCCATGCCCGGAGCGGGATGGGAAAGAGTGTCTGCCACTGGTGGGAGAATCTCTCTACCCCGTGCTGCTGCGCTGCTGGTGACACAAAGCAAAGCCCGGCTGCCACTCCAGGAAGGCTTCCCGGTGAGCGGGAGATGCAGGGCTGTAAGTGTGGCAGGAATGGGAGGGCGGAAGGAATTTCAGTAGTGGTGAATGGATCTCTAGGAAACAGGTAAAGAGGAAGTGTGGTTGGCAGTAGCAAGGGAAGGAGAGGCACACTTGGTGTTCACATGTGTGTGTTTGGATATTTGGGCGAGGCGGTGCCTCCGTAAGTTGGGTGGCAGTTGGGGAGGCCTCCCCAGTGAGTGACGCTCCTGAAACCCTGAGCGCAGAGATGCAGCTGTCCTGCCAGGGTCTGTGGGGAGAAGAGTGTTTCGGGCGGAGGGAGTTAACGCCTCTGTGAATTTTGGATGAATCTGGGCTGTGATTCCTCCTCATACATGTGTCCATGTTCCAGGTGTGTACTCCGAGACCTGACTGAGTCTCTCTCTTCTGGGGCTTTACCAGAATCTGAAAAACAAAGTGGATGGTGACCCACCCACTTGGTGGTGCAGAATCCAAGTCAAGCCTTTGCTCAGAGCTCTGAGCTGGGAGGTAGAATTTTGGTGTTGGGAATTAGTTGTTTTTTGGTTTGGTTTGGTTTGGTTTTGTAGGAATAATGCAGGGACAAAAGGAGGTTTCAAACAGTAAAACTGTTTTATGGAAGTAGGTTGGTTGAAAGTTAGAACTGGACATGGGAGCAGCTGCTCTGGACCGCAGTGGCCAGGGACAAGGGCATGCTGACAGCTGATTGGTCCCAGAATAAAAATAGCAGTCTTGAGAAACTGGATCCTCTATGCTGACTCTCTAAGGCACTCTCTCCCAAGAGCCTTGGGTTCCTTTAGAAATCACATCAAAAGCCTCCACATGCCCTCCACCCAAGTCAGCAGCAGAATTTCAGTGTACCCAGTTCTCCTACCTCATGACTTGCATCTTCTGAAATGGAGCATTAAGCCGCATCTTTCTGTGGTGATGGTGGGATTTGTATGTTAAGGTCAATCAATGTAAACTGTTTAGATGTGAGCACAGAGCTGTTCCCTCTCCCATTCCCACAGGGCTTTAGTTGCACCTTCATAAACTGAGGTTATTGCATACTTAGTTTAGATTTCTAACAGTTGCGTTTTTTAAAAGATGGAAATTTATTTCACCAGCATAGAAAAAGTCTGGTATTTGCCACCAATATTGAAATAATTTGCACACCCAGATTCAGTCTATTTTGTCGGTCATCTCTCCTTCCTGTGGAGAAAATAAATGAATATATATTCCAGTTTAGCACATTACATGTGTATATAGTGCATGGTAAGTGCGTATGATTGAAGACTCAGTAATCTTTAGTGGAACAGTGATACAATTGCAGTTGTTGTCATGAAGAATTACTGTGTGTGATACTCAGCACCACTCACTACCCAGTGCTTTTCCCTGTGCATTCTCTCTATAAAACTGCATGTGGAACTATCATCAGAGTATCTTGACAGGTTTCGTAGTAGAATTTTGAAACTCATTTGCATGCACCAATATAGTACCATAGTGGAGTTTGGCAAACTGTAGCCCAAAGGGCCAAATCTAGGCTACCATCTGTTTTGTTTTCTACAGTTTTACTGAAAAATATCTCTTGTACAAGAATATTCACTCATTGAAAGTGTGCAGTTTGTTGGCTTTCAGTATACCAACAGATTTGTACAGCCGTCACCACAATCTAGTTTTAGAACTAGTTCAGCATCCCCAGAAGGACCCAGACCCAGGACCATTCTGTCGGTTTCCTCAGTAGTTTCCCCATTTTAGGATATTTCAGATTGATTGAATCATATAACACGTGGCCTTTGTAACCAGCTTCTTTTACTTAACATGTTTTCACAGACCATCCATACATAGAATGTATCAGTGATTCATTTTTTCTATTGCCAAATAATATTCCATTGTGTGTGTGTGTGTGTGTGTGTGTATATATATTGTTTCTCCATTGATAAGTGTGTGTATCTATCTATCTATCTATCTATCTATCTATATAGTTTCTCCATTGATAAGTTGATAGATATTTGGGTTGTATCAAGTTTTTAACTATTACTAATAATGTTGACAGGAAGACTCACATGCAAGTTATTGTGTGACATATGTCTTCATTTCTCTTGGGTGGTTACCTACGCATGGGATTGTTGCATCACATGGTAATTCTGTATTTGAAGAATTGCAAAATTGTTTCCCATTGTGGTTGCACTATTTTCATAAGCCTACCAGCAGTGTTTGAGGGTTCTGATTTTTGTGCATCCTTGGCAACACTTATTGTTATCTGTCTTTTTAGTTTTAACTATCTTGGTGGGTGTTAAGTCATTTGCATTTTCCTAATGACTAACTATACTGAGCATCTTTCTGTGTGCTCACTTGCTATTTGTGTGTCATGTCTGGAGAAAGGTCTATGATGTCCTTTGTCCATATTTAAATTAGGTTATTTTGGGCCGGGGATTTAGCTCAGTGGTTCCGTGCCTGCCTCACAAGCAAAAGGGCCTGAGTTTGATCCCTGGTACTCAAATAAATAAATAAATAAATAAATAAATAAGGTTGTTTGTCTTAATGTTGAGCTGTAGGAGCTCTTTACATATTCTGGAAGTAAGTGCCTTAAGAGCTTTCTGCTGCCTGTTTTATAAATAAGGTTGCAGTGTAGTACAGCTATGCCCACATTGCCTATGGCCACTTTCCTGCAAAAATGGCAGAGCCGAGAACCGCATGGACTATAGCGTAAAAATATTTACTGCCTGGCCTTTTATAAGAAAAACAAGCTTAGTAAATCCTGCTTTAGATTAAAATACATTACATGGTCTATTTAAAACAGAAACAAAAAGATTTTTTAACTCACCTATTTCATCGTGTTCTTGTAAAAACGAAGTGGACACTGAGATCCGAGGTTATCTACATGGGTGCTGAAGACAGAGCCTCGTTATCGGAGATTGTCCATCAGTTGTACCTAATGTTTTTGTGTATCTGGTTACACACAGAAATCCCAATCAAAGATCCTAAGCTTTCTAAAAATACATGTTTTCATTATCAGCCAAGATAGTGATTTACTTAATCTTTGCTCTAGTTTATAAACCTCTGAATAATGTAATCAGCATAATGCTTGGTACAGCATTTGAAATGCCCTCACATGCTTTGGTGGGATACAGTTTAAGCTACTTTTTCTCCCCCCTCCCAACTTGGCTAATGAGAGATTTGGGGATGTATGTAACTGCCTTTATCCAGGCAAATCTCCTCATGACCTTGTTGGGATTTGGATCTCAGTCAGGATGAGGATATGTGACTCATGCTAAGTAGAAGGCCTGCAGATGATGAAGGAGCAGACACGAATTTCCTCTCCCTGGGAGGGGAGGGGTGCATGTGAGTGGAATCTGTGGCAGGTGCACAATTCTTTGACATTCCTTCCGTGGACTTTGCTGCTGGTGGAATGTGCTTTGAGTAGCCTTTAGTGGGGAAGGGACAGTACTGATCAAAGGCTTTTTATTCCCACTACCTCCAGAAGTTTGCACTGATCCGGAGCTTCTGAGATCTATTCTGGGTGGACAGATCTGAATGACATCAGTTTCTACGTTTAAATGCCATTCCCACTCCAAGGCCAAATTATACAATTATACACTGCGTCAGCTCAGGAAGAGTTGAGTAAACATTCATCTTTAAAAATAAAAAACTTCAGAATGAAAGCGTAGTATGTGCTCATTTTATATTCTTTTCCTCCACGAGCTTTCCACCAAATTCCAGATTTTAACCAGTCTAGTCAGACTGGAGTCATTTAAGCTGGAGCCATTCTGTGATCACATTTTTTATTTGCGTTGTGTATTACTTCTTTATGCTGTATGCTCCTCTGCCACCCTTCCTCCTACTCTCCCAGACAACCATTCCACTCAGGTTTCATACTCAGGCTGCCAATAATTTCCACATTACGGAAGACAGAATTGAACTTCAAATGGTCACTTTTCTTGCTCTGGCAGCAGCATTTGATTGTCCTCTTGGTTCTTCCGCTTCCTGGATGCTCGCCCCTCCTGAGTCTCCTGTCCCGGTTCCCCTGTCTCCCTGGCGCATGCGTGTGGGAGAACCCTGAATCCCTGCGCTGTCTTCCCCAGTCTCACAGCTTGAACCCTCACGCCTAAGCTGGCTTCTCTGAGCCACACCTGTCTCTCTTGGCTCTCCCGTCACCGTTCGGCATCTCCACTCTTTCTCAAATAGACCTCTCGTGTTCCCTTGGTTTCTGGCTGAAGTCCTGACACTATTCAAACGCGAGGCCCCCTCCACCTCTTCGTCTTTCTTCTGTAGTTTTGTTGTCGATCTAGGTCCATGCAACTCAGTTACCCTTTGCCCTTTTCCAGTTATTGAGGCTGAAACCTTTGGCGTCCCTAATTGTCTCTTTACCATTTTATTGTGGGTGAAATGGAATGTACTAAAAAGGGGTATAAAGATAGAATAAAACTCCATATATCCTTCACTCAGTGCCAGCAACCATCAACCCATGGCCATAGGGACCTTCAGCCCCATATTCCACTACCACCCCTGCGATGCGATGTTATTTTAAATCAAACCTTGGTCATTGCGTCATCTTGTTGATAAGTATTGCAGTGTGCCTCTTTGAAGGAGATGAACTTCTTTGTGTTCCGGGAGAGCATTGCTGCTACTGCACCAAAAATAATTCCCAGTTACCCATCAGTATTTAGACTCTTACGTGTGTCAAATGTGTCACTTTAATTTTTTTACAGTTGGAGTTAGGTTCTTGAAGACATTAACTTCCTTTTTGCTCCTACCCACAACCAGTCTATCCTTTTGTTGGATCTTTCTGTGAGTTATGCAGAGAGTCAATTTTTCGGTATTTTCATTGGCCTCTAGGCCAGAACACACTCATCTGTGCCCTGGATTTTTTGTAATGGGCTTTTCATTGGTTCCCCTGCCTTCTTCCAAACCCTTGCCTCTTCGGTCTCTTCTTTGTAGGAGCCACAACAATCGTGTTAAGAGTTGAGTAATATCATGACATTACTCCATTCAGACTTCCTGTTGATTTCCCTGTTTACTCAGAATTCAAAGCCAAAATTGTCACTGTCATCCATGTACCAGTAATTTCTTTCAGCAGAAGGAATTATGCCAATACTTAGTGCCTTAAAACTGTTACCAGTTACTATCCAACAGCTTTGTGAGCCAGGGATCTGGATACTGTGTAGCCAGGTACCTATTCAGGCTGTCTCACACATGATGCAGGCAAGATATGAGCCGGGGATGCACTGGGCCTGCCGTGAAAGCATAGCTGAGGGCTTTAGACGCTGCTGCAGGCTGCAGAGACAGGGAAATGCCTCCACATCTGCTCTGAGATCATCAGCTGGGTCCACATCCTTTGCTTTCTGCACTAAGGGTCTCAGTTTCTCACTGGCTGCTGGTCAGAAACCCCTCTTGGGATCTTACAGCATACGTTTCTATGGAGGGAAGCTCACTGTGTGCTAGTTGATTTCTCTCAGAATGAGCAAGAGAGAGTGAGCAAGATCAAAACCTCGGCCTTATGGGAGGTCAGTATGGCAGCTGCCCCTGTTGCAGTCAGCAGGATTTGGCAAGGGAATACATTAAGTACAAGACACATAATTTCTAAGATTATTTTATAATAATTACCCAAAAAGTCCAATGCAAAGGAGTATAGGAGATTAACCACACATTAGAAGCCGAAAGGATTCAGCTGAGGGCCTGGATCTCAGCAGTTTCCCATACAAGTCTAGCTAAAGGCTTAGAGTCCAAGGCAGTGTCCTCCTCGAGTCCAACCAGTGGCCTAGAGTCCACGGCAATGTCTCGCGCTTGTCCCTATTGAGGATCTGCACCGGGAAGGCCCAAAGGCCAGTGGTGGAAGCCAGGAAATCTATGCTGGTGAGATGAAGGATCTGTGCCACCAGGCTGAGGGATCCACAGTGGAGCCAGGAAATGATGCTCATGGTAGATCAGAGCTTAGCCAGGAAATCTATGCTGGTGAGATGAAGGATCTGTGCCACCAGGCTGAGGGATCCACAGTGGAGCCAGGAAATGATGCTCATGGTAAAGATCAGAGTTCCCCTGATGAAAGCAGCAGCCATTCCCAGGAACAGCAAGGTCCTGGGCTCTTCCTCCAATGAGAACACGCTACTGCGCATCAGGAAAACCAAAACCATCCGCAGCAAGCTTCTCCTAGAAGGCCAATATTTTCCCCTCCAGTTCTCTTTTTATGGATATTGGTGGTAGTCCTTAGGTGGATTCTCCACACCCAGACCACACGGATTCAGTTCAGCTGGGTGTTACAAGATGACCACTAGTCAGTCCACTACAGAAGGGATCGAAGTATTTTTCCTGGGACTTCAGGTTTCGCAAAGAGCATTGACATCAAAGCCTAATCCTCTAAAACCTTGAGTTAAATCAGGCTATTTTTTTTATAAGTCACCTGCCTCCATCATTTCAGTATAGTGAAACAAAATGGACCAAAACAGTTGGCAAAGGCTATTGTACTTAGATAATATTTATTGTACTGTCCTTCATTCCTTTATTTTTCCCATTAGATGCTACATTCATCTCTAGGTAATGAAGCCAGAAAGGTCTTAATGAGAGGTGTGGTTGAAGATAAATGTCCTCCTATGTCCCGAGTAAAGGAGGGGATGGTTTCCCTGATTTTTCAAAGCCCGTATCTCAGAGGAAAGAAAAAGAGAAAAAGGAATGGTAGTGTAATCTTCTCCTCTTTTCTTTTACACCCTATTCATTTGTCTCAAGGTCACACTTCTGCTGTGATGGTAGAGGTTCTTCAAGAGCTGGATATCATTGAGTAGTCTTCCTCATTTCTAGGGCTCTCATAATTTTTTCCTTCTTTGTTTTAATGGGCATTTTACTGAGAAATCCCACTATATGAGCTAGAATTTTAATAGGGAATCTAATTGTATCTTTTTATTCAAGTAATGCAAGATTTCTGGGCTGAGTTTCTTCCCCTCTCATTCCAAGAATGTCTTTCTAGCCCAGCAGAGTCATGAGTGATAAAAGGACCCCCACTTTCCTATTTTGCCTTGGTCCCTTCAGCTGCCTTGTTTCTGATGGGGCAAGAGTGCTGGCAGTGACATACTAGTTGGCAGTTGGATTCCTTTTCTCTGCCATGTTTTAAAATAAGTGTTGGGCAGTGCCAGCAAAAGGCTCTGACTTCTTCAAATCTGTCACATCTTCAAAAGTGCCCAGGGTTTGGCCTTGGGGAGACCTGCATCAAAAATCCTCTTCCACCATTTCCTAGAGGCTTGACCTTGGGCAAATGACAAACCTTGGGGTCAGGTCCTTTCATCTGTAACACGGCAGTAAAATGCCTACATGCTTTGGTCAATATAAGGTTTAGAGAAAAGAATTAGCATGCTTAGAAAATTCCTGGCACAGAGTTGGATGTTCAACAAATGTTAATGGTGGTTCTATAATTGTCCTAATCCTAATAATTAGTGTAACTATGTCATAGTCTAGATATTTTAGTTTACCACAGAATGAACAAAGGATGCTGGGGTAAAACTGTATTATTCTTGCTTACTTCGTGGATCTGCAACTGCATTTATCAAGCACGCAATTAATTATGTGTGTGACTTTTGGAAAATCCCTTTCCTTTTTTTATGTTTCCATTTCCTATCTATAAAATAAGGGCACTGAACTCTATCAGGGAAGCAAATAGGTTTAATCTCTTGTGTCAACTCGATTTGGTCAGCTGTGGGTACCTGGAAAACAGATTTAAGAGGATTCTGAGGCTGTGTTCCTGTTCAGCAGATAAGTTTGCTGTGATGTGTTAGCAATGTGTGCAGTGGATAGGAAGGTTTGTGGCAGCTATTCTGAAATTTTCCAGGCCTAGAATAAATTCTCTTCAAGGTTTTTCCTGGCTTCCGAATTCTTTGATTCTTTCTCTGGGTGTTTTTGATGGGCCTTCACAGCTGGACGATGTACCACCCAATCAAAAGAATATTTAGCATCTTTGGAGTGAAAGTTGGTATGTAGAGTCCAGTCAAGAACTTAAAATAAGGTGGTAGCTTATGAAGTTGCTTCTCTGAATGGGATGAGGGTTTCCTTGAGATTTCATTGCAATTTGAGCCTTAAAAAATAAAGCATTTTCATCAAAAGGAAAAACAAGATGGTTCTCTGAATCTGTGCACATAAACCACAGCTCAGAAATGCCAGGTAGGTTTGGAATACCATTTTCGGGAAAGTTTCTGTCAGTAGCATTAAGCAATGGATACACTAATGGGTTTTACCAAACTGCAAAGAGTAATTTCCTGACCTGAAATAGAAATGTATAGGTTTCTAACAGCCATTATTATAATTATATGAATGTTTGCTGCAGAGAGATTATGTTGAAAATTGATTTAGCCACTTCTTTTAATATTTGAAATGGTGTCTTTTTTTTTTTCCAGCATTACCCGGTTAACTTGAGTAATAAGATTTGATTTTCGTGCACTTTTAAGAAGAAACCTACCTGTGAATAACTTTTAACTCTTCCATTTTTATAAGACAAAAATAAGACAATTATTGCACTAACATTTTATAATCCTGAGCCTGAGAATCTTCCTGCACGGACAGGGATATCTCCCTTAATGGTAAATGTTTGTCAGACATAGATTTGATGCTAGATCTTTTTACTCCAAAATCCTTATAGCAGTGCGCGTTCCTCCTGGCCTTTCCTCACATAGTGCACGGCAGACAACTGTGGCATCTGTTTATGAATTTGTGATCTCCGGCGAAGCAAAAATCAACTGTCTGTCACCATTCACTTCTACCAAATATGATGTAAAATGATACTTCAGAGGATTTCGTCAGGAGTAATAAACAGTAACCGTGATTTTTGTCCTTAGTGTGCCCTCAGCATGGCTCTACGATGCAAGGACATTTTCATAGGGGAATCTATGAATATGACAGCAGCAATAAACAGCTGAAAATAATCTATGAGGCGTTTTCAAATTACCCCTCATGAGCTGTCGTGGTTGTGAAAGATAATTTGTGGTTCTTGCAGAATACACTCCAAATTGGGTCTTTCATCTGCAGGGTTTTTCTACAGTTAAAACATTTCATTTCTCATATTAGCAAATGATAACTCTACATTTGTTAATCTAAACAATTTGATTTATATTTTTCTGTGCTGAGAAGCTGTTGACATTTTAGAGTACGTAATTATTTTCGTTGCCAGCTGCTGTTGGTGGTGACTGTAGGCACCTGATAGAAAGCTGATGTACATAAGCATCATTGTAACCGCTGTCCTTGATGACTGTCCCTTCGCTGGAAGTCTGCTGCCTGGGTTATCATCTTCCCTGAGGAATCTAATGGGATGTGGGTGTTGACAAGTGAGGGTTCTAGCCCTGTTCAGGGGTTTCTGCGGGATACTGGGAATTTTTTCATGTAATCTTTGTGGGCAGGGGACAGGGTTGACCTGCCGTGTCACCGCTCTTTGGCAGAGTACAGTGTGCTCACAGCATGGAGTCGCTGCCGTTGGAGGAAGCCTGCCCTCTTTGCTTCAGCAGCTCCCAGCTATGCGATGTCTGTTGAAGTAGCTCGCAGAGTGGGTGTGAGGGTCACACACTCGCTTATGGGAGTGCCTCCCACTAGGCCTGCTGGGCAGCGCAAGCACTGAGAACACTCAGTGAAATCAACATGAAGAATACAAAGGTATTCTAACGTTCCTTTCTCACACCGAGGTTTTGTCCAAGGATCCCTCGTCCAGGACAATGGAAAGAAAGGGTTTATCTGTGTCCTTAGGACAGGATTCTAAGCCTTGCGCGTTGAAGTGGCCCCACGTGGCAGAATGGAGTGGAGGTGCCTGTGCAGCAGCAGGCCTTCCCTGAGGTCTTTAAAAAATCTGTTCCTTAATGTATTCAGGTTTCTTTTCATATTCAGAAAAAACTTGCCCTATAAGTTTACGCTTTTCCCCCAAGAAAAATCATTCAGCAAAATTGCTACTCCCAGAAGATAGCCCATTTCCAGAGCTCTCTATGGGCAGGTTCGGACTGCCTCTGTGATAGTTAGAGATGCATTGGTGTGAGTCCTGCACAGTGGGGTGTGGTAGTTCATCCATTTTCCTGTGGCTTCATTACACTATTGGCCAAGGCTCGGGCTACATCTGTCTATCCCATACACACGCAAACCTCCCATTCACATTCCAGCTAGGGTAGGGAATGCACTACTGATTTAGGATCCAAAGCAATTTTTACATGGCCTCAAGGAGTGAATGTAGAGCCAGTGTCCTGAATGGCAAATGTGCTTTATCCTTTGAACCAATTCCAATTGATTGGTTCTGGTTGCTTACAGTGCTGTCTTAAGAAACCATCTGTGGTGCATTGGGGCTCAGCTGGGAGGAGAGCTGGGATTGATTAGCGATGTCTGTCATGGCTCCAGAGGAGTCTCCCTATACTTGCCATTTTCTACTTTTAACATGTCCTTAACGCCTCTGTCCTCTCTTCCTGTGTAAAATAATTTGAATCCTAAGAAGTGACTGTAAATATGAGCTGAGGGAGAACAGGTAGATTCCACTTTAAGAAAACCTAGCATGAGAAAATGCAAATTTATAAAACGCGTAGATCTGGAGCCAATTATTTCCATTACAGAAAGATTCCATGAAAGGTTCCTTTAAATAGCGAGCTCCCCTACTGCATTAAAATGATGATTCAATTTACAAAAATTCACTTTGCATGCAACTCTTCAGGACCACATTTGTGGACTGAGCAACCCACACCTGATGTTTTAAAGCCATGGCCTAAATAACGTTCAGGAAGCCTGCCACCGCATATCTCAAGTCTCTTGGTAATTCTCACTCTCCTCAGACTTCCTTCTCACTTCCTATCCCAGGGTGTTGAGTAGACAGTCTGGGTGGTGATCAGCAGTTGCTGGCTCCCACCCTCACACGGCTGCATTTCATTAGCGGGCAAACTGATTGCTCCAAGCTTGTTTATGTGTGGGTGTGGTTGGACAGGCTGTGCTCTCTGGGCACTGTGTATGTAGATACAGATAAACAAAAGCCATTACCTCGCTTGCAGCCTAACCTAAATGCATTCCTGCTGTGCGTGTTACGAATGGAAGGTTCCATTTGGTGGATACGGCTTTTGGTAATATCTGCCTCGAATTCTGGCTCCCCATCCTCTTTGTGTTTGCTTAAAAACTCTTTACCTTTCCATCAGACTCCGGGCCTGACTTGCATTATCCAGACATGGGACCCTCCTCTTCCTCTGTGGCCTAGAAGGCCCCAAATGGTTTTCTGATTTAGAAAATTAAATATAATCTGACTCTTGTGGCAAGCTACAAAATTCCCACTAACAGATGCTCCCATTAAATATATAACATACACAACATCTAAAAGTATCAGTGATCTAGCATGAACTTGAATTATAGAGGCATTCAGTGCCCCTCGGGGAAGATCACAAGCCTCTTCTAGGCACTCAAACTTGGGCAGTTTTCCAGGGGATCCTAAAGCTCCCAGGAATGTGGATTGGCTTGCATGTTGGAATTTTTGTTCCTCTGCAAAGCAACTTAATCCCGGGAAGAGTACCTGCAGGAGATGGTATCTTCCCTTTCTCTGTGTATGGCCTCTCCCACATGAAATCATAGTCATGACTTCTTGCGCCAGGGTACAAGTTGATCTCTATTTAATCTGTGGTATCTTAAAAATTTCTACATACATCTCTTCCCAGGAATATCTTTTTAAAGACACATTATTATTATTATTATTATTATTATTTTATTTACCTTTTGGAAAAAGCAAAATGAGACTACAAGTAATACTCAGACCTCTCTTCCAGCTGTGATGCTCAGGCCTGTTTGAGATGGACACTGTCAGGCTGGCAAGCTGCTCAACGGCTCTTTTTCTCCTGGCTTCCCAGGCTGGCAGGTTTGCGCAGAGGGTCGGCCGTGACCCTGAGCAGTGATGGCTGCATAGGTGAAGCCGTAGATGGCAGCCCCCAGCATCGTGAGACACACGATGCCACACACAACCCCAGTGATGGCAACAGTAGCCACTGCATGTCGCAGGTTGGCAGGCCTCGGCTTGGGTTTGGCCTCACACTCTGCGACATGGTGCTGGCTCTGACTGTGGTCCTCAGGAGGCTTGGGGGCCTCCCCATGTTCCGAGCCAGGCCGATGAGCCTGGGAAGACACCCACTCTGGAGGAGGAAGAGGAGGGCAGGGCTGGTACAGCTCGTGGGGGATTTTAAGGAGATCCTTTCCCTTCCAGGTGTCAGGTGACTCACAGATAACACCGTCTGTTATTCCCCCTTAAAAAAAGAAAAACAAAGGATGATAACAGAGCCCTCCTACAGCTGAGTTTCGGAACCCTCGGCCTGCAAAAACATAGGCAGATGGTATTTATAAAGTACCTTTTTTTCTTTTCCAGAAGTCAAAGAATTTAACAACCATATTTTATGATTTTGGGATTTCTAAATTGGCTAAATGCTGAAAATGCTACCACAATAAATTGGCAATTACTTCTGACCAAGAATTCATTAGAAGCCAAGTTACCTTTACAGTATACAGATGCTAAGGGAAAACAATGCAAAAGCTAAGAGGAAGCATTGGGGGCCAGTGTGGAGGGTACTGTAGCCCCTTGTATTCCTGCTGCCCACTTAGCTAATGAGCCCCGCCAGACAAGAAATCTATGGTGCCAGATTCCCCCTGGAAATCTAACAAAAGCGTAAAACAGATGTCCATTCTCGTGGGCATTTGTTATGGGTTGATTACAAAGACCCCATGTGTCACCTGACACTTTTCAGCGATGCCACATGGAGAGGTAGAATAGTCTTCTGAGTGTTGCTTGTGTCTGAGGGTTTGATCTATTCATTTAGTTCGTGGGATTAAGTGTAATCAGCGCATCTCCTCGGGGCCTCACAACATTTGCTACCTTAAGTACCAGACTTTCTAATGAGTTATTAAATGTGGTTTCCATTCCCTGTAAGGTGACTGATTCCTTTGGGTATATAGACTTCTAGTGTTTGAGGGGACTGGATACTCAGTAATTCTTAGAACACTAGACTCACTTCATGCTAGCCTAGTTTGGTCAGTGATCCATTAGTTGACTTTGGGACATCACTGACTAAATATTCTGCCATAAAACCATTATGTTTGCATCCAACTTGATAATATACAAATCACTGTTAGAGAATCCTTCATATTCTGCTCTGAGGGGTAATTCTTGTGCAAGCCACACAGGGCATGAGTGGACAAATCTATAGCAGACCTAGCCTAGCCTCCGTATCCATCCCAGATTTTCTTGTTAGTCAGTGCCTCTCTCTACTTGTTCCTCTCTGGAGTACCAGCCGGCAACGTGAGTGGAATAGCCCTCTTAAAGCCCTTTGCCTGGACGGGACTCCCCCATGCCCCATGGCTTGCTTCTCCTAGATTGTCATGAAAACTTCCTCTCAAAGAGCTGGAAGACTGACACCCGCATGAACAAAGTGACATTGGAGATTTCGTGTGTGTGTGTGTGTGTGTGTGTGTGTGTGTGGGTGGGTGTGTGGGTGCTGAGGACCTAGGGCTTTTACACTGAGCTACATCCCCAGCCCATTTTATTTTTTATTTTGAGACAGGTTCTCACTATGTTGCTAAGTTTTCCAGGCTGAGCTTGAATTTGTGATCCTTTTGCCTCTGCCTTCCAGAGTTCTGGGATTACGACTACGCACAGTAGTCAAATTATGCAAATATACCAGAAAGAACACTCTGTGGTCAACACTTCAGTGTGATTAGCACCGGCCATGTTATAGCACTTCGGAGTGGAATATGCTTTCACATCCATTTCATCTAAGCCTCTTGAGAGAAGTCCTAAGTGGTTTGTGTGAGTGTAGGTGTTATCACCTGGCCTAGGCATACCAGGGTTGATGACAGTGGTAACATTCAACCATGCCCTTTTTGCTGGCACTGTTTAAAGCAACTCTTGAGGCAAGAACCTCAACTCTAAAGCAGTAAAGGTGGAAGAGAATTTTCCCCTCTGGTTTTCATAAGGCCAGAGGTACAAAGTAGCTATTCCAAGTGAGCCCAAAATGACATCCAGCCACATGGAAGTTGGGGATTTTGCCTCGTGGACAATTGCATTCTACATCTGGCTACTTGAGCCTCCTGGGAAGCCCATTGTATGGCAGAAAGCCAGAGAGACAGAAATGAAGCTTTGAGTAGTGGCGAGGACATCTAATCTGGCCACACAGTACTGAGATTTCTACTAGGGGAAGAAGAATTGCCGGGGCCTGGCAATTCCATCAGCTTAAATCTAAACTGAGTCGCTTACCCAGTCACTCCAGGCGCCAATGTATTTTACCAGTTCCATGCCTTGGAACCCAGAGCCAAGGAAATACACTGACTGGATGCTGGGACATGGTGGGAAGGCAGGGGCTGTGCCTCCCAAGAGCTCTGTGTTTCCTATGCAGCTGTATCCTCAGCCAGGCACTTCCTGTCTCCCTACCACTGTTGTCTCTCCAGAGGCAAAAACCTGCTCATTGCAGCACCAGGGTCCCACTCCCTTCTCCATTTATGCACGCTGAAGACGTGCGAAGCCCCAGCTTGCCACACCTCTCTGTGACCCATCTGACCACTAATCTGTTTTCGCATCCGTCTTAGGAGAAACTGGATTCAAATATTGGCTGTGTATCCCTGAAATAAGTCCCATAACCACACTGTGCCTTTCCTTGCACTTCTGGAAAGACTGAGGAGGGATCACAAGGGAATTTACTTCCTAGGATTGCTCAGAGGACTCACGTGGATAGAGTAAGCCAAGTAGTGAGTGCAACACCCAGCCCAGAGTCAATGTTTAATAAAGCCAGCCGTGACGAATCGCTTCCTTGTGGGTAAGGGGGAATAGTCATTACAGAATCTGTGCCTGTTTGTGCAGAGGAGATACTATTATGTATTTAGCAAAGCACATCTTTTTTGCTCTTAGATCTGCAGGAAGACTAAAGTTTCCCACTCTTTTCGGTCAGTTTGGGGCCATATGAATGCAATAATGCCACTTCAAGAGCACCAGCGTCCCCAGACCAGTCCTCCATGTGCTTTATTCCCTTTTGGTGATGACCTCAGGGGCATGTGGAGAAGTTGGTGGCATCACAAGCTGGAGGAAGCTTATGTCCCTGAGTGACTGGAATGCTGATCCTGCCCCGAATCCATTGGTTCTGGCAATGAGTAATCAATCAACTTTTAATGTGTATATGCCTCGTGTCTTAGCCTGTCCAATACAGCACCTGTATTGTTTGCATTTGTTTATGAGGTATTGATTAACATCTATTCCCTCGTTTTGCCTTCAGTCACTATGTTCATAATCTGTCTCCCATGTGCAGCATCTATTGGGTTGTTTATTTATTTTTTCCTAGCTAGTTTGGGGCATCCAGGTCTTGTTAGTCCAAATTAATTTTACTTTCCTGTGAGGAATGGCTAATATCTGTGCTCCTGCCCTGTGCCACAAAGGAAGGGTGAACTGCACTACCAAATCTGAGGGTTAGAAAGAGCCTTAAGGCTCTCACTTTAAATCTGGTCATAAGACTTGGTGCTCCTGAAAGATATTAATTTACCCAAAGCCCACCAGGAGGTTTTCTGGCTGAGCGGGGAACCTTCATCCCATTCCTCACTGCTTCTATTGTCTTGGTCTGAGAACTATTCTTTTTTTTCAAGAAATGTTCTTTTTCGATGAAGACTATGTGTCACTATTTAGTTTGTGTGTACAGTTTAGCCCAGAACACAATAGCTCAGGCTGCTTCCCCGGCAGGCGTATCTGGATTTGTTTGCAGCCTCCTGTCAGGATCCCGCATTATGTCTGCTGCTACCATCCTTCACCTTGGCCTGGGGAACCTGAACAGTGGCTGGTTAGTGCTGTGCTATTTGCCGTTATGTTGTCCGGAAGCTCCGTGGTTCTACATTGCCTATTTGAAAGCATGCTGTGCTCTAGCCTCCCTCCCTGCCTCTGAGAACTGCTGCTCCTCTTCAGATATCATCGATTCTCCAATTTATGTCTGTAGCTGTCACAGGCTCGACTACATGACCGCCGACCCAGCAGCGGCCCTTGTGTATGTACCTGGCATCTCTGAGATCTGACCAAAGGCCTCCGCTCACATTCTTCCTTCCCCTGCTCCTACTCCCACTCCCCAGGCTGCCTTTTGCCAGCTAAAGGCGTCACCATTTATATGGTCCCCCTGTAGGACAAAGCACACCCCAAAATCCCTCTCTTTTCTTCACCTCCCACTGCAGCCCGTTAGCAATCTCTGTCATTTCCACGTTCCAAATGTTTCCCGACATTGATCGCCTCTCACCACGCTGCTTTTGGCCTCATCGCCTCCTCTCTGGTTGATGGAAATCACCTTCTCCCTCTTGGTGTTGCTGTTTTTCTGTAGCCTTTGGTCTACTCTTCCAAGAGTTGTCAGAGTAGCCTTTTAAACTATCATCGGATCGTATTGTTCCCCTAACTCAAACTCCTCCAGACCTTCCATCTCACTTAGGATGAAATCCAGACATCATAGCCTGCTCTGTACTTTCTTGCCTCGCCTGGCCCTGTGGCAACTTGTCCTGCCTCATCTGTGCCCGCTTTGCTGCCTTTGCTCTCCCAGCCCTGTCAAGTGCCTGCCTCCCTGAGCCAAGCCACCTACTTAGTGCCCCCTTAGCACTTGCTGTCCTCCGCCAGCCCATCCGGTCATCTCTCAGCTCGCTCCTCTTGTTTTGAGTCTACTCGTCTGTTCACCTCTTCAGCAAAGCTTTCCCTGTCCTTCATATTCATCCTCTCTCGACATCTCTCCATCCCGTCACTCTGCATACTTCCCTGCCTCCTTGTCTTCTCAGCACTGCTGTCTGAACTTGGAGCTTTCCTTGTGGTCTTATTTAGCACCCGTTTGGACTCCTCCAGTGTAACTTGCACAGTGGTGAGGATTTTGTTGCTCACGGCTCTTTTCTCAGTGCCTAGAGTAGTACCTGGCACTTGAGTGTATGAAGAATGAATGGTGCTCAGAGAAACATTGTGGGGCATGGAGAAGAATATAGGGCCAAGAGCCCAAATCCATGCTTATGTCATCTGGCTTTAACCTTGGGCAAGTTAGTGAACTCCTCTGGGCCTCTGTTTCCTACTGATAACAGAGGTTGCAAAATTCTTCTTATTAAGGGCCAGATCGTAAGCAACGTACACTGTACCATACAGTTTCTGTTGTAATTATCCAACCTTGTCCTCCAGAGCAAAGCAGCCACTCACTGTATAGAAAAGCTGCTGGATTCACCTTTCGGATTGTACTTTTCTCACCTCTGGATGATGTGCACAGCCCCTTCCCTTACATCTGATTCTCTGGGCTCTAATACTTTACTTTAAGCATCTAGTTAAGGAAAGCGTGAGTAACTTCACAGAGAAGCCCTAGTGTACCCAAGTTCAGTAACAGTCCTATTCACTAAAGCAGAAGGGATTGTCTTGGAGAAGATCACCGCTACCACATGGCTAGAGGTAGACAAAGGGTAGCATGTCCCATGGAGTGACGGCCCTGCCCCCAATCACAGCACACTTGAGAATTAGAGGTTAGTGTTCCTTAGGCAGTTACTTAGGGGGCAGTTGAAGTTCCTCTTTCTTAAGAGTATACTTCCCAGATAAGTCACCTTGAGTTGTATTAATCAGATAAGTGGGAAGCTATCTGCCTGCATCGTATTTGCAGATGAATGTAAATACCCTGTAAGGACTCACTTGCCTCTTTTGCCATATCTTGAAATGACGTGGATGTGAAAAGCTTAAAAGCTGCCCCTTGCACTCCCCTCAGTGTTTCTGCTGATGTGGAGAACAGAGGTTTGTCGTAGACTGGTGACACACAGAAGGGGCTCTCCCATCTTTCCCGTGTTACTGACCTTCATAGATAAACATCTCTAGCCAGAGTTTAAGACCAAGCAGGTGGCAATTGCATTTCCAGAGGTTGTTCTGGAGCAGTAACAGCCTCACCCTGGGCATGGATTCTAGGAGCTCGCGACTGAGATGCTGAAGCTGGTTTTGTTGCACTGCAAGTACAGTTAGATTCTCCCAAGTCTCGCCCAGGGACTTGGGAAGGTGGCTTATGTTGTTGGATGACACAGCGAACTCCCGCAGCTGTGGGAGAGAATGGAAAAGTCTTCTTTCCAGGGAAAGCAGGGAATTGTGGGTTAGATTTAAAATCTGCAAGTGCTGAAGTCCATGGAAGGCTTCAGGGGCTAGTTCTGAAAGGGAATTGTTGGATAGATTTAAGGTCTTGAGCCGTGGTACTGTCCTAAATGCAAGAGCGGGAAGGTGGTGTATCTGGTTGTCTTGCAAGAGTAGTGTTAGCATCTCAGGAGGCAGATCAGGAGGGATTTCAGCCAGACCTTGGTGGCTACAGTCTACAAAATTTGAAGATGAGTGACAGAAGCATGTCTCTGGGCAGCCACATGCCCCCTGCAGCAGGAAGATTACACTTGAAAGCAGCAGCAGCCCACCTAGAAGAAACAGAAAGATTGTGGGATGGGAGCCAGTGTTTAAGAAGGAGGATAAGCATTCCGTCCTTTGAATTCGCAGATAATATAATTCTGAGCCAAGTAACCTTTTCCATCCTGGAATGAAGATTGTAGCACTCACCTTTAGCAGAGGCAGGATGGACCAAGTCCATCTGTTGTGGCTGTGTCTAGATGTCCCCCCAAAGCTTCATGCAGTCGTAGGTGGGGCTTTTGCTGGAACTGCTTCATGGTGCACTGCTGGGCTTAGGGGTGCTAGGATTCAGGGTGTGAGTGCTACCTGCCCTAAGTAGTCTGCATAAGATATAAGGGACAGAAAGAGCTGTGGTTGTCCCTCCTTGCTTTTTTTGTCTTCTGCCACCTGTGAGCAGTTGTCCCTCTGCTACGTCACCCCACCTGGTGCCAGCCGACTATGGACTGAACCTCTGTGCACTGCGAGCTAGAGAAGCCTTAGCCCCTTGAACTCTGAGCATCGGGTATTTTGTCTCGGTAGCGAGAAAAGTAACCAAGACAACGTCCCAGTGTGGATGAAGATTGCAGCCTGTGCTAACTATTGCCAGAGCTTCAGCAGAGGTTCTTTCTCACTGACTCAGTAGTCAAACAGCAGACTTAAGGATCTTAAAGAGATTGTTGAAGAAAAAAAAAAAAAAAAAAACCTCTCAGGAACACCTGCCCTTGGAGGGCACCGCTTAAATAGGTGGGGCAGGCGTGGAGAAGAGTGGTGGAGCATTGCAGATGTTCACATTTCTGCAGTGTGCTCGGAGGAGCGTTGTGCAATGGGATTTTCTGTGATGATAGGAATGTTCTACATCTGCTGTCCGGCATGGGAGTCACTAGCCACATGTGGTTACTGGGCCCCTGAAATGTGACCACTGCAACCAAGAAAACTGAATTTCTATTTGTATTTAATTTCAATTTAAATTCCCACATGCAGCTTGTGGCTACCGTATTGGCTAGGACGGGTCTAAAGCATTCCTACAGATTGAGGTCCCTCTTTGCAGGTGTAATCCTGTGAAGAAGATTGTCCCTGCTCCTTTTTTTATTCGGGATACTTGTACAGTACACAGAAGCATTAAGTATAATATAAATACCCAATCCGGGTGTGCTAGTGCACCCCTCTCAGTCCAATATTCTGAGCGGGTGAGGCGGCAGGGTCACAACTTTGTGCCCAACCTGAGTAAGCTAGTGAGACCCTGTCTCAAAATATTAAATATCGGACATGTAGCTCAGTGTGAAAGTTTGCGCCCCATTATGGAAAAAAAAATCCACATTCCTATAACAATCGTGCCAGTTACCCATGGGCTATCATACTTTCTTCATCTTCTTTCATTTGTAGTAAAAAGAAGTAACGCATTAGTGATGCAGAGAAATCCCCTTGGATTAGTGCTGAAGGGACATCTTCTTTTAACAGTCCTTCCCTCTCCCATCACTTCTGCTGTGTTTCTCCGGGCTTGGTAAAAAAGCAGCACTTGTAAAGCACAGTAGTGAGCGGCCTTTCAGCATGTGTTGAACCACTCATTGCTCTCAGCAAAACTCTGAAAATATGGTTCCGTTAGTTACATCATCTTAACAGGTGAGGAGACTGAGGCCCAGAGAAGCAAGAGCATTTGTCCAAGGTCACAAGCATCGTAAGTATTTACGAGCTGTGATTTGATCTCAGCCTGCTCCCAGAGTCTGTGAGAGTGCTTATCTGCCAGTCTAATACACACACACACACACACACACACACACACACACACACACACTTTTGCACAATGGTTTGCAAAACTTTACACAGTTATAATCATCGGCATCTCTCATCCCGTAGTCTGTTTTATTCATTCAAAACTGATCTACTAACATGGATACAATGTAAATTAATTTCTCCCTTTTAACTGCTGTAGAGTATTCTGTGGTGAGACTGTGTCAAATTTAATATTTATTCACTGCCTTACTGAGGGAATTTGAGCTGCTGTGTTCTTTGTTTCCCCTTCATTACAAGCAGTGCTGCAAACAGCAGTCTCCCCCAGAGCTCCTTGGTCATGAGAACATGGGAGAGGGTCCTGGGATCAAAAGGAGTCTCCTTGTAGGGATAGAGAGGGGATATTTGTCCAAAGTTGTACATCGGTCCCATCTTTTTTTTTTTTCCTGTTTTTTTTTTTTTTTTTTTTTTTGCGAATTGAATTTCAAAATATGGAAAACATTTGCCAAGGGCATTTTGTTAAGTTGATAAAGGAATTCAGAAGGCTATGCCATGATATTCAAAACAAAATAATTATCTACTCCCAAGATGCTGTTAAGAAAGGTTGCTCCTTTGGTTTAGAACTTACCATGGGAAATACAGTGTGGCTGTCGGTACCCAGTGAGCCTGTTTCCTTTGTTCCTGAATTCTGTACTTGGGGCTCTGGTGGGCATCACGGGGCCAGGGGACAGATGTAGGGGAATTTTCTGAAAGAGGTGCTACTTGGATTAATTTTGTTCAAGGAATGCCAAACATCATAATTCCCTTCCCTTTTCCAAAATTAAAAGAGCAGTGTTCTTGTTTCCTTTTCTGTAATGCTGCAGATAATCTGAATTATTCCTTTCAAAGCCAAAGCATCTTCTCATTAGAAACAAACTGACATCCCTCACCTTAGCTGTGAGGCTGGACCGTTTATCAGCTGCAGAAAATCAGTTCTTAAACCAAGGAACATGTTTTGCACAGAATCCACTAACCTATTAATGAAAGGCTTGTCTTTCTGAAACTGGGACTGGTTTGTTCATTCTTTGTTTGGTTCTACCCAGACCCCAAAGGGAATAACACATGAACCCCAGCTCCTAGCACCGTGTTTCTATGAAATGGCCCGTGACTGCCAGTTGGGTATCTGCATCACGGCTGCATACTTTTGTCTCCAGCCCCTTCCTCTCTACCCAATGTGGTGAAAATGTAAATCTTCCCAAAGATATTTTTCATGTCGGCCCGAGCTTTAAAGAAAGATGCCTTGAAAGTAGATCGCCCACTGACACATTTCTGAGACAGTCCCCTCCCTCTCCCCACCGGAGAACTCTCAAGGCCGAGGGCATGGATCATACTTACCTTCCATGCCGAGTCTCCCTGGGCTGCCCACGCAACCTGCCCTTATTAATTCACAGATCAGCAAACCAAGAGCGCAGCGAACAGGGATCCCCGCTTTTCATTCACTTATTTAAGCAGCCTGTCCCCTTGTCTCCATCTGGCCGGGATTGCTTTCCAGAAGAGGGCCGTCTGATTGTGTCCCTTCTCTTTCTTCAAGGGTTGGTTCCCTCCCCGCGATCATCCCTGCCTTTCCCATCCGCATGGTGAGCCACATAAAGAATGTTTGTCAGACCTTGGGGAACAGCTGTAGCGTTCAAACATGACCCCAGTGGCTCGGGCTTTTTGATTATTTAATCTGCTTGAAGTCCAGGGCACCAAAATAAAACAGCCTTCTTAATCCGGTCGTGGCTTCTGCATTCTGTTGACTTATTAACCGTGCTGTGTCAACCTCATCAGGTTGGGGGACGCCTGACATGGATTCTTGATCTGGGGGGCTAGCGACAGAGCCAGTAGAGTGTGTAATACGAGGACAAATTGGCCTGCTGGAGGCTGACATGGTTTCCACAGTGCACTTCTTCGGTCATCGAAGGCTTATTCAGCCGACATCCGTGGGGATTAGCTGTGTTGACAGGGTCTTGATGCTCTGAAATTCATAGCCATGGTTTCCTTAGTGGACATCGCAACCTCTTCTCTTCGGTGCCACAAATACGTCTCAGCTGCTTGCTCGCTCCCTGCCCGCTCCTCCCGGCTGAGTTGACCTTTTGGTTAGCACGACTTTGGAAATACTTCTCCATCTTTCATCGTCTCCCCGATGCTGAAGGTCTGGCCTTTCCTCATTTTTCACATATAAAATAATAAAGCTGCCCCTGTGAGCACCGGGCATCAGTGAACTGTGACTGTTCTCTAATTGAAGCTGCTGGGAACTTTCCCACCGGGGATGGGGGCAAGGGCTTTGAATGTGCAGATGCCCTGCTGTTTGTTGAGGAGGGCTTTCGGGGCCTGAAGCCTCGCATCTACAGTACCCCCACACACCCTGGGGACTGCACGGAAAGGGACCAACTGAGCTTTCATGGAGACTGCCTGAAGGGAACCCCGGCCCCAGGCAGTGTCGCTGAGCAGGTGAGTATAGGCTTTGGAACAGCTGCCCCTGGACTTGATTTGTCCGCTCAGAACTGCACCTCTAACCCGTGGGTGACAGTAAACCTTATTTTACCAGACTGTGCCCAGGAGCAAATAAAACAATTCCTTGTTGTAGCCTAGAGTGGGTTTGTTTTTTCCCCTAGCAGTGGGACTGAACCCCCAGTACCCCCAGTATTTGGCCTCAGATGAGCCCCAAGAGTACGTTCTGGGACTCCTGCACTGCTGGCATTGGAAGGATGCAGGGACTGGAGGTGTGGGCATCAGGAGGCCCCTTGTGGAAAGGACTCAGTGTTGGCTTCTCAACAGCATGTGTTTCCGGGACCCCTTTCTCCTTTGGCCAAACTCCTCCCCACCACACAGAACCCAGTACCTGTCCTGCCCACTTCTGAAAACCTGCTTACCTGGCCATCTGTTGTCCCTCTCTCTGCAGCACTCTCTGAGCATCACAGATAGAGTGGGAAGGGTCAGATGCACCTGTCAAAGTCAGGTGTTGAAAAGCCACTTCAACTTTAATAAAGACAATTCCTTCTCTCCTTCCTCCCTCCTTGCCTTTCTTCCTGTGTAGTTGTTTTCAGGCACACAGCATTTCATAACATTTCTTTATCATACACGATGCTCAGTGGCCCGTCTATAACATAGTTACAGACCTTATTTGTTTAACAACAGTTCATCCCTTTCCTGGGACTAAGTCATTACACGAATTCATCATGGAATGAGGGAATTGTGTATAATATGGACATTAGGATATTTAGAACCAAGAAATGGCCAAAGGAAACTCGCACTTGATGGCTTTGCTTTTATTTACATAAATCTTACATGTAGTAACAGCACAAAACTGTAGTACTGTACTGTATAGTACAATGAGCAAAAACCACAGTTCTGTGCTGTAGAGAAAGCCACCTGCAAGCACACTGCCCCTCACGTTTCTTTGTCACAAGTCTGAATGTGGGTCGCAAACCCACGTGGTAGGTCGTAAGTCTGAACAGTTGTTCACCAGGTAGGTCGTTAAACAATGGATTTCTTTTATTCATCCTAACATACACTTGTGAACTTAACCTTCCCCCTACATACTAGAATGTTACCTATGTACTTATATGCCTCTTTTTCACAGGGGTCAAAAACCATTGCGAGTGTGTGTGTGTGTGTGTGTGTGTGTGTGCGTGCGTGTTTGTGTGTGTGTGTGTGTAAGGCCAGGCTGTTGTAGTGTTAAAAAAAGATAATGCTGTGTGAATGTATGTGCTTGAGTTCAAATACAGTTCAGTTACAAAGAAGCTGGAGGGCTGCCCTGGCCACAGGATGTGGTGTGAAGCCTGCTGTGTCCCAGCCTCTGGCCACTGCTTCCCCTCTGCACCTCACTGCCTCTCACCCACCTCCACCCAGCTCCTCGACTCGTCCACACATATCCACTGTCCATTTTCCTTGCCTCTACAGTGGGAGGGCTGTGTAGGGTGACCTTTAGGAGCCCCTTATAGCTAAAACCCTGTCGTTCCAGCTGCAAAGTGTGAGTAGGTTTGAAAGACACCCTGCTCACCAACTTGGGGACTTGGATAGACAGAGAACTTGAGTGAATTTCTCTTCAGGTTCTATAGCAGCATTGTAACTGTGTCTTTCAGGACCCAGTGAGAATATGAGTCTCCTGGACTCAGAGGCCTGAAAAATATAAATCCATTGACAACATGATTGGGCGTGGGTGGCCAGGACACATGCAGGGATCAAAAACACCGTCCTCTGTGGATGGGCTGTGTGGTAATTGAGGAAATGTGCTTTTGTGCTGCATTTAACCTCATGCCAGGTGGTCTTGGGCAAATCGCAGGCTCTCCTAGTTCAGCTTCCTGTCTGTGGAGGTAGTAATGCCTACCTCCTAGGGGACCGTGAGCATGACGTGCTATTCGTTAAGCGCATAGCACAGGTCTGGTAGATAAAAAATGATATCTCCTCTCAGCAGTGTGTTTTCCTAGGCCTCAGGGAATCTGAGCCGATGCACGCACCCTGGGAACACCCACAGTGGATGGGTTCCTGGGAGCAGCTGCTTGCTGCCCCAAGGGGCTCTCTGGTTCTGTTTGTTCCTGCTGATCCTAGCAGGCAGTTCAGAGATGGGCAACGCACACATGGACTGCAAGGCTCCAGGACATGTTGAAGGACTTTGGATGGATGTGGAGGCTGATTGATCTATTCCATCTGACCTCAGCCAGGAGAACAAAGAGAGTGCGCTCGACCTGCATGCTGATGCCCGCGGCTGCATCCCTCCCTCCCTCCCTCAGTAAGCCAGATCCAAGAAGTGGCATGAAAACTGTGTGTGCTAAGAGTCATGGAAGAGAAATGCTGAGTGTCAGCTCGGGCCAGCCCTGCGCCCTAGAGGGAGGCCTGCATGTGACCGGCTCCTGGCATGAAGATTTAGTAGGACCCCGGTTTTGCACATGGGAACTAACTTGAGATTCACCCCCGCAATATCATTATGTTATGGTCACAGGGAGGTTTTAAGGATTTCCTTCCTCCCAGGCCATGCTCTTTTTGCCCATTTAAGTCAGACTATTTCCTAGTATAAGTCAATCTAGTTAAAAATGTCATTTTCTTAAAAACAAAATCAGCCACCATTATTAACCCTTACTATAGATGATGTCTTCATGTCCAGGTCTTTCTTCCAGGCACTATTATATATCTGCTTGCAAAACAGTAGGTTAGTACTAAATATACCCATGGGGGAGGAGATTCAAAATAAATTGTTAGGTGAAATCAAGTGATTTCAGCTCAAACGTATATTGTATAGTCATATTTATGTTGCAGAAAATCATTACATTCCAAGAGATTTTGCATTGCTGGCTTGTCTGAAGATGGAATGAGTAGGGAGGGGCAGTCAGCAAGCCGCCTATTTGGCAAGAGTGGGAAGAAGAAAGGGAAATTAGCTTCTTTGTTTATACCTTGGTGTGTCTTTAACTTGCTACCACAAGCACATGTGACGTCTGAAATTCAAAATGTACAAAGGAAGAGAACTGACTTTTTCAGTAGCAAGCAGGGCCACTTTCTTTTATGGAACATTGCGGGGCTGTCTTCTGGTGACAGGCGCATGCAGCGTGGCCAGAGGTGGCCTCCTTTCACTCAGAGATGAGTCCCCAAGGTAACATCTGTCTGTGTGTGTGACAAGACCTTATCACAAGTGTGAGCTTCTCTTCCAGTTCTGCCATCTGCTTGGGTAAAGTCGTGGCAAAGCGCTCTTCTATCTCTGTCAGCAGCAGCCCATCCAGAGCACGTCCTGGGGTGACCTGATGCCAAGAAAGGGGATAGGGCAGCTGGGGGACAACAGCTGCAGCACCGCATAGCGGTGCAGAAATTTCATTTGACTAGAAAAGCAGGTTAGCATTTGGAGGCATGTACACAGTAGTGAAAATATTTCTCTGTGTATCTAGGTATAAAGTTGATACTGAGCTGTTTTAAAAGAGTCCACATTACTTGCCCCTTTCTTTCTTTCCCTAATTCCTTTCTTCCCTCCTTCCTTCCTTCCTTCTTTATCTGGACTTACTCTGTAACACAAAGGAAAAGAATTAGGACCATATTTTTTTTAAAGAAACCCTACCAATCATTTAGTACAGTCAGTGGAGCAGAAATTGCCATGAATATATATTAAAGTCATGCTGGCTGCTGTAACAATAAACCCTCAAACCTTGGTGACTTAATACAGCAATAATATACTTACTACTCTTATTATCGTCTAGTTCTCGTTGACAAGGCAGTGGGCTCCATACATTCTTTCAGAGACCAAAGCTGTTTCTCTCTGGTGACTGCATTCTTTTGGCTCTGAGTCCTCTCCATCATTTAGCTGATGGGGCAAGAAAATGAAGATGAGGCATAGGCCAGGCCTTGCAAAGATACTTATACTTTTGTTCATATTTCATTGGTCAGGATGAAATCACATGACTGTAGCAGTAAAGGAGTCTGGGAAATGTGGTCTAGCTCTGTACTTGGAAAGAAGAAAAGACATGGCTACCGAGGATCATTAGCAGTTTCCACTCCCATATTTTATTTGCATTCTATCACTTAAAGGTGATAACTCACTCTACTATAATTCAGATGATCTTGTACTTCTGCCCATAGTTCCTACAAAACCTTCACAGTGATTTCATTATATAAATGGGGAATGAATGAATACATAAGGGTGTTCCTGCTGTTTTCCTTATAGATGACAAAACTAAGGCTCAGAGGAGTTGTCACAAGGACTGAAAGTACCCTTACTGGTTCATTAGTCAAATAACCTGTAGTTTTCTTCACTTTATGCCTTAGAGTTTTTTTTTTTTAATCCCTTCTTTTTTTTGGCAAGCTGCAAATTTAATAATCTGCAGGCTCAGATGCAGTTTCCTCTTGAGCTTATGAGCAGAGGCTCCGGGCTGCTGTATCCTGTAGAGAAAAGCTGGAAAGGGTATGTTCACCCTCTCAATTCCACCAGCTCCATGGGTAATGCAATGATTCAGGGGATACCAAGAATCATTCACCCTGCACTTCCTTTAGCAGGCCTCACGTTGTCTGAGAAGTTAGTGGATTAGAGGAACTAAAAGAAAATCAGTGGAGTGGCAGGTATGAAACACATGCCTCTCCTCCTTAGTGCTAGAGAAGGCCATGTTTGCAACTGCTTTTCAGCAGTAGGAAGGCAAGCACACTGGCTCTTGGCCTTCAAAGAGTTTGCCAGTTTTAGGGTGCTAATTGCAAATCTTGACTTCTTACATCAGAGTTGATGCTGATCTCCTCAATTCCTGAAACTTGCCACCCGTGAGACATTTCGATGACTTCCCTCCCCCTTTCCAACTCTCAAGGGAACCAGCTCTCAAAGTTCTAACTTTGTACGGTAGCAGAGGCCAAACCAGATGCGCTTATGGTGGGTGGGGTGCAGTATTGTGTCCGTCCTCCCCCAATATTTTCCCAGCCACGGTTTTGCAGCACTTTTCCTGTACATAAGATGTATGTGAAGGTAAAGATGGGTTTCAGATAAGTATGATTAAAGGTAATTAGTGAGCTCATGCGTCTGGTGAAGTAAACATAGACGGATGCTGGTAGGTATAAAGCTCATGAAAGAAACAAAAGGATCAAGAAACATGGCAGCTCGAGGCTGGCCAAGGCCTCATGCTGACACGTTGTTTTACTTAGATCTTTTGATTGGCTACTTTTGTCTCTGCCCCATGGATATAAAGTGGAATCAAATTCATGTTCATATGTGATTGTTTACTCATGTTACACGTAAAATGAGTGTTTATGTAGTTCTTCGTGAATTTTTATTGGCTTTTGTACTTTTATTATAACTTGATAGTCCTGTTTCTGTAATCGATTACAATGTGTGTTTCATATTTTGAGATGCAATAATGAAGCTTTCTTGCTTTTGCTCTCTTTAGAATTCACTGTAAATTCACCCTGCGATACACATACCTTGCCTATGTTTTGGAGAACACAGTACAGAGGACTTTCATTGTAACCCACCAACCATACATCCTGAACTTTATGGGCCCCCTTTTTATCCCAGCTTCGTTTGTCTTAGCATTTCACTTCAGAACAGTGTCCCTGTTGAAAACCCTGCAATCCAGAGTGAAGCTGTCTAGGCCCAAATGCTGCTTCAAGCATATACTGGCCATGTGCCCCTAACTGAGTCATTTAACTTCAATATTGTCATCAGATCCCAACTTGTACATTTCTGGGAAGGGTTAAATTATTTTTTTAAATGTCAGAATCTCAGTCGAACGTATCTTTGCATGTAACAGTGTGCATTAACTACCATCTTCTTTGTTCTCGTGTCTGTATCTGCTAGGCACTGACACTGAGCCTGCTTGTACTGGTCAGCTTGGAACAGGAAAGCCAGTTCAGGGCACAGGAGCCTTTTGCCTGTGGGCAGAGTTCACTGTCTTTTTAGAATATAAAGTGAGTGTGTGTGTATGTTTGCATGGAGTCAGGTACAAGCTCAGTGAATTCACACTCTGCATACAAGCTCTGCATGTCATCAAAATAGCTCCATAAACAAATGGGAAATGTATCGTTGATGTCTTGGAACTAAAACCTTCATGTAGGAACATTTGTTAGCAAATTAAGGTACAGCCTTAACTTTACTGCAGGTTTTTATAGGCAACCTCCCATTCTGATGCATCAGTAATGTGCTATCCCTTTATTTAATCTGAGGATCCCTTATCGGTTCCCTCCTCTGTGCTGAGCTGTGATCTGTAAGGTTTCCCTGCACTCTCCTAGGCATCCACTGTTGGTAGGAAGCCCATTTCCACATCCCTGCATAATTAGATGAAGCATGTAATCATCTCCCCAGGGGCATTTGGCTTTCATCATGAAACGGGACTATCAGAGTTTGGAGGTCGATAGGAGGGGAAACACTTGTGTTCAACAAGCAGGCTTCTTCACGTATTGTCAACATTTCAATTGTGATTCTAATGAGAGCAAAGGAGAAAATAAACTCATGTAACTCTGACTGCTCCGGCTCGGGTTTCTAAGTCTTCATCCATGGCCTCTGATTGCTCCTAACATGAAGGTGTTTGAGGCACAGCTTGCGTACCGGACTGTGTGGCGAAGACATCAGATGGTTAGACATTCACGCTATTCCTGAGCATGAGTCTCAGTCTAGGCATTTCCTCCTTATAGATTGGTGTGTCCCGCCTTAGTCATGCTTCATGTGTCTCCTCAGGTGAACAGGAGCTCATGTGAAAACCAGGTGGATCAAAGGAGCTTTCCTTCTGGATCCTTTGTTGTCTGTTACTTCCTTGTTACTAGACCTATTAGACTGTGTTTGGGGATATATGGACTTCAAAACAAGATATAGCAAAGTTAAAGGACCCACAGTCCAGATGGCTACTAGAGTGTAGAATGGAGGCAAGTACTCATTTCACATCTTCACAAATGCAGGAAATATGGTAGGAGGTATGTGGGTTCTGAGAATAGGATCAGGGAATGTGCCTTGTGAGGGTGGGGCAAGCATCCCTACAGATGTTAAATAAAACCTGGTTGGAATCTGCAGTAGCGTTAGAATTCATTGCAGGAAAAAGAAGGGACATGGGTCCCTCCGGGTAGAAGACAGGGTGTATGTTAGGTTGAGAGGCCAGAGAGGAAGTGCACTGCAGAGCAGCTACTGGAACGCCAGTGTGGTCATGGCACAGAGTGAGGGAAGTGCTCGGGCAAGCAGATGGTAAAAAAGAAGGGGAGGAAGCTGGATTCAGGCTGGCCACTGTCTGCCCCACCCGCTTCTACTTTCTTATTAATGTTACAGAGCTTTGCCTCTTGCACACCCTTCTGCTTGAGTGCTGCTGCCTGATGGTAGGTTCAGGATTACAGCCCTGTAGGGCACTTTGGGAGATGCCGTCACTTGGCGGTATATTTGATAGCTCTTTAACTATGGGGATATCCCTTAGGATCTTCTGGACCCTTCTTGGTAGAAGTAGAGAAGATGGTGATTTTGCAGTCCTTACGAAGTCTGAGTACCTATTTATCATGCTTTTACCTGCAGTTTTTAGTTGTGGGCAGCAGAATAGAGGAGCTGCCCTCCTTGGTGCGTGAGTGCCAGAGCCCAGGGTGGCCAGAAACTACCCCTGCTTGGCCCTGAGATTGCCATGATGGGCAGAACTTCTCCCTCCATGAATCCCTGCATGTGCTGATGTGGATGTGATACCCAGAAGAGCAGGGCTGGCAGATAGGAGTCAGTGTTGCGTAATCACCTGCTTTGTGGGTCAGCAGCCAGATGTGGCCTCAGAATCCTCTCCAGGCCAGCAGCTTGAGGAAGATAGCACACGACAGCTGCTGGAGCCAAGCTAACACAAGTCCAATGGCCATTCCTCAATTTAGTCCTTACGCTTTGCAGATTTGACTAGCCTAAGTTCCCCCAAAGTCTGTAATATGAAGGCACATGACACATTGCTGAGGGGAACATTCCACTTAAGCCCTAGGAACCAATGACTGAGCTTATTTTCATCATCACTGAAATTTCTACCTCTTAGTGTAAGTTTGGTGCCTGCATTGCACCTCCTTTCTGGCCTCTCAACCTAACATACACCCTGTCTTCTACCCGGAGGGACGTGTGTCCCTTCTTCTTCCTGCAATGAATTCTAATGCTATTTCAGATTTCAAATTTAGTGCCTTCTCCTGATGATTTTTCTACAGTGGAAAGAAGTAAATTAATCCTTTATTTTTTAAAAACGGCCTTCTAGGGCCGGGGATTTAGCTCAGTGGTTTGGTGGCCTGCCTTGCAAGCGCAAAGACCCTAGTTCAATACCTGGTACCCCCCCCCCAAAAAAAATGGCCTTCAAAAAGAAATGGTCTTCAAAGGAGAGGCAAAATTTGGGGACATACTGAGACAGAAGTTAAGTTGTGGTCTGTGCCTTTGCACAAGAAATCCATGGCTTGTATTAGAAATACAATTCCCGAAAAGCCTGGTAATGGCTGAGGCATTCTGAGGTTTTCAGCTAGGGTCTTCTGTGGACCGCGGTCAGCCATGAGTTCACAGGTGCTGTGTCATGGAAGTCCTCCAGCACCTGTCTTGGCCTAAGAAGGGAGGAACACAGAAGAGAGGAAGTCGGTCCGAAAGGGTAACAATACCACACAGGGAGCTGGGTACCATGATGAAAGGAGCGAGCCGCACTCGGGGTGCTGAGGCACTGCTGCCAGAAGCTTATTCCTGCTTTAGTTCTTCCTCTGTCCGAATTTCAGTGTGCTGCAACTGACACGATCGAGTCCCTAGATTTTCAGGGTTCAGTTCACCGAGAGGGTCTCAGGTGCAGGGTGCTTCACCTGGAATCCCCAGGGTCACTCCTCCACCGTGCCCGGGACTGGCTGTTATCTTCTGCATCCTGCTGAAGAAAACCGAGACCCTGCTGGGTTCACTGCCTTGCCCAGGATCTCCGTTTCATTTCGTAGACAGGTAAAGCTGGACATTGAATTCAGATTCAAATTCTGCCTGATTTCAAAGACTTTGAGCTGTGACACTCTTTTAGCTCACTTTTCTCAGTCCTTTCCCTTTGCATCTGGAGAAAAGCAAAAAGCCGGGGGTGGGCGCTTAAAGGGAACTGCAATGAGGGTGAGCAGAAATAACCACCCAGCCCTCTGCGGGAAGATGCCCACCCCTGCCAGCTTCTTCTGACTCTGGGACCAAGGGTGAGGAGAGAAGAGGACAGCTGCTGTCTCTTTGCTTGGTCCCAGGTTGAGGACAGCATTCTGGTGTCAGGAAGGAAGATAGCAGGTTATTTAGTGCCAAATGTTAGCAGTAGTCTGGGCCGCCCCCCAGAGTGGTGCTCTCGGTCAGATTGTGGACACATCTGTCATGGCCGCTCTCCTGTTCAGAACCTGTCCCCAGAGGCCCAGCCTGTCTTCATCGCAGGGCAGGAAGGAGAAACGTCCCTTTGGTCTGTAGCACAGTAGCAGGAGAAGCAGAGCATTCTGTGGACCTTGAGCGTCCCTTCCCGCCCTGACTGTTTGCACAGCCACAGGAACAAATCCCCATAGGCACATTTGCTTTAGAGCATCCAGACTTCAACAGAGCACGCCCTGAATGCCGGGGGAAGTGGAGTAGTTGCTCCCTTGACACGGAGGAATTCGAGGTCCACATTCAGTGGAAAGGTCGGCACTCAGATGTGAGCAGACAAGCATGAAGAGAGACAGAGGCTAGAAAGGAAGGAGAAGGCCCTACAGCCATCCCACTGCTGTGGCCGGGGAGGAGCCACACTCCAGCCCTGTAGCTTCCAGTCTCCCTTCGCCACCACAGCCCAAGTAAAGGCATGGCCTAGAAACCGAGGAGCTAATTTTTGAGATGTGTTCATGATTTCGAAACTAAGACCAGTAGCTCTGGGGAGACAGCGACTGTTTCCTACTTATCTCCCTTCGCACAGGAGAGTTCTTGAGTCAAGTAATTCTGAATAGAGAATGCGTGCCTTTTAAAAATATATCCAGCTTCCCTGTAGTATGGTGTACTTTGATGTATTAAAATACAGCTCACCCCACTCAGATTACTGTCTCAGTGCCTAATGCTGTAAAATTAAACTGTTCCTTGCTGATATTTTATTAAGCTCCACCAGCATTTCAGACCCAGACATCTCATAGAGCTTCGGGCCATATGTTTTATATGCTGTCAGGGTGAACTCTGACGTCCGTCCCTCAACCCCTACCCCCATGGCTTTAATATAAGGCCGCATTTTCAAACACTCTGCTTAAGGCTGTTCTCAAACTGCTAATGATTGGAAGTAAATGTCTGTGTTTGTGTGAGTGGGGATGCTTAGAAAGACTCAAAACAAACAGAAAGATTGCTTTATGAAAAGTCCTGCTTCCCTGGACATCACCTTTGCACTTATTCTTCTGCTTGATATTCTTGAGCTATTTCTTTTAAGTGGAGGAGGACTTTCTTTTGGTGGAATTTTTCTGAGACCCATATGCAAAAAAAAAAAAAA
>NW_022900940.1:39440812-39522207 GCF_012274545.1 Fukomys damarensis | reverse complement strand
CCAAAAAAAAAAAAAAAAAAAAAAAGAGCATGTTTATGGGGAATGATTTTTACCTCTTCAAGCAGGAGCCAAAGGTACCTGTATGTTTTTATTTTAAGAAATAAAGGGATACAGCCACAAATGCCTATCCTCTTAACAAGACTAACTTTGTCATTTAATAAGAAAGATTATTTCATAGATGTGAAACCAGTTAACACATTTAAAACTTGATAAGACAAGGCAATCCTCATACGTTCCCTGTTCTGCAGTGATTAAAGCAAATCGAATTCTGGTCTAGAGGAGGTTTTCCATGGTACGAGTAATGCCGTGAATGTTTCTCCTGGTAATGCAATTAGGAAATATTGGCCCCAGTTAATGTAACTTAAACAAAACATGTTGTCCTCGTCAAACTTGTTCAAGTTGTTAAACAGGCAAGGCCTTGTCCAAAAAGTTAAAAAACAGGGCATATAGTGTTTCCATGGAAACTCTGTTAAAATACTGATTTGTGGATATGATCATAATCAGCCCCATAATCTAATATGACTGAATTAAATGAAAAAGAATCTCAGTTATGAAGTAAGCCCCCTGTGTAAGAGTATTCTTACACATGCAGAAAACATATGGTTCCTGATGGACACAACTACTTATTGGCGCAGAGAGAGCTTTGAGACTCCAGTTTTGTCTGCCCCCCGTGCTGCTGCTCCATTCATTGTTCCTTGCTTTTATAATACTGGGATTGTGTGGGGGAGCAGTAAATAAAATCTTGAGGACATTTGGGTTTTTCAGTATCTGTCCTTGCTCCCCCCGACACAGCACCCCATGCTATTTTCATAATGTGACTTTGTGAGGTGTTCTAAGATTCTGTTTTCTTAAGGTAATCATTTCTTCCCACTAGTGGGATCTTGGAAGGATTCCAACCACAAGGTCTCAGATGGATGCCTTTGACCTCCGGAAGATAGGATGCTAAGGCAAGGACTGGAGCTAGGGTCCCTCAAATCTGGGGATGAGGCACCAAGGCGGTGCATTGGCCGCCTCCCTGCCACCCAGCTCTGCAGCTCTCTTTGCACCTGTTTTGGCTGGAGTAAAAATGGAAACCGCTCACCAAGGAATAAGCCGCAGCCTGGTGATTAGCAAAGACAGCTGTCTCTAAGGAAACCTACTTGATTTGTTTGGGAATTGAGCTGCCTAGGAACCATCTCCACTGGTACTCGTGGAGTCAGTGTCCTTTGCAGAAAGATGTATCTTGAGGCAGGTGCGCACTTCGAAGGGAGTATATTGAGTGATCATTCACTAGAGCTGAGCAGTCGTCTGTACCTTCGTCCTGCCATCCCACACATCCGTTGGGCAGCTTCACACTGGTGCTTTCATGCCATCCTGCAGCACTCCGAAGGGCACAGTGTGGCTGAGACCTTCTAGACAGGAAGAGCCGGGTGGAGCTCAGAGATTCAGACTCTGACCCAAGGAGAGGGCCGGACTCCTTCCCTGGGTTCTCCCCTGCGCCTCCCACAGTGGCTGCACCTTCTACTGCACCTCCAGCACTTGCTCAGTTGGACACTGGGAGAAATAAGCAAAGAGAGAAACAGGCTCGGGTCTGGATTATTGCTTCTCTTTCGAATTGACTTTTGGTTTCATACCAAAGTCATATACGAACATGGTTTTTTAGAAAGCTTATATAGTTCTAAGGAATCTTACAGAAAAAGGAAAAAGAAAACAAAAAAAGACAGGCCTTAACCCACTTCTTCCAACCTCTGGTCTCACTTCCTAGAGGGAATTGCTTCCAATTCTTAAGAGTCTATGTCTCATTGGCAAGTTGAGATTGCTGCCTTTTAGTTAGTTTTAGACATTACCTATTGACTTCCTTTAACAGATATGTATTAAAAGTGCTTTGGACTTTTAACACTAACTCTCCTTACCTGCCTATTTCATACTTCTGATGAATTAACAATAACTGTATTGTTACAATAGTCTATGTGTGGTCCCTCATGTGTTAAAAGTGTGCTATTATGTGTTTCCTTTTTATGCTGTTTTTCCTAGAATGAAAAATCCCTTTGTCCTGTATTTGCTGAGCCTTTCTTCTGTTATTACTAACTTTACCCCTGTGTATTTTATTGGCTATCTTAAGTGCCTATTATTATTTTCGAAGGTTTGCTGTTTCCACCAGTTTCATCGCCCTGGTGTCCTCTCTCACTTCTGTCTGCTGTCCTGCTTCATCTGCGACTCGTGGCTCTGGTCCAGGCCTGCTGGGCAACTTAGGTCTAATGACTTCCCTCCACTGTTCTCTTCTGCCCTGTTTCCCTTTCACATAAGTCCAAGCCTTCCTTCTTCTTAATCTCTCTCGTCCTGCAGGAGTTTTCCCTAGGAAAGGCTGATAATTTCTGCAGTCCTTGTAGCTCTGAAAACGTCTCGGTTCCATTCTTCACATGGTATTCATTTGTCTGGGGCTGGAGTCCTGGACTGGAAATCATTTTCCCTCAGAATTTTGAAGGCATTCTGTCATTTTCTTTTGACTTCCAATGTTGTTCTTTAACTCTGTTGCGGGTCCCTTGCTTTAACCTCGTTTGCTCCAAAGGCTTTCAGGATATATTCATTGTCTCTGGTTTCCGAAATTCTAAGATATGGTGTGTTGCGGTTCCGATCTAAAGGGGCTGCAAAAGTCTCACATGTGTGGAAGGTAACTGGACTTTGGGGGGGCGCTATGCTTATCAGTGGATTCATGCACTAATGAGTTCAGTAGCTGAACGTGCTGCTAGGATTTGGGGTCACCTGAGCGTGTGACCTGGAAGGGGTTTTAGGGGGTGTTTGGTTGGTTTTTGAGACAGGAGCTTGTTATGTAACCCAGGCTGGCCTCAGACTGATAACAGTCCTCTTGCCTCAGCCTCCCGAGCCTGGGATTACAGACATGGGCCACCACAGCTGGCCTGAAAGGGTGTGCTCTTGGCTCCAGCTCTCCCTTCCCTCTGGGCTTCCCGTCCAGCCCCACGGGAAGAACAGCTGTCCTCCACCACGCTCTTCTACCGTGCCCTTCTTGCTCTGGAGCCAGCCAGCTACAGACTGAAGCCTCTTAAAAACTGTGGACCAGAATAAACTTTCCTTCCTCCTTCCAGTTGTGGATGTCGGCTGTTTTGTCCCAGTGATGGAACGGAGGGAAGTCTGTTCCACACGGGGTCCTCTGCCATGACCCCTCACCCAGCTCTTTCCAGTCAGCAGGAAGACTGTGCCCTGCCTCATTCCGACACTCCCCGATTCTAAGATGCCATGCATAGAAGGAGCTCCTGATGGGTAAAAAGCTGTGCACACTGGGGTACCTGTACTGAAAGCTTCTCAGTCTGCCATGTCCTCCTCCAACGCAGCCTCTCAGGTTCTTTCCCCTTACCTCACTTTGGCTCCAGGCAGCAGATTAAAAGCTGCTTCCTCTACCCCCCAGGACTTGGTTGGGGTTCCCCTTTCATATCCCTCTGTCATCTTGTACGTGGTTTTTCCCACTCACGGGGATCACTGGTCATGCAATGTGTGGGTCCTTAAGAGCGTTTAGGCCCAAGAGCACATGTTCCATTCTATGCTGTCCCAGCTCAGAAGATCCTCGTTTGAAGAGAGAAGAGAGAGGCAGGAAAGGAAGTGAAATTCAGGGACCGTGTCTGGAAGCACTAATGGCAGGACAGAAGATAAGGCCACTTAGGAATGACCCTTCCACTGGGTAGGGCAAATGAGAAAATTGATTTCACGAAGAAGAAAGCAAGTTCCTTTGCATCAGAGCCTTGCTTCAGAGTGGCAGATGAGGACAGGCACATGTACCTTCACAGGAACAGCCTCAAAACCTGGGCAGAACAAGGATTTTTGTCCACATTGGAAAAGGAGGCCGCTTTGCCCTCTTCTCCCCTGGACGAAAAGAATCCGGTTCATTCTTCAACACTTGAAACAAAGGAAAAAATAAAGATTTTTGAGAAACACACCCCTGAAAGTGGGTGTGGTCTATTAAGAAGTCCCTAGGACCACTTCATCCCCAGCTGAGATTATGCTGAAGGCACAGGGCTGTGGGTGACCTTCATTTGTGGCTGCAAGACCCTGCTGATAAAAATGGCTAAGTGTTATGAAACATTCATCTGTCTGTGACCGAAGTGCATTCATTCAAGACGATTGGAGTTACCTAGGCAGGGAACCAGCAGCTCTTTGCTGTTGACTGCTACATGCAGCAACAAATTACGGAGGATTTAAGTGGTCTGTTTGTCGAAGCAAGCGGTGAGGGAGAGCAAGATGGGCGAATAAGATAGAGTTCCAGGAGGACTTTGTAGATCTGAGAATATGTCACTGGGGCGGGGAATGGAAATTACTGGCTCTGGCTGGCAGAGGGGGTCATCGTTAATCTTTTCTGGAATCCCATCAGGAAAGAGATCTTCATTCTAGGAAAATACTGTAATACCAAAGATAACAATGACTGAGCTTTTACTGTGTGCCAGACCCTTGGCTTCATCTAACTTTGTCATCACGGCTTTAAGCCTGAGCCAAAGGAGATTAAATAACTTGCATAAATTCCTTCCGTGACTGGTGAGTGGGAGTGCTGGATTCTAATTCTGAACCTACCCTTGTGCTGTGCTTCCTCTTGACTTTATCAGTAGACTGAGAAACAGAAAAATGGAGTGAAGCTGTCCTGATAAAATCCTAAGAGAAGGCAGAAAGCACAGAGGCTTGTGGAGTCCCAGGATTGCAGCTGGGCCACCACTGCGGGGAAGGACTTCACAGGAGCCCTGAGGCACTCTCCCAAAGCCTGTAGGAGGACTAATAGCACATGTGTATGAGATAGTAGCACAGGTGCACAGCATCCTAAGTTCCAGATGTCCCTACTGTGGTCTGATGCTTGGAATAGGCTTATTTACAGTGCAGATTTACCAGCATGCAACCTAAGTCTTAACTCTGGCTGTACCCATGAAAATAGGAGGTCCCAATTCAGTCAGCCCAGAATTGTTCCTGGGAACAGAAGCTGTGTTGTGTATGGAAAGCTTGAATACCCGGTAGCAGTCGCTTTTAGCATCATGAAAACGTGGGAGGAGCTGGGTGAGGAAGCATGAAAGCAGGTGGTTCTTATGAACACACAAGCGAACTGTTTCAAACCTTACCTGGTCTGCAGTTGCCTCTGGAGCAGTGCAGTCTCCATCTCTTTGCTGCCTTCTAAATGTAGCACTAGCCTTCTCACTGGCAAACGCTAATCTGGATCCACATGTGGGGATGATTTGGGGAAATGCAGACCTGGCCTCTTCAGCACAAGGCCAACTTCCTATAGAGGAAGTGGTACAGACCAGCTGAATGCCACCCTTCACAGACCTTCCTGTGATCTCATGTTACAATGGGTTCGAGTCCTACACTGCCCCCCAGCCCACTTGCCCTTGGTTGTCTTGTCTAAACAGTGAGATAGGAAACTTTGTGCCTGGGAAAGTTTAGGTCTGGTGTGAGTCCCAGACCAAGTTAAGGGGCCCTGTGGAAAACCCTAGCTGTGTGATTCCTCACTGTACCGTCTCACACTCTACCTCAGTAACAACTGGAAAATCCTTTCCCTGGGAAGAAATGAAAATACTGACAGTTGAGCAGCCAGCCCTTACGTGGGGATGTGTGTGCTTGCCTTCTTCCTTGTCCAGAACTTGGTGACTTAGGGCAGCCAAGCACACACTGAGGGTCACCGTGAGCACCCCACAGGGCCCTCACCAGGCACTGTGGACGATAGGCATGGTTGGGAGGGTGGTGAGGCTTCCTAGGAAGGAGCATCAGGGTTCATTAGTGAATGGCATGAGGTCGCAAAGGGCAGCTGGTATGCCATGGAGTGCCATGGTCAGCATTGTTTTGGGCTCGGCGGAGAAGCTTATGGTACGTCTCCAGCACGAAGATAAGGCACCTGTCTCCTGGCAGGGAGCACCACGGAGCTAAACCACAGGTGCGTCTGTCAGGGTGTCATTCATGGCAGGCAAGGAAAAGCAAACTCACATTGGCTTCTGCAAAATCAGTGAGTTAAAAGAAGCTAATTATTTGCTAGTTTGAGGTGGGTGGAAACTAATTGTCTCGTGTAACTCAAAAGTCCAAAGCTACTTCTGGTTTCAGGTGCAGCTGGACTGAGGTTTCAGCTAAAGTCAATGATGTTCTAGATCTCTTGTTTTACTTTTCTTTTGCATCGTGCCTCTTCTTCTGCATCCAGTGCCCCCAGCATTCGTATGACCAGCTCAGTAGACTCGGGAATGAAGCCCTCCCCTTTGTGGAAGTCACAGCTTGTGATAGCTGAAGGTAGTGCGGAGGGGGCCACAGACACCTGGGGGTTAGAGAGTTAACCCTGTGCAAACCAGGGGGACTGAAAGTGGAGGAGAGATGGCTCCCTAAACAAAGTGTGGTGTGATTAAGAGAGGAAAGGCTCTGCGTCCTCCCCAAAGAAGGAGATGTGCATGGCCAGCTGGCAAAGGCAGGAGCTATTGCTCATCTCCCAAGCTGGGCTTGGACTTCGTCTCAGCTGCCTCTGGTCATCTCAGGCCAGTTGCTAACCTCTCTGGAACTCTAGTTACTGGATTGTGGAGTAAGTAGCTCAGGCTCAGTGGTCAACTGCTAAGCTCCAACTCTCATGGTTATCACGTTCCCCTGTCTATGCCGCAGCACCGTGGACTGCTCTGGAATCGAGTAATCAGGGTCCTTGTCAGCATTCACAGCAAGCCTGTCAGTTCCTAATTGTGCTGTAAAGTAGCAAACAGCTGTCTGACAAGCCTCCCGGTGCTGTTGGGTAAGTTCTCAGAAAACTTCAGAAGTGACTTACAGGGACCTACTCCACAGACGTGAACACGGTCCCTGCCACAAACAACTGTGGGCTGTGGATCCTGGGTGGGAGATTTCATTCGCCTGCAATTCTCTTGGAAACAGGGCCTCTGCCAAGCTCATCTTGTGTGTGTGTGCTCCTTGCAGAAGTAATTATTTTTATGAGGCATTATTCATGTCTAGTCTACCTGAGGGCCCCCCCAAATAATGTTTCTGTAGTCATTAAAGTCTTTATCAGGCACACGGAGTCTCTAGCTGTTTCCTTTAGGAGAAAAGAAAAAGATTCTGCTTGAAGTCTACCACCTCCAGGGGCAATTTGCCACCCATTTCAGGGCCATGCTCAGTAGTTGGCACTGGAAAAAAGGCCAAAGTCTTTTTCTTTCAAGTGCAGCCGGAAAATGGGAGTCAGAAGTGAAAGTAGGGAACCGAAAGAAGTGTTTCCATGCGGCCAATGTAGGCTTCTTGTTTTGTTGTGAGCTGGCAAACTTCAACATGCTCAAGCAATGTTTTGTCAGATTGCTTAAATGCTGAGCATGGCACCAGCCCAAATGAATGTAGATGTTATTTTAGTAGTAAGAGAGATTTATTTTAATGTACAGATGCAGCCACTTCAAAGCCCTCTTTTAAATTTACTGGGGGCTCTGTTCCTCGTTCTTTTCTGCGCTGCTACCCTCCTCCTGGTAGTTGCTGTGAAAGTGCAAAGACTTCCCTCCTTCCTGCTTCATCTCCCAAAGCAATGACCTCACTGCGGACAGTAATTACAATTAAGATGCCGCATGCAAGACAAAGCTGTCCAGCTCTTTGTGACCTTTTCTAGCCTGCCCACAGTTCAAAGACAGTGCTACCTGGTGGGAGAAAATTTGTCCGCAGCTGGGTGACCTACTACACATGTCCACACTGCAAAGCAGCTCCCCAACCCTGAAGCAGTTCCTTATGCAGACCTGGGTTCTCTAAGGACAGAAGCATCCATTCCTGCATCACTCAGCTCTAAGATGGGAAACCCATCAGTTGAGCTGGGCCTCAGATCAGATACCAATATCTTGCGCCTCGATCAGAGCCAAGCAAACAGGAAGGGGTGCACATAGGAAGCCATGGCGACACAGAGGTTTGGCAGGTTTGGCTGAGCCAGATCTTGTCCTGGTTGGACAAGAAGAAGGGAGCCACAAAAGGGGTGGGGTTTAAAAGGGAGGAAGCCCCATAGCCTGAAGGGGAAATGCAAGCCAGACGTGAATCCTGGGACCTTTTAACTGTCTTCTTTTTTCTGGATGAAGAGGCAAAGACAAAGGACCTGGAGGCTTTGAAAGATGCCTCAGTCCTATGTACCTAAGGCTTCTTTTCCATGAAAAGTTGTAACGTCTCCTTTACCACCTCAAAATGAAACTCATGGAAAAATAACCTGTTTGCCACCATGCTACCAAAAGATCTGTAGAATGATACAACTGTGATATAAAGAAATACAAGGAAAGTGGTTTATAGTGGGCTGATAGAGGCCTTAATGTGTGAATATGTTGGTCATAACTGCAGAAGATAGACCGAAGTAGCCAGGATCTCTGCAGGTGCCACGGCTGCCTTGTGTGTGCGCACTCACAGCCACAAATCCTGCCGCCTTCAGAGTGAGGCTGCGATCAAAACAAAGTATACTTACCTCTCTCTCACTGGATTGTAGTTGAGCTTCTAGAGAATTCTACGTGCAAGACATACCTTCCCTCTAGGTGTGAAACCGAGTTGGGGTCCAGGCTCAGATGCAGAGATAGTGAAGGAGACATTTTGAAGGCTTTTTTTCATGTCAGAGGTCTGTGTTTCTGAACACATCAGTCCCAGACAGAGCACTGGGGGCAGTGAGGTGCATGGAGTCTTTACTGTGGAAGACTGGGCCCCCAAATTCCAGAAGACCCAGTTATTGTGGCAGCCAGAGCATCACGGCAAGCTTTCAGAACGCACTATCTTGCACCCTTTCTTTAAAGTGGAGAAATTCTCTCCCTGTGGGTTGCTGAGGGGTCTGTGTCCAGCCTGCAGTGGGTCTTAGTGATCAAGAATACTTCCACTGTCCTTGGCAGTGCCCCCATGAGAACTTACCAAAGACTCAAACCTCTCAAACCGCCAGCCAAAACAAATCTTTCTTCCTTATAAGTTGATTTTCTCAGGTATTTTTGTCACAGTGATAGAAAGCTAGCAAAGCCTCTGTGAAGGGGCCTTAGCTTTTTAGCCAGGGAACTGATGAGCAATGGTGGTTTTCTAAAACTGTGTGGAGACTTGGCTCTAGAGAGGAGAACAGGATATGGATTATATTAAATAATGCATACATTTAGTATAATAGCTGTGTACGCGTGTGTGTGTGTGTGTGTGTGTGTGTGTGTGTGCATGCACATGCGCACATAACATTTATTGAATTATTTGTGACATGCCTGGTACTGTGCTTGGTTTGCTGGTGTACATTAGCTTATTTAAAGCTCACAGTGAACTGGTAAGGTGTGCAAGACTCCTGCCCCCGCTGTGCACATAAGGAAGCTGACTGCTTCTTCCAGATGAGACAGGCAGGACGCAAAGCTTGTTTGGTATCTTCCAGTCTGAACACACACAGAAGGAAACAGATTCAGGTGGTAACAGGTACAGGTAGGGCCTAATAACAGTGCGGCGTCTTTTACCTGTAGAGGTGGGACTCATGGAATGCTCTGCCCCTGGAACATTCAGGATTGGGCTATGGTTGTGGGATACAGCCGTAGTCAGATGGCCCAGCTGTATGTAGAGGAAACACCCCAGTCATTACAGTGTGGCCCTCAAAGCCACCCCATGAAAGACTCATGAACCCATGATTCTTTCTATTTTGAAAGGTTTTTTTTTTCATGTCAAAGGTCCAGTTTCCATAGAAGCAGCAGCAGCGGCTCCCACCACAGAAGAGGAGGATTAAGCTGCTGGCTCCACTGTTCTCCTTGCCGCAGTTGCAATGCCAGCCTCAGGGACCTGCCCACCCCACAGTGCAGGCATCCCCCAGAGCCTGATGGAGTCACCATGTGGTGCCCACTCAGGGCCCACTGCCCAGGTTTCTTTCTGGTTGGGCCCTGAGTGTATACAAGAAAAGGCCATTATTTATGTCCTTGGATCATGAGCAAGTAAGGGCCATGAATTTCAGTCCTTGGAGTTCAGTTGTGCAATCAGTGCAGCTTTAATTTAAATTTCATTTCTATCAGAAGCTGCCAATCTAGATAGTTGTGAGCTTTCAGTGAATTTAGTGTGTCTTTCTTTTCCTCTAGAGCTTACCTAAGGCTGCAGGGTTGGGGTTGGCATTTAATCACCTAATCCTGCAGGCAGTCCCTGTGTCTGGTTCTCTGTCATCAGTCCATGCACAGGCCAGTACCGTGGCCCCTTCATTCCAGGGGAGGGTCACCTTGGAGTCAGACAAGCCTGATAGGGTAGGGAGCCTCCTACTGCTGGGCTGTCTTTCTGTGGCCTCTGGGAGATTCTCTCCTTTTCTAGCAACAGTGAGCCTGGGAAGGGGAAGCCCATGGGTTCTACTGCTTTGCAGGGCTGGTAGAGAGGAGCATGAGGTCAGGAGCCCCGGCCAAGCCTTGGATATGCCCTGAGGTTGGAGGCTTCACAAGCTCAGAGGGCATGCCCTGAGTCTTTCCCTGGGCTCCCAGCACCTTGGAACCTCTTCCCTTTCCAGTCCAGGCCACGTCCCTGAATGGTCTGATGATGGCCCTGGATGTGGGGTGGGGGAGAACAACCAGCTTAGGCAGTCCCCCTGTTTTCTTTCATGCCCTGAGATTCTTTAGAGCCTCAGCTTTAGAGACTCCAAAATCCAGATTTTATTCCTTTGTTCTCCAAGTTCCTCTGTGTCCTCCCATCCCTGAGGCCGGAGGCCTGGAAAGCTTTAGCTGAGGGAATGGAGTAGCGCCAGGGGGTGCCAGGAAACTCTGGGAAGAAGAATGTTGGTGACAATTGTGTTTCAAGCTGTTATTCCCCAAAGAAAGCAAGAGAGGCTGCTGATTAACTGCCTGGTGGCCTGAATGTGGTGCCTTTGCTTATTCCTTCATTCATTCAGTTTTTAATTGATGCCTCCTGGGCACCAGCTGTGCCTAGGGAATCCTGGTGGAATAGAGGAAAGTCAGCATTGAGGGGCACTGAGAGAAGGCAGCCGCTCCCTGCTGAGGCCTCTGTGTATTAGGTAGGGTCTTTGGCCTGGGCCCTGCTGAAAAGGATTCAGCCTGGCCTGCCAAATCAGAAAGCATCCACCTGCCCCTCTGCCCACCCTCCGTGGATCTGACCAGTGCAGACTGTTGAGAGGCCCCCATGAGAGCCTCAGGTGTTGCCAAGCATGTGTTTGGGAACAATCGCTTACTGACAGAAAATGGCTTTTCCAGCCTCAACATCTGCCTGATTAAAATATGGGACAAAACTGGTATCCTGCATCCCAATGTTCCAAGGTCCTGAGATTCCAGGAGGTTGGAGAAAACAAAGTGCTTGATTACTCCAGAATGCTGTCTGCCCTCTTGGTAATGATTCCCTCTTCCCTCCTCCCTCCCCATTCAAAAGCACCTTGGGCCCAGCTGTTCTGAGAGGACCCACTACAGCTGGACACATCTGCCAGCCAGGTGTTTGATTTGGAGTATCTGGATGGCCAGAGGGAACCAGGCCCAATTCATAAGTACATACTCTTCTGTTGGATCTTTCTGGTGTAGTCAACCTTTCCATGGTATGTGAGTTTGCACGGTAGGCAGTGAGTGAGGGTCTTACTGACCATCCAGAGGGCATTTTGCACATGACAAACTATCTCCAGCATGGCCTTGTTTAAACTTTCTTTTTAAGTCCTGGTCCTATCAAGATTAAGGACAGTCAACTTCCCTGCATCGGCCACACAGATGTTCTTGAAGCTCTCAGTCTCCCTGAATGCATTACTAGCTTGGCATATTGCACATGACCTAAAATATTCTTTCCACCCTCTCTCTTTCTGGTTGCCAGGTCCTCATGAAGTTTTACTCATCCTGCTTCTTTAGTGAAGAGTTCGTTAACTCTACCTCTGGATTAGATTGGTAGTGCAGACAAATCTTAAGATTAATAGCCTGCCATCATCCTCATTTGGACAAAACACATCCAATCGGAATATTCCGACAACTGGTACACATTCTGGATTGTTTAGAAAGAGAATGATAAGTGACTTACCCTGATACATACCTCCCCTCTGGGTTTTATCTGACAGAAGAAAATAAAACAAAATGAAAGACACGTACCGCGAGCTAGGACTCACAGGCCCGGAAACCTTTTGACTTTGCAGTGTGAGTTGAAATCAAAGGTGAAGACCACTTCCTAGGAGAAGGCCTCCAGCTCTGCAACTTTTTTCTGTGATCCTTGATCTTTGCAGATATCAAGTGTGGCTGCACATAATACTCACTTTGGAAGTATCTCTGATAAACAGGGAAATATGTTCCATGAATTAATTCATTTAGAAGGGAAAATGTGTTGCAGCTCATCATCCTATATGACGGTGGCTTCAGGTCTGAGGCAAGTGCTGGGGCAGGGGAGAGCAAGGAAGGGGCTATGTCTGTTCTGTGACAAAACTCAAGGGTTCCTCTCTTTGATCTGTCAGGAGGGGTTCGAAACAAGGTCATTCCCTTGTGTCATCTTAGGTGAATGCTCTTGACTCCCTCACAGGTCCCCTTACACAAACCCACCGCGGTTGCCTGCAGGTGTTTCTAAAGCACAGAGCGGTTCACAGTGCTCTCCTTCCCTCCTCTGGCCGAGGACATTTTTGTAGCTGTCAGGACAGAGTCCAAGCCATCCTTACATCAAAGTGAGTCTCAAGAGAAAACTAAGCACAGTGGACATCATGGTCCACCTCCACATGACTGTCCAGTTTCCCTCAGTGTTACTCAGAAGTGAACCCCCTGAGTGAGACCCTTCCTAGGTACAGGTGATCCCCAGAATGTAAACATCGTCTGCTTGTGGACAGCTTTTCTTTACCTGGATGAGGCGGAAACAAGAAATCATTTATAACTTAACATCGACAACTTATAATGCTATGAGGAAAAGTGAAGCCATTTTAACGGCTGACAAGAAGACCCGTGAGGGTATTCTGTGAATCAAGCAAAGGCAGGTTTATTCCCTGTCGCAGAGGGGAACAGTCTTAGTGTTCCCTACAGAGGAAGTGAGGCAGATATTGTGAGTCTTTCACTGGGGGGATCAACTCGGATTTGGGGGCGATCTCTCTTGAGTCTTGGCAAAGGAACGGGTTTTTGGTGAGTGAGCAGCTTTCCTAGTTGAGCCATGTTATCCTAAAAGGGGGGGATTATTTGACCTGTGTGCTGGGGTATTGGTCATGGGGTAAGTTTCTGATGAGATATTTTTCCTTACCTTATCTTTCTGGGTAAATAATTTCTGAAATAAATAGTGGAGTCATGAGAGTGCTGTTGATGGAGGCAGCCTTGCCTCCCAGCCCTGAGTTGAGCTACAGATGCAGATGGACTCCACTCCTCCAGGGCTAAGTGTGCAAGAGGTCACTCCAGGTCATGGCCTGGGATGTGCCACCTGACCCCCTCCAGCCCTGAGTTGAGCTACAGATGCAGATGGACTCCACTCCTCCAGGGCTAAGTGTGCAAGAGCTCACTCCAGGTCATGGCCTGGGATGTGCCACCTGACCCACGGCCTGGTTGAGCTGCGCTCTCTAGATCCCTTTACACCAAGCAGTGGAGGTTCCCGGTTCACCACACTTCCCACCCAGCCCTGGAGGAACTTTGAGTTTTGGAGCCCTGGCATGGACTCAGGGACTCAGTTTGCTGCACTCAGAATCCGGGAACTGGGTGTGCTTGGACAGCTCCTCCCTCTTCTAGGTGCCCTGTAACGTGGGCAAATCAGAGGACGTGGCAGCATCTCGCCAGGATGAGGGCCTGCCTATGAGAATACTTAGCTGCTGTTTTGTGCTAATACAGTCACAAACATCCAGCTGTGATGTGTTTGGCAAATATACCTGGCCATTCCATTACAGGCTTTGAAATGTTTAGAAATTTGACTCCCGTTTTTGTTATAATCTCTTCGGTAAATGTTACTAGGTGGTGGCCTAATAAGGAATTATTAACTAGGGAGCTATAATGTGGAGCTTGTAATTTTCTTAATGGACATTGATTGGTGTAGTCCTGATTAAAATACAATGAAGCCTGAGGCTTAAATATTGTGTTCTGAAAGGTTGAAAGGGTGGGAATTGACTCTAAAAATGTATTGGCTGGAAAACTTTATTGAAATAATATTATTTGAAGAGTTTTGTGAGCATAAAATGACCTGACAAAAACTATTTGATGCCAGCTCCAGCAGCCTCAGCAAGCTGAGGGAATATAGGTTACTTCAGATGGAGTCTGGAAAAAGGCTTCCAGATTACCTCAGGGATGAAAAGAAAATTATTATTCCATCCCACAGCCCTGCTCATTCTTTTCAACATGGATCCAGTCAAGTAATTAGAATCCAAATAGAGGAAACAGGTCTAATTGTCCATTTATGAGACTTCGCTAAAAGCGATTGTTCCCAAGAAACTGACAGGCTCAAAATAAAGGGATTACGAAAGCAAAGTGCAGGAAAATGGATCAGGCTTTCCCACATCCCTCCCCGGAAGCCAGGCACAGGCAGCGGGCAGGGAGGGTCCCAGATGAAGATAGGCCTGCACAGCTCTGAGTCTTCGAAGGAAATCTTCTGCTATCGCATCGTCAGTCAGGGGACTGCGGCCCTGCTTCTCCCTCCCTCTCACCACAGACGTTCATCATGGAGTGCTTTGTTATGTAAAAGTGAGGACGTATAGGAAAGATTACCCTCCCCCCATACCACAGGGAATATTTCAGAAGTAAAAGTATGCAATCAGTGAGGGGGTTATATTTATAATACCTTCTCCCCTTTATCCTTCTGTGTCTTCACTCGGCATTGGCTAAAATATGAGGTGTGTCTGCTGCAATGAGAATGGAATCTACCCCACCTCCCAATTTCTGAAAAATTACCCTACCTTGGAGATTAATGTCCAGGCTTTCCTGAGATTATAACAGATACATATTGCTCTGATCTGGTTTTTCTAAAGGTTGTTGTGCTCATTCTCCCTTGCCTATGATCTTCTAAGAAAGCCTCTGGGTTTACCAGTCTGACACCCAGGAGGACATGAGTGCAGCTGCCTTCTCTCTCTCTCTCATCTTCAGGAGGATATTCTGTTCTCAGTTTTGCCCAAATTAGTCCCAGGATTTTAGTTGTCTTTTTTGTCCAACATTCCATCGTGCAATTCATTAAAACCTTCACATGAAATATTTAACAGATGAGCTGTGTCGTAATGCATATTACGGTTTCAAATTGTGATTCATGTGGTCAGTCACTCCTCCTGGACATTAGCAGACCTCTGGAATGGGCTTCCATTTGATGTAAAGAAGGTTAGAGTTCTTCCCTTCAACAATCGCGCACAGTGGCCTTTTTCCAACCCCAGTGTTAATTGTGAAATATTTCAAAGAAGAGACATTCAGATTCAGTTTTAGTTCTACTTGCGCTTAACTATTTGGAAAACAAACAGAAGAAAGCATTTAAACAAACGTGGCTTGGCTAACAGCTATTATGGTTGACTGTTAATTAAGACAAGTTGGAATCCAAATGTGCCAAGACTCATCACTGTCACTGCTGGCCATCTCTGCCATTGTGCACAAAGAAATGATAATTTAGAGGTGCTGTCAAAGGGAGATTGAGACTGGGTGACAATATTAGCCTGGCCATGTGAAAATAGCCACCACCCAGCAGGGAGACTGACATTCTGGAGGAGAAACCCTAGGTGGGTATTTCTGAGATGGGTTTGAGGAAAACCTAAGGGAAATACATGGGAAATATCCATGAGGCATTGTACCGGTGATTAATTTACTGTAGATTTGTTTTTCTAGAGAAGAGACACTCTTCTGCCATTGGCTTCTACACATGGGTTAGAATCTGCCAGAAAACTACTGGCTCTGGCCAGGCTGGGTTCACAGGTCAGTTCCGGGGTTATAGCTCTCCCCCTGTGCGCCAGAAGACAATGGCCATTCACTGCAAGCTGCCAGGGAGCACCGAGTCATTCCAAAGCTTTATGGCCAGCTTCCTGGCCCCCGAGCGTGTGGACAGTGTTGGGGACAGTAATCTTTTTCAGTTGGGCAACCTGATTTCCGTGACCTTGTCCTGAGTGTACAGAAGCAATCACAATTCCAGAAGGGGGCGATCCCTTTCAGGAGTGTGTGCAGTGGGTGTCATGATGTGATAAAGCATTTCCTCACTGATACCATACCCTCAAGAGCATTTTGAGCGGTGGACAGTTTGATGGATGGTGCATGAATTTTCTGCATCAAAGATGTATTGATTGTGAAATAATCAGCAAAAGTTCTAGATGCAAGTCATTACCTGTATACTATTGCACTATCAATCCATTAGAGTATTCTAGAGCATGCTTCAGTCTTATTTATTCTTGTTCCACATGAATTCTGTTCAGAAGCTAGAGCAGGCATGGCTGTACCTGTGGAGACCGGGAGATAAAGTGATATTACCAAGGGCACACAGCTGTGGTCTGAGAGAGTGAGAGGGTTTGCAAGGAACCTTCCCACAGAATTTCTGGTTGTAATTCACTGATGGCAGCTGGGTTGTTTTCTGGTCTTCTGGACAGGCTCCCGTGTGTGCGTGCGTGCGTGCGTGTGTGTGCACGCATTGTATCAAGGGAGACCTGGACAAGCTTGGGCGTAGGGGTGTCTGTGTGAGCTTGCATGCCAGCCATGGTGAGCACTATTTTACAAACCGGATTTGTGCTCCTAAGGGTATGTTGCAAGCTGAGGCCAAGCCCACAGAAAATTATTGCTAAATGAATACAATATGAAAAAGTTATTTTATTTCTAATTTTACATGTAACGTTGTTACCTCGTGAGTTTTGGATTACACTTGAATGCATGTCTATTAACATGATATGAGATGCATGCATGATTTCATCTTGAATGCATTTAAATATAATAGCACTGGAAATGTAATTTGTATTCTCAAATTTTGTAAAGCAAAATAAATAAATCTTGGGGGGAGTGATAGCCATATTGCACATATAGCGTTGACTTTTTTGGAGTTGTCTCACACTAATTACAGTACCAACTTCCCTGTGCAAATCCAGGTTGTCTCACATTGGCAGTCCAGCTTTATCCAGACCCTGCATGCCTAAGTCACCCAAAGGTATGCTGTGTGGAGAGCTTCACCTTTATTTCTTAAGGAGTGCCAGGGTCTGGTCGATCTGCGATTACTTAACGTTCTACAACAGAACTGTCTGTCATGATGGGAATGTTCTGGATTGCTGTGGGCCAGCACAGTAGCCTCTAAGAGCTCCATGTGTCCACTGAGTTCTTGAAATGTGACTAGCTCAACTAAGAAACTAAATTACCAGTTTTATTTTATTTAATTTAAATAGCCACAGGTAGCCGATGGCCACCAGTTTGAGCAGCACAGAACCAAAAGATTGGAGATCAACTATCTGTCCCTAGATTTGAAGGAACTGGTCATAGACATTCCGGAAGTCAAATAGTCTGCGTGTTTTGCTGCTTGGATGATGCCCTTTGATCACCTTTGTCAGGATGACAGTGCTAAAGTGTGAATCTCTCTTTGGTGGTGTGGCCGCTCTCCCCAGGTCCGACCCTTGGGTGTTGTGCTTCTTGTGTTTTTATCACAATCAACCTGGAACCTGGCACATCCTGGATTTCTGAATAATACAAGAAGAATGAACGGAGGAAAGCAGGGAGTAGGTGGGAAGTTAGAGGGTTGAGGAAAGAATAATTCTGGAAGGAAGACACTCTAATGATGTTCTGTGTTCTGTGTTTTGGGGGCTTTGTTTTTTTTTTTGTTTTTTTTTTTGAGACAGGGTCTCTCTGTGTAGTCCAGGCCAACCTTGAACTCACTAAGTAGCTCAAGCTAGCCTTGAACTCATAGTGTTCCTCCTGCCTCAGCCTCCCAAGTACTGGGATTATAGGTGTGTGCCACCAAGTGCAGCCTGTGCTCTGTGTTGCTAAGCTGAATATCTGTACCCAGGAATTCTTAGCATATTGAGATGAGTCGAAAGATCAGTCAGTCACTTGGATAATTCAAACCCAATGCTTAAGATACCTGAGGATTTCATATGAAAGGGTCCTTTATAGGGTGGCAAGTCTCTTAACAATGCTTGTGGTGTTTTGCTGGTTTCCAAAGACCATCCCAATATCTTAGGGTTACTGTGCTGGAAGGGTCACGTGTACTAGCAAATTGGTAAAGCTACTATAGAATAATTTTACTAGGATCGGCTCAGCTCCTAAGAGGGTGAATAAGGTGCTACTGAAAGCTCTTAAGGCAAAGAGATCCTTATGATGGAGATTCCTCGCAGAGAGTCCCGGAGCAGTCTTAACCTCATGCAAGCAAGGAGCGCCACAGACTCCAGGGAAAATATGTTGATGATTTTCTGGACTGTCTAAAAAATTTCAGACCCCAGGAATGGTGTTTTTATTTTCTGCACTCTCCTTGGGACTTGGGTTTCACTAAAGCATTTTCTGTCCTTGTTTTCCTTATTAAATTAGCAAGACTGACTTGAAGCCGAGTGTAGCATTAGGGCCTGAAATGTTGTTGAGAGAACAAAATAGACGGGCATGACAAATATCCCAGGTTCCGGTAGGTTGTGGGGGACGGGAAAGGAGCAGAACTTGCTGATGTAAAGATGTTTTCTCTGATTAGGTTTGAAAAGGAAAAACGTGGACAAAACAAAGGGAAGTAGTGATGTTTGGGGGTGGGCTTTTTGTTCTTATTTTTTATCACTTTGTTTTGCTTTTTGGACCTGAAATCATTTTCATGTTTAAGAAATAGTGAGCCTACTGCATTGTGGTGAACATGTCTCATTCTCCCATCTTCCACTGTCCAGGCCTTTTCCCAGTGCTTCCTCGGCAAGCTTTCAGAGTGGACTTCCAAAGTAATATCATATCCCGCTCCTTCTGTAAACATTTTTAGTGGCACTTGCGGCAGATGTATTTTTGTTGTCGTCGTTGTTTTCCTATAGAAGACTGGGTAGTGAGTGGTTTAGGCTTTGTGGGCTATTCCATTTTGATTGCAACTCCTCAATTGTGTCATGATAGTCACAGACACTATGTAAACCAATGGGCATGGCTCTGTTCCAATAAAACTTTATTTACAAAAATAGGCTGGATTTGGTCCTTGGGCAGATCCTTGGCCTATAGGGATACTCTTTAGATACCGTGACCTTTTGCCTCTTTCCCTCAGCTTATACAAGATCCCCATTCTTCTTAACCCCAGAACACACAGTGACCTTTAGAAAGGCTCCTCCTTTTGCCCCTGTTGCTTCCTCGTTTTGGACTGCCATCTTCTCATGGTTCTCGCTCTGCTATGAGTTGGGTCTCTATGTTGTACTTTAAAGCTCTTGCTAATTCCCCCAGGCCAAGTGAGCTCCTGTCCTCTCTCAACTCTTTATTTATATCTGTAGTGCATTTGTTACTGTGTAGCTTCTCTTCAATGAGAACTTGGGGGTATGTGTGGCCTCTTTCCACTAGTTCTCAGCTTAGAGCTTGGCACAGAGAAGGCCACTGAAGAGCCATAAAGGTAACTCACCATTGGGATTGTGAGTCTGCTAATCAGAGAGAAGGCTATTAACTCACAGGCGAGAGTGCTGCAAACCCAGATGGGTGATGGGAAGTCAAGGCCACCGCTGCTCCCGGAATTGGAGTGGTCAGCTACCAGGAGCACAGCCGAGTCAAAACTGAGCAGACCAGTTGCAGTCAGGACTCTGTGAGAGCCCTTGTGCAACAACCCCATGACCCAGACAGGGAGGGAGTGGGAAAAAGGGAAGCAGTGTCTAGGTTAGGGTGTTGGAACCAGGGAGAGGAGGATGGAGCCCTGCTGGAGGGAGATCAGAGATGCAGCCCGCTTGATTAATGAGACAGAAGGGCTGAGTCATGAGCGAAGATTAAAGTGTGCCGAGGAGCTGGGGTATGGAACTAATACTGGCAGGTGATAGCAGCACCCAGCTATGTGTGATGGATAAACACCCTGGAGGAAGCAGCTAGCTTGTCTGGGAGGTGAAAGTGGGGCCCCATCTGAACATGGGAGGGGTGCTCAGAAAGGGCCCAGGAGCTGATGAGGAACTCAAGAGGCGACTGGTAAGCCAGGGGCAGCTCTGAACTGTTGGAACAAGAAACACCATGGAAACACGACTGTGAAATGACTTCAGGGAACCTTCATGCTTTTATCCTGCAGGACCTCACAACTTGCCCTGGTAATTGACCTGGGCTCTGAGAGATGGCCGTAGAAGACTCTTGGGAAGGCTGTTTGGGGAGGGATCCAGAGGAGAGCTGTGAGACAGACACACCAAGGAAGGCAGACATTCATTTCCCACCCTCCCCTTAGATACCACTAATTGGCTCTAAGTACCTGAAGCCTTCTTCTCTAACGTCAGTTTGCTGCCAGCCCCTGTCTTTGGTTAAAACAGAGATACACATTCCAAGGCCTTCTTAAGTTTCCCAGATGGTGGTAATGTGTTGAGAACCACCCCTGGCGAAGACTTACTTATGCGAGATTCTAATTCATGTGGAGGTTGCCCTTCCATCTGTCCCTATATCTGTTCACTATAATGGCACTAGGAAGAGTGAAAAGAAAGCAAGCATTTACTGGTGGATCATCTGTGTACTTGGTATGGATCCCACAGGAGCAAGCAAAGGTCCCTGCCCTCTGAAAGTCTAGGGGTGAGAGGACACTTACTGGCAAAGTAGAGTGGGCCCTACGTGTTGGAATGAGGCATTTCAGAGACAGCTCTCATTCTGCACGGTGAGACCCTGCCTGGCTCCTCTTCTCCTAGAGTCTGAGATCCCAAGTCTAAAGACTGAACGGAAGTCTCTCCGTAAGTGCACACCCGGTTAACCTTTACTCTCAGGGCTTGCCTCAAATGTTCTTAGGAAACCAAAAGACAATAGGAAGTTTCAAGACAAACAGCCTAATAGCTTCATAAATCTCCACATTCCCAAAGCCAGCACAACAATGATGACCCAAGGACGTGGTGGCATGAAAAATTCTGAATATTTAAGAGAGCTTTTCCTCCCTGTCATTATACATTTCTTTTCACGAGTGATATTATTTAGGTTGAAGTTACCGTAGGCTATTTAAGCAAAACGAAGAAGCATGGAAAGATATAAGAAGAGTACCGGTGCTGTGCAGAGAGGGCAGAAATGCGGAGGGTGTCTGCAGCTGACTGCAGTTTGCAAAATTGCGCTGCAGTGAATGGCCCCTGGGAGTCAAGCACTGTCTCGTTCCTTTGAACTCTGCTGAAGTTGAATCGCCATCTGATAAGCCTCCTGCCCTGACCATTTCACTCTCTGAGTTATGCTAGATATAAGAAGAGTACCGGTGCTGTGCAGAGAGGGCAGAAATGCGGAGGGTGTCTGCAGCTGACTGCAGTTTGCAAAATTGCGCTGCAGTGAATGGCCCCTGGGAGTCAAGCACTGTCTCGTTCCTTTGAACTCTGCTGAAGTTGAATCGCCATCTGATAAGCCTCCTGCCCTGACCATTTCACTCTCTGAGTTATGCTGACTGGGCTCCATGGAGAGAAAGCAATGTCACGAACTTGCTCATGTTCTAGTTTCCGCAGAACTCATTTCACTCTCTGAGTTATGCTGACTGGGCTCCATGGAGAGAAAGCAATGTCACGAACTTGCTCATGTTCTAGTTCTGAGGTTCCGCAGAACGGCGCCTCCCTCAGCTTCCTGGCCCTTCCTCACCCTCTTCCCTTTCAGCACCTTGTTGTCCAAAGAGCCAGCACTCACTGTTGCTTTAGGAAGCTTTGTGCAAAGAATTCTGTTATCTCATTAGAGTTTCTGGAGAAAGAAAGCACGAAGAAGGCAAATTGGACACCAGGGGGTCCAGTTAAGCTAAGTCGCATATAGCAAAGCAACTCCTTTCCTAATACCAACTTCATGACAAGTCCTTTTCAAGGACTTGCAGAAGGCATGTTTTGGACCTCATTTACAGCTGCATCTTTAGGAAGCTTTGTGCAAAGAATTCTGTTATCTCATTAGAGTTTCTGGAGAAAGAAAGCACGGCGAAGTGGACACCAGGGGGTCCAGTTAAGCTAAGTCGCATATAGCAAAGCAACTCCTTTCCGAATACCAACTTCATGACAAGTCCTTTTCAAGGACTTGCAGAATGCATGTTTTGGACCTCCTTTACAGCTGCAAAGGGAAGGGAGGCAATAGTGATCTTTTGAATATGCTTTGCTTTTTTCAGTTTGTAATTTCAGATTGTGTTGAGGGGTGGGCTGTTATTGCAAATATATGAATTTTAGAAATGCCAGAGTAACCTGTGTCCAAAGACACATCTGCACTGTATTCCATTTGTTTGATATTTGTAAGTACAGGTAACCTTGGAATTCTTTACTTGGAAGAAAAAAATGTCTTTGCCTTATACTTCGCTGTACATTTTTTCTGGTCGGTTTACATCAGTTTCTGGCTATGATGGATAATTTTCAATGTTGATCATGAATAACTGTACAGTATGATCTCTGATCCTTTGTTTTATTTATAACTTGTCCAGCTGTAGGCATTCAGATGAAACTCGAGTTTTTCCAAAGGAAGTTCTGGACAGCCAGCAGACAGGTAAGGTATAATCAGGATCTTAAAGCATTAGTGACACTATGGTTATAGAGGTGTTCACGTTTCAGTACTCAGAGTCTAAAAGCGCCAGCTTTCCAATGAATGCTTTTGAAATGAACTGCTGACTGCTCAGATATCCATTCATTTCACTGCAAAATAGAGAGTCTGTCAGCATGTTAGACACCACATGCTGGGCAAATAAAGGAATTTGCTTCTAGGAGCAGCCTGATTTGTGAGATCAAGGTAATGACCTTTCAAAAGGAGATTTTCCTTTAATATTGGGGCCTATGGTGATTTTCATAGTGACTTTTCTCCTAATCTTGTTGTGATGCCTATTTATTTACTTGTGGCTCTTTTACAATTTGCAAGACCTTTACACGATTTGGTTTGTGTCTGCTGTCTTTGGCCGAAGGGCTTCTCTGGGCCAGTCCGCGTTGGAGAATCTGGGGGCATTCTGTCCCTTCTGTGCTCTTTTATGCTAATGAATTTCAGTGGTAATTGTTTAGTACTTCTGCAGAAATGGCAACTGGGCAATTGCCCCTGATTAAACAGTTCTAAATCCCAGAAGTATATGCCCAAAGAAAATGATATCAGCTCAGCAAAGAGATGCCTGTCCTTGCATGTTTACTGAGCACCTTTCACAGAAGCTGTGGAACCACTCTAGCTGTGTGCTGGTGAATGAATGGATAAGGAGATAGGATGGCTTTTATCAGTTCATAAATTAAGTTACTTTGGGAAACTGTGAAGGAAGAACATAGACAGGAGTTGTTTTTTTTTTCTAGTCATCAATGTAAAATTAAATAGTTATGTAATGCTATCTTTTGTTGCCACAAGATTTGTGATTTTTAAAAAACACTGCACCGGTATTGGTGACATCAGTTAAAACAGATGGAAAGGAGCTAGCCCTTCTTAAATATTTTCATGTCTTTTATGTTACCACTTAGTTGATACTGATTCTAAAGAGTGCAAACCTGTTTTAACCTGGCACGTTCCCTGTGGATGTAACTTGGTGTTAGTAATAAGTTGTGGTCCTAGCAGTTGCACACATGTCCCAGTAACACAATTTCCCTTGCTTTTTCTCATTGTAGTGTGCTGCCTTGGATGGCAAGTGCTCCATCAGCTGCGATGAAGAGGTAAGGTGGTCTCCTGGTATTGTTTCTGGCCAAGGGAAGGTGACAGGTGGTGCTTAGCACAGAAAGAAAGCCACCATGAACAGAGCCAGGGCTGACCCACTACTCTAGGAAAGTACGCAAAAAAAAAAGAAAGAAAAGAAAACAACAACCAAAAAAACCAGGATATTTGCTTTGTTTCTTTGTTCTCCCCTCACCACCAATCCCACTAATCAGGTAATTTATTTAGCAGAGCTTCAGAAGTATGCATTAAATATCTCGTAGACAGCTATTATTATAAGAAAACAACAACCAAAAAAACCAGGATATTTGCTTCATTTCTTTGTTCTCCCCTCACCACCAATCTCACTGATCAGGTAATTTATTTAGCAGAGCTTCAGAAGTATGCATTAAATATCTCGTAGACAACGCTATTATTATTATTATTATTATTATTTTAGATTTTATTTATAGGCAGGGATACACATGACCTGTCATTTGAAGCTCACATTGCAATTCTCAAAGCTTATTTTCCATGCCTTATTTTCTTTCCATCTTCATAACCACCCAGGGAAATAAGACAGGAATCATTGGCCCATTTTACAGGTAAGAAAACTGAAGATCAGAGAAATTAAGTGACTTGGTTAATGTCACGTAATAAGCAAACTGAAAATCTGGAGTTTAGAACTGTGCTTAAAAATCATTGCTTCATTTAGTGCAGTGCTTTCTTTCTAAAGCTTCTCTTCTGCTCCTTCTTCTTTTGGAAGGAGGGACTTGAACCCCACACATCAAAGATGGACAAAAAATATGCCACTGCCCGAGTTTGCCTCTCAGAGTTGTTTTTATACAACATCCATCTCAGTTCATTGTCTGACCCTGCTTCATAGCAAGCAGAATTCTGGTGGCCTTTCCTTAGCTAAATGTTAGTCAATATATAAATTAACCTTTATAAATGATCATATAGTTATAGTCTTTCTGTACCACAAGGATTTAATAAATCCTAACCACGAATAATTTTAACCTGGTAAATAAAGATTAGGAATAGATTTTTAAATATATAGGCAAAAGAAAAACAAGCATTTAAATATAAAAGACAGTCTAGGATGAAGTTATGACACCAAAGTCTTGGTCTCTCAAGAGCCTTGGCCAGTTTAAAAGAGAAATCATAATCATAATTAAATCATTGTGTGAGTCATAGTATCCAAAAAGTAAGATCCAGTCAATCAGTCTTTCCTTAGAAGCCCAACCTTTTTCTGGTCATAAGATCAAAACCAGTTTTCACTTAGGAAAGTACACCCTGTGAAGTTTTATGGCCAACATCCTTTCAGTAAGTTCAGGGTAACTTTTCAAGACAGCCAAGTCCTTGAGACTTTTCTGGACTTATTGGAGTGTTCAGCTCAAGAACAACACAATTCAAGAATGATGTTAATCATTGTTCTGAGACCCTGAGTTAATCTCTTCACTTACACAGTGGCACTAATTCCAATTTATAGTAAGAGAACTGAGGATGGTTAGTTGGTTAGTTGGCTGGTGGGATGGATGGTAGTTCAGGTAGCTGGTTAGTTGATTAATTGCCTGGTTCACTGGTTGTTTGCTTGTTTGGATAAGTGAATATTTGTTCAAACAATTTGGTGAATAAAGCCACAGGTAGTTCTCTTCCTACAGCTCATATCGGCCCCCTGGATCCTCATATAAGAACAAGTGGAAATAGGTCCCCAATTAGACTTGGAAATATCCAGTGTGTGTGTTATGCAGTAACTGATTTCACTGTGGGTAGCGCTGTAGCTGGAGGTGCAGAGTGTGGAGGTAGACTAACTTCTAACTGTGACTCTGACAGTCATGAGCTGTGTGACTTCAGACAATTTTCTGAACCCCTCTGTGCTTCAGTGTCCTCAATTATATGATGAGTATAGAAATAGCCTCCTCCTACAGTAACGACGAAGAATGAATGAGAAAAGATATGACAAATGCATGGCATGGCTTCTAACAGGTAGTAAGCACTAAGTACTGTTAGCTCTAAACCAAAACCATCCAAAGTCTCCTACCCTCACACAGCGGGCCACTGGGATCTGAAACCTTGCAGAACAGTGGCACATATCCTAGGGCTTTACCCCGCCCGCACTCTAATGATCTCTTTTCAGCGGCCATGGAGAGAAAATTCATTCTAATTTCATTTAAAGTTGGGTGTACTGTAAAGTTTCATATACTTCATTGTGTTGAATTTGCCCTGATTTTTTTTTAACTCAACCTGACTCTCAGATACCCTGTTTTCACTTTGAAACGCTCATCCATTTTCTTCTTTGACTCTTGAATTTTGGCTCCAGGCAACCGGTTGGCATGGTTTTCTTTGGAAAAGCCATCTCTCCCTCCCACCAAGAGCCATTGCCATTCTTTCAGCAGACTCTTCCCATGTGTCCTTCTCCGTTCCTAACTCTTAATTAGGCTTGTGAGGCCATGTCGTTCCTCTCCCCCAGCTGCCCTCAAATGAGCAGGTCCCCATTAGACACCGCTGTGGGGGCTCATTAAGTCCAGAGCTTCTGGCTTCTTCACTGCGGTGAAGAAGTGGGCTCAACTTCTCAGGCTGCTCTGGCAGCTTTGCCTTAGGTCCACTCCAGACCCTCATCTCCCCTGAGGCGCTGCACTCTCTGGGCCTGGCCTGGATGATGGAGCCGCTTTGGCTGGATGGCGTGAGACACTGAGCATGGGATTCTGGGTGACTGAAGACTTTGAAGGAATGCCATTTCTCCCAGAGTCAAGGTCACTGATGGGCTCAGTGCGTGTGGCACCAGTGTTCACACTCACTCATTCCTCCCAGACGTGTTTATTGAGCCCTTCTGACAGGGCTGACGGACAGCGGAAGACTCAGTAAGAAGCATCTGGAACCTGTCTGTGCCCTTCTGAGCTGCAGGAAGACCAGTGTGCCTGATCATCACCTGTGACCAATGCTATGCCATAACCGACATGTGTTGCTTAGGGAAGGCTTCTCAGAGGAGGAAGTCAGTGAAAGATAATGGCAAAGGAAATGGCATTGGAGGCAATTCCTGAGGCATGAGAAGAGCTTTCTAGGCAGAAAACACGACTGCAGAGGTACTGAGGTGAATAAGGGAAATAGGTTTGCCATTCAACACAAAAGGAGATCTCCGCCCAGCCTGCTGTTGGTTTCTCAGTTCAGTCCTGCCTTTGCCCTTCCATCTGTCCATCAGACAGAAGAGTGTCTGTCAATCATCTGTTGACAGCACCAGCCGTTTGCACAGAGAGTGGAAGATGAGAAGGCTGTCACCTACTGAGACATTTGGAGAAGCGATCAAAGATCAGAAACTTCATAAGAAATCTGGCTTCGCACTCTGGTGTTCCAAAGAATTAGAGATTAGTAACATCGACTCATCTTTAGGACTTTTTAAGTCTTTGTAGTCATTTCTTCTGGTACGTGACAGACTCCTTTGAATGATGACAGGGCTAGGAGCAGGGCTATTTCCAAGCAGCTGGCTGTGTCCACATCTGGAACCATCCAGCCCAGTGAGCGAGGATGGAGGGTCATATGAACGATTGTAGCAAGGGGCCCAGGGCCTCCTACCGTGTACACCTTTCCGAGATGATCCCTCTGCAATAAATTCTTTCAATAAGACAGTATTTTGGCATGCTAACTGACCCATACTGAAAAGGTAATCAAGTGATGGGAAGGCAGGCTTGGTTTGCTTCTGTCTGAATCATTCTCCTCCTCCCTGAGATTCAGTACCTGACACCCACACAACTTAAAGCAGGAGAAGTTTATTTTGGCTCAAGTTTCAGTCCAGATTTGGTTGGCTCCATAGAAGAAACAGCATGACAGAAGGGCACCGTGAGGGAAAGGCTGCTTATGTTGTGAAGGCCAGGAAGGAAGGAGAAAAGCGAAGAGCTGGGAAGGGAGATGTGTTCTTCCAGGCCACAGCCCAGCGACTTGCCTCTTCCCATGAGGCCCCACCTTCTAACAGGAAGTCGACTCCAACACCCTAATAAACACGTGAGGCTTGGGACTCCATTGTAGAACTAAATCATAATGGTCCACAGATGCAGGGATTCCGGCCTCAAGGTCACAGGGATGGCAAATGTCAGAGTCTTTGATTCTAAAGCTAAAATCTTAGCCTCAGGATAATAATCAGCTTGCAGTTAATACCAGCCCGGCACAGGGGTTGCTCATTGCTGGGCACTTTTCTTGCCCTCTGTGCCTGCCCAATTCCCGTGGCCTGAATTTGCCCTTTCGCCTGGGATATCTGAAGCTGAATTGGACATTGTGCAATGTTGTCATCAAACAGTTATAGAAAAGATTTCTTTTAATTAATGTATTTCTTATTGCCTCCCTCTCCCCCAGCCTTTTTTGTCTCTGCATTTTAGGGACAACCTCATTCCGAAAGGTTTTGCCAGAGGTGGCTGTGTAATACACATTCACACCATGCCCCAGGCTTTGTCCGGGTTTCTCCAAGCTCCTCAGCCTGATCACACGCCCTGGGAGCAGGGGAACTGGCAGACATCCTCCAAGATGCTGGGCTGGATTAAGGGGCAGCACAGTAGTGAAAGGAAACTCGAGCTCTTTCCTCTTATAGCAGGGGAGTGTAGGGGTGACGATTGAATAGTATTTATTGTAAACGGCACAGGAGAAACACGGATCAGAGTGGATGCCGGCTAATTCTGTCCTTGTTGATCCTTACGCCAGACACGCTGATTCCTAACTCCCGTGGGTGACTCCATGCCACTGTCCTTCTCAGCAATCATTTAGCCCATGTGGTTGTTGACAAAGAGTTCTGTTTAAGAAGGCATCTGGTCACTAAATTCGCCCTTCAGTGTTTACACGTGGACAAAACAGTGTTGCCTGTGGTGAAACTTAATGATTCCTTTCAGATTCAGAGACCCACTTCTGCATCAGTGACACAGTGCCCTGCTTTTGACCTGACTTTATCGGCAAGGTGACAATCCCAATGTTGGCAGAACTTGTTTCTTGGTTAATATGGTGACCAAATCTATTTATATTCAGCCTGAACCTGAGATTCCAACTTACAGGCAATCAAGTACAGCAAAACCTCTTCTCTGCTGCCAATTTCTAGAATCCTGACGGAATGAAGGAAGGGCGAACTTGAAAATTATTAACTACAAGCATGATGCAAGAACTAATTGCCAAGTGGCACTCCGTGTAGAAGAAACAAATGGGCTTCCCCAGCCCACGCCCGCTGGAGCGTGCCCACTATGCTGGGGCGCAAGGCAGGCACCTTTAGAGGAAGTTGTAGGTGAGGCCCTTGTCCTCCGTGGGTCCAGGAGCCCCTCCTTATCCCCATCACCATCTGGTGGGTGGAGACTAATCTGACCAAAACGAGTGGATCACTGTGCTAGTTTGTCTTGACTGTTAATTTGAGAGGCACCCAGGAAATGAGTAAAACACAGCTGGTTGTGCTGGGGTGGGTCGTGGGCATGTGACCTGAGGGGCTGTATCTGGTACCTGGACCCTTATTCTCTGGTGTGCATCCTGGCTGCGCCCTGGCTTTCTTCTCCTATGTCTTCTGGCGTGATGATCCTACCTGGGAACCAGCTGACAATGGCCTGAAAGCTCTGAACCCATGAACCAGAACAAACCTCCCCTCTTTTCAGTTTCAGGTATCATAAATTTTGTACCAGCAACAGAGAGTGTGTTTTAGGCTCTAGCTCTAGACTCTAATAGACTTTTTATTCTTTTCCATGGATTGTTCTTTACCCACTCCTGGCTACATACTGAAAATCCCTCTCAGCCATGCCTGATTGTCTCCTGGCTTCAGATATCAGCTTAAGAATTGATGTCGCCAGGGGTCCAGGAACCTAGAATTCGGGTCAACACCACTTGAACAGATGACCCAAACCACAGCCGCATTTGTTGTTGTGCTTATTTTCAGCCATAAGACCAATGCCTCGGGCACTTAGTCCCTTGAATGGCAGACTTTTATGCCATTTGTGGTGGGCTTTTTGTGGTAACATTTGACAGACAAGATCTGTCCTCAGCTGTCTGCAGGTCAAGGGTTTGCTTTCATCAAACCTGGAAAAGCCTTCCATGAGCAGACGGGACCCTGTTCACTTTTGGAAGGGAGCAGAGTCAGCCGGGGATAGAGGTATGGACCTTGTAGTCACATGGCCCTGGTTCAGGGCCCACCTGCCTAGCTGTGTGATGTTGGGGCCGGTGTCACTTCTGGGCCTCAGTTTCCCCTCTGAGCTTCCTGTGAGTGATGCCCTCCTGTAACTGTGGTCCTCCTCCTCTTTTCCTTCCCTCTCTTCTTCCTCCCTTGCTGGCTTCCCTTGACCAGTGCTATCCCTGGGAGCACACAGAAGCCCCTTATCCAAAAAGTGAAATCAGGGAAAGACGAATACAACTAATACCAAAAACTTCCACTGGAAACGCTCGTTATTTATTCCACATAAAGTAGAAATTGTGAAAATGTGCTTACTTGGCAAATTTAGATTATAGTTGCAACTGTACTCAAGTTTTCCAAGCAAAGAAACAAATATAGCGGGCTTGGGGGCCAGGATTTTAATTAACAAAATTATCAAAGAGCACAATATAGATTCTTTACATCTAATTTCCTCAGAGTAATCACAGAGAGCCAAATATTTCTAGAGTTCTCCTCAGTTTCTCTAGGGGCTTCTCCTGATGTCTTGCTATGGAAATCATTCCCTTTGGAAGCATTTCTCATGTCTTATCTATGAAAATGTTTTTTGGGTTTTTTCTTTCCTTCATGGATCCACTACTTCTGATCAGTCTTAATATGCCAGGGGCTTCATATGTGATTGCGTCTGTTCTCTATCATCATTTTCATGGATTTTGTGAGATCTTGCCTTTTTCTCAGTGATGTTCAACTGATTGTGAGAACCGATTTACTTTGCACTTGTATTATATTGCCCGGTATTTATGATATTAGACAAAAAGATAGGGACCAAAGATGCGTGTAACTTTAACAACAACATTACTGATTCGGGGGGATATATTGGTAGAGCTAATTTTATAAATGGGAATTAAGATTTCTGTGAAGATGTGTGACTTCCCATGCAGCTGTGAGGAATTGGATAATTAATATCTAAAAATGGAAGTCACTCCTGTACTTGTATTTATTGATTGAATGGAGGGTAAATGTTTTCTTTAGTGTCTATATGTGCAAAATGAACATCAAGTCTTTCAAATCAGCCGGGAAAAGGATTTATCTAGTAGGATCCACTGCAGGCTGGGTTAATACTCATTGGAATCCTAGTATAATCTATGACATTGAGGTCTACAGTAAGTTTCTACAATGATGGACGTGCCCCAAAGAATAACCACCACAGAGGGTAGATTTGCAACATCTGAAATGTAATTTATGCAGCCTAGCAACTGAATTTTTAGTTGTCTTCCACTTTAATTACGTTAAAACTAAATATAAAACTACAGGAAGCACTGGTTATCATTATGGAAGCACAGCTCTGTGAGATCACCTCAGTGACCTGTAAATACAGAAAGCTTATCAAGATTCTGTCTAGTACCAGTGCAGCCAACTCTTTTGTAACATTTCTAGCAGGGCTTTTAATTTTCTGTCCATTCCACACAGTCAGTGTCTAGAAACAAAGGTCAGACCTTTTCAACCAACTCACTTCTGTCCTTCGGTGCCCAACCCAGGCTAGCTGGGAGCATAGGCAGGTCCCCCAGGAAACATCAGTGCTGTGGTGGCCTGGAGCGAGTAGGAATTTAGCTCAGGGTAAAGATATGTTACAAATTAAATGTTGCAGTCGGGTTCGTGAAGCTGCAATAAATAGAAACTGAGTTACATCAAGGACAGAATTAAGCCTTAAGTTTAAACTCCACAGCACTGTAATTAAAACTTAGCCTGTAGCAAATCATTCACTTGAGATTAAAGGAGTGTGGGGGAAGCAGAGGTTTGGGTTTACCTTGCTTTCCACAATTTATAAGTCTGTGCTACCAAAAAAGCCAACCGCCCTGCCCCCATGCCCAGCTCCCAATTAAAAACACAGTTTGAAAACTTTTAGGAGGCCGGAGAGGCCCCTTTCACAGAGGGCTGCCCCTTCCCCCTGCCTTAGCCTATGAACAAATTAAAAAATATTACCTGGTCCCCCGATGGCCCTCTGAGCAGACAGGGTGTTTTCATTAATACATCATTAGAGTAACGACACTGCGCTGGGGTTTGGCTTTCAAAACAGCCTGTACTTCAGCCACCACAATAGGCTCACAGGTCTCTGAATGCCATTCCTAGGAAATGTTTAGATCCTACAAAGGAAAGATGTAAGACAAAGTATAACTCATCATTACATTAATGCGGTCTTTTTACCCCAGTCTGGGTCATTCAAGGCCTGTTTTGCGTTCTGTGTTTGTTACTTTTGCAGAGTCCTCACTGGGGTTTGCCCAGCCGTGGCCTTGCAAGTCCCCTCCACAAAACTGGTTTTCTCTCGGGTGCAAAGCACATCATTCTGTGGACTCAGAACTGTGTTTTGTTTTATTTCTAGACTGTGAACTGTTACCTCATAGACAATAATGGATTTATCCTGGTGTCTGAAGACTATACCCAGGTGAGTGGAAAAGTCCTTCCAACACCAAGGAAGGAGCTCAGAATGTGCTTGGGTCACAGAGAACAATTATGGTGTTAAAACTTGGAGACATTGGTCCACGTGTGAGGGGGAGATTATAAAACCTTATTTCCATCTCTCAGAGGATGTCACAGCCCACTTCCCAGCAGGCCCCAAAGAGTTTTTACGTCCCAGTGGGGCCTCACTAGAGAGGTGGCAGAGACCAGGGTCTGTTCTCTTACTCATAAAACGTCCAGTTTATAGAACTCTCTCTACCTCAGAATTGTCTATACCACATAAAGAGTTTTTGCCCTAAGGGGTAGAGGTGCCTTAACAAATTGGGCAACATTAAGATTTTCTCCCTCTAAATATTTTACTTAAGTGCAACATGTGTGCGCGCGCACACACACACACACCCTTCTACATAGTCTTCATTGTTTATGGCTTTCTTTTGGGTTTTCGCTGTCGTTCAGAGATTAACTTGAGCTCTCGGTATCTATGTACAAGGATCCAAAGAGAAACAAAAAATAATCTTTATATGATTGAGCCATGTGTGGTGTGCAGGTTGGAGAGAGAGAAAGCAAGCAAGGTGAACTGGAGCACAGAAACATCCGCTGGATTTGGGAATCCAAAGAAGAATTAAAGTCAATAATGTGATAGAAAAACAGATTTTCTGCATTTACATTGTTCCTACAATTAGGAATTCTGTTAGTGTATTAAGGTAAGGTGAAATACAAACAAGTTCGGCACTGCAGCATTATAAATAGTATTAGCAGGAGAAACAGATGGTTTCTGGTGCATGTTCTCTTCCTGAACTAGTTTTAGGATTATCGGCACATTACTGAGTACGTCCGGGCCTCTGGAAAGGCTCTGTAAAATGAGAGTTGCTGACTGTACATAGCCCTGATATTGGAGGATACTGATATTCTACAGGGCACCCACTTCTCCATCATTGAAATTTTTTTAGGATCCAACACTGTGATAGGCCCAATAATGCTTAATAAGGTGGCCTTGAGTGTGACTCTTTAGAATCTGTGCTTACTGGTTTGTTCATCTACGAACCATGACTTTGGGAAACTTGAGGAACTGTGGTTCCACCGCTCCTCTTATCCTTGTGTGAGGATTTTAAATGTACCCTGAAAAACATTCCCAGGCACAGTTACCTCCCCTGCTGAACATCATGGATACCGGGCAGCTGGTGGACAGGAGATAGGGCGAGTGAGCCCATGGAACAAGCCACCCTCGAAGCAGCAGCACGATCCATCCACCTGGGGCAGTGGTGGCGAACCTATGGCACGTGTGCCACAACCGGCTGTTTATTATCATTGAAAGCACTAAAAGGTTCACCATCCCTGACCCAGGGTCCTGTGCCATTTGCTGGGGGGAGACACTGAGCTATTTGGGAATCTCTAGAGTGAGTACCCACGTTAATCTCCTGGGAGGAGGAGCTCTACACTGTACCATAGCTGTGTAGGGCTGAGATAGCCTGGCACAGGGTACAGAAAGGACAGAGCAGATGTCTTCCAGTGGTAAGTCCTGGACTGGCCAACAAACCATTGAAATAGGAACTCAGCACTGTAAAGGAGCCACAGCCGTGCAGAACTCTGCTCTCTCTGCCCCTGGAATAGGCCTGCAGCACTACCCAAGAGCCTGCCGCCTGCTCAGCCTGGGCTTGTTTGATATTGTCTGGCTTCCTGCACCCCAATTAGGATAGTTCTTCTTCATCTAACAATCAGTTCCACTGACTCTGGCATATTTACACACAGAAAATCCAAATGTCTTTCCTGCTCATAGCAGCAACACATACCATGCTTTGCCAAAATTTCTCAAGTTCTCTTCCAGTGAAAAAGCGCTTCATACAGTCAGAGAAACCTTGCTTCCTCCCTCCTCCTCCTCCTCCTCCTGCTTCTCTCCTTCCTGACTTTTCACTGAAGTCTATATATGTGTCTTACTGGCCTGGCAAACTCAGCAGTGCGGTTGAAATCACTCAGTTTGTTGAAGTGGAATGGGGGCTTAGTTGATACAATGCCTAAGGAATGCATTTGATTTGGACTCTTGTCACACCCTCCACCCGCACACGCAGAAGCTATAAATCCTCAGGGCTGGCACAGCAGAGATGAAGGTTACCTACCACTCTACTCTGGCTCGCTCCAGGGTGTTGGCCAGAAGCCTCGTTCCTCTGCAGGGCATTGGGCTTCCCATGGATCCCTCCATCGTAATAGTCCCAGAGCTCTGGATGATGTGCATCCTTCATTCCAAACTTTAAGCTTTGTCCATCATTTGTAAATCTGAGCCAGCAGCAAGGGGTAGGCTTGCAAGAGCTTCAGCCTTGAGATGACCCTGAGACGGCCCCAGATGCGGAGGCAGACCAATGGAAGACTGACTGGCATCCTGTCTGCCCAAGGGTTTGGACATACTTCACAGCCTATGCACAAAATGGGAATGTCCCTCAGAAAGTGATTTTGAGAAAGGATGGGTTCTCAACTATAAAAAAATTGCAGGGCTGAGGAAGATGATTGCTTGTATTTTCCTAAACAGGTCACCCAGCAATTATAAAAAATTCTGTTATTGCTGCTTAGGAAGCCCTTTCATAGCCACATTCTCTCTGGGAAGGAGCATTTTCATCACAAGGAATTATGTATAGGTTAAGGCTTCCTTCATCCGAGGGTGAGGGGGTGGGTGGGTGGAGCGTGTGTGTGCACCTGTGCACATGCGTGTCTTCACCTCTGCGCTCAGCATGTTGTGCACCCTCGCCCAGCCCATGCATTGCGGAGACATCCGTGTCTTCTCACTGCTTGGCTCTGCAACCCTGGAGCTGATCATTACAACCATTTCCCCGTTCACATAACAGTAGCCACGAAGACCTACGTTTGGCTCCTGTCAGTTCCAGAATGCTGACTGGTTTCCTCTGCTTTGGTTTCTCTCTGCTGTTTGGGTCCATTATTCATCCACACTTCCTCACATACCTTCTCTTCTTCCTCACAGACTGGAGACTTTTTTGGTGAGGTCGAGGGAGCTGTGATGAACAAATTGTTAACAATGGGCTCCTTTAAAAGGTAAGAATTTTATAGTCCTCTGAGTCCCCTGAGAAAGTTTGCCTAAACAAAATAAAACGAACCAAGATCAAATAAAGCAAGCCCAGACTTGACCCTATCGCTGGTTTCTACTTGTGTTCATGCTTTGGAAGATCTCCCCGAAATTTGATGCCTGCCTGCCCATGAGTATTAAGGTTCTCCGAAACTCAGCCCACAAAGAGTTTCCTGTTCCCCCAGCATGGAATTTAATGGATGCTAATGCCCTAGTTGGAGTCCGCACCATGAGATGATTCTGTCAGGCCTAAGCAAGTCACCGTGAAGAATAAGAAAAGTTTTCACCTGGTTCGAAAGCAATTGTTTTGTCTCACCAACAAAGCAGGGAAGTTGACTAGGCATCTGGCACTCCAGGGTGGAAGGTAATGCCTACATAGAGACTTATTTACACAGTTTTAGAAAATCAGGGAAATTTCTCAAAGTCTTCTTCCGATGGAAGTAAATTTAAGACCCCTGCTGGAAGAAAACCCAGATGGTACCAAATGTCATAGGTTGGGGTCCTAGTCACCTAGTTCTGAGAACTATCCTAGATCCTGAGTGAAGCTTGTGTGAGGGCCACTTCCTCCTGGCTCCCTGTCCTCATGGGCAGGCCAGACATGCTCTTGGAGACACCAGAGTCTATGGAAAAGCTGTCACCCGAGTGTGCCAAGGACTCCTCTGGAAAAGCCAGTGTTGTCCCCTTCCCTTGGCCATCCAGAAAGAACGGCAGCCTTTGAAGTTGACCCTTAATGGCATATTTGATGCCACTGAATGTCTAACAACAGGAAGGGAAAGGATGGGCTCCCAGCACCTGTGATGTAAGAGCCATGGCCCAGCTCTCGGGGACGGGGAAGGGGGCGTGCCCACAAGCCCTGGTTTACCACTCCCCAGCAGCTTCAGGGCTACAAAGTTTTAGCCCCAGAAATCAGACTTTTAAGCCAGACAACAAGACCAACAAAGTGCTGTGCTGAAAGCAGGGAATTCACAAATGATGACCCAATCTTTGAAAGACCACAGCTTGTTTGTACCAGGAGGGAGCGGGAAAGTAATGATATAAGAAACTGGCAGGAGTCCAGCCCTTCTGCCCTCCCTAACACACTTGCCTGCTCTTGGGCCTGCCTGGAGCACATGTCTTTCACTCCTGCCCAGTTCTCCCCCAACAACTCAAGCAACAGTCTCCTTTGCCAGGACCCATCGTACTTCTGCTTAAATATTCTGCTTGGACCTGGTTTGGGGCTTCTGTGGGGTTTTCTGTGACAGCTGCTGGACCCTCTGCCACCTAGGACTTGCACTGATGGTTCCTATCTTTGCTGAATGTGGACATTTATATCAGGTTAACTTGTTTTCAACTAGGTGGGGGGAAGAGACAAAGGATGAAGAATAACCACACGTGTTTCTCATTTGAAAGTACATTTTTCAACTCTTTTAACAAATCCATTTTCCCCATTTTCCTCTTGGATATTCCTTTCAGACTGGTTTGTGGGAGAAAAAGAAAGGTTATATTAGAATTTCAAACTACTAGTCTCTCCTTAATGTGGGTGAAGTGTGGTGGGTGTGAATCTAGAAGTTTATTTTACTGCGAGAGTAGCCAACATATTTGAAAAAAGGAAGGAATGGGCTTTTACTCGATTATCACAATGACTGACGTTACGTAGGAGTTGGTTGATGAATATCCTAGGCCCCTTTTGCTGGGGCGGTGAGTTTGAGGGTCAGACAGATTGACGTCAAGTCCAGGCTCTGACATTTACTAGCTGCATGACTTGCAATAAGTCAAATTATATCTCCAGTGTTTGGTTCTTATGTGAAAACAGAAGGTGATAATAATAATTTCTTGCAAGGGTGGCTGTCAGAGTAATGATATAATAATAAGCATACAATTCTCAGCGTGGGCCTATATTACGGGCTCTGTGACTTGTAACTGCTGCTTAGATACCTGTTGCTGTGGATCTTTCCTTGGTCTTGGCTTTGCTTTCCATCTGGCATGGGCTGACACTTCTGCTCCATTAACATACCCATGACACCTGGCACTAGGTCTCATGCTGGAGAGCTGAAGACCTTGAAATCAGACACAGCCTCTTTCCCACAGGTCCTTCTTCTTGAGGGCATAAAAGATCAACAGTCCTTCATTTCAGAAAAGATGTGTATTTCAGAAACACCTGAAAGTAGCCAGAAAGAGCTGCCAGTGCTTTGGGTTGTAAGTCGCACACTCTGGGCCATACCCTAAACACAGGGTACCCTGGGGTCTGTGTTGCTTGGAGAAATGTTTGGCCCAGGACAGACTGTTCAGTTTGCCAAGCTGACCTCTTATCGCAACATCTTGGACTCACCTGATTGGCATGGTGTATCTTGATTTGATCTGTTTGTACTCTGGCCTCGTCATCTTCTCCAGAAAGACCAGGCTCACAGAGGAGAAGACCATCTCTCCCCATCAAGTTCTGTCTGCCTCTCTCACTGCCCCTTTGGGGAAGTGACGTGATGCTGGCCTGCACGTGGCAAGGAGCCTTCTCCTTGATTGTTCTGACCATGTATTTGGTGACCTAATGGCTGTTCTACTAGGCAAGTGGAGAAGAGGGAAGGAACACTCACTTCTGGGTCAGTGGTGCCACAAGGGAAGAAACTTAGTGATTCCTGTGAACAAGTAAACAGCTCAGGAGGATTCTGGTAAAGTCTTGCAGCAATGTATGAAACTATTCCAAAGGGCAAAATGGCCACCCTGAGTCTCTTAGCTGACCTGACCACCTCCCCACTCACCTAAGATTTAGTGCCAAGGACCAAAATCAGAGCAGAAGCGTCAGCAGTGTGGAGAGAGCAACCTTACTGCCTTCCCTGGGCACCTGCCGCACACAGGCTGGGTTGCTCACTTGATGGATCTTACCTCTTACACACGTTCCAATAACTCTGTGGGACAGGAGTAAGCAGGCCAGTTGTGTAACGTTAGGACCCAGTGCAGTAGGAAAGTGTGGTGCTCTTGTTCAAAAAGTTTCAAGAATTCAAAGACATACACACTCACATGCTCACACACATGCACACCTTTCAGAGCTGGCAACTGAACCCGGGGTCTTTACACTGAACTGCTTCCCCAGCCTTTTCTTTATCTTTGCTTTTCTTTACTTTTTTGAGACAGTTTCACTAAGTTGACCAAACGTGGCTCCAACTGGCTCTCCTTCTGCCTCAGCCTCCCAGACTTCTGAGATCACAGCCTGTGTAACCATTCCCATGTAAGCACAGGCCGTTCTGTGTGCGGGCTTGTGTGAAGATGCAGGTGGTGTACCCCTGAGGCTAGCCATGGGTTTCAATACACCACAAGTACATCTCTGTTACGGATGGAAATACAGAGGCTTAGAAAGATTAAGAGCTTGCACCGTCTCTGTTTAGCAGACCCGAATTCCTATACCCCACGGTCTGAACCCAGAGATAACTTTCTAGCTTTTTTCTTTCCCGCTTCCCTGTGCAGGCCTGTGTGGGAGACTCCCCAGGCTGGGCTGAGAGATGCCACTTGGCTGAGGAAGCTGTTGGCTCAGCCGGGTTTCATCTGCATTGGCAGAATCTCCAGGACAGGAGGCCAGCAGAGATAAGATTGCCCAGATTTCTCTAAGTTGAAGTTGTCACATCCTTAGGCCCAGCCCATGTCCCCCGGCTTCACCCATTTTCCTCATACAGATGTGCCTGATCGGCTTTTCATGTGATATTCTAATCGGAGAACATCAAATGCTTCTCCAGTCTTACCACTGAAAGTGAGCAGACCCCTGACGAGTGACTGATTTGGTGGGGGCTCCCTTCTAGCTATTTTCCTGTTCCACTCATGTTCATGACTAGGAAAGGCCTTGTTTCGTTCTTCTCACAATTCACTATGATATTGACTGTGACAGTCTCCCTCTTGGAAATACTTAGAGAAAAATGAAGTGTCAAGATCCTTTTGTTACAGTTATTTATGCCCCCTTGGGCCTATCCTTATCTCCAGGGATGCAAATTCAATATGGATAAATATCCAGGGAAAAGTGGGAAAAAATGTATAGTCAGTCCTAGGGAGGACTAGGGAGGACTGGAAGGCCCTGATGGGACCCTCTGTGACACTCTGGTTTTGAAATATACCAGATTGAAACTGTGTGTCTTGGGACAGATTTCTTGGCCTCTCTGAGCCTAAGTTACTTCACTGAAATAGGGACCATGGTGAATTTACTGAGAATTAGCTAATTACGATAAGTGAAAATGCTTCCAAAGTGCAAAACTGCGCAAACAGGAGGTAAAATTACCCTTGAGTAAGAGTTCCTGATGTCTGAGGGCTTTTTGTTCATTTGCCTCCTGTTTTGTTTTGTTACTGGTGACTCCCAAAAGGTGATGCTACACAGCAGCTATCTCAGTGGACCTGTGGGCCTGGGCCCTGTTGTGAATTGACGTCTCTTGGTGAGGGGGGGCTTTTGAAACCCACCTGTCCTCTAGCTTCACCCCGAGAGACTCATACGCAACTGGCCCGGGAGAGAGCTGAGGCACTGGTGCTCTTCATCACCGTCCCTGTGACTTGTACAAGCAGCCAAGGTCAAGGAGTAGGAAGCTCCTGGAATCCAGGGTAGCTGCTGCCTGCTTAGAAGTTGCCTGGTTTTGGGTAACTTTAAGTCCCTAGTTTCCTCTGTAGCCAAATTGCAGTAAGAAAGTATTTTACTACCCACACATAAATGTTAAAGGGCAATTGGAGTGTCTCAGGCTGGAGGGTACACACACGGCCCCCGGTCTGGCCTCTGCAGTGTGGAAGCTGAGCCTCCTGTCTGCACACCCTCACCTGTGTGACTATGGGAACCTGTGGCACCCCGGTGGCTGGCTTGCGGCTGACAGTGCTATGACCCACAATGTCTGCCCCTTCTGTTTCCTCCTCTTACGGACTCTCGAGCAAGCAAACAGAAAGGTCTGGACAGATCCCTTCCTAGACACAAAAGCCCCTGGCTCATCTTCCTGGGGTCCAGTATCTGCATCCATTCCTTAGGGAGTGTCTCATGGTTGCTCTTTCCTAGGGCTTTCTGGCCCCACCAATGCTAGAGCAAAACACAAGGATATGGACATCGAGAACAAAACATGGTTCCTTCTCAGGAAGAGCATCCTGCTGTAGCAAAACACCCAGTAGATTACCGGGTAGACGGTGGGCCTTTGCCCTCTTCCCTTTTCATCTCTTTCCTTTCTCTCTGAGAGTGATAGCTCCCCAGGCTTCCACAGAGCAGGGCCCTAGCTTCAATGTGAGGTGCTAGCTGTTAGGTAAGGGGGGCAAGTGTGACTTCTAGCACATGTAGGCCAGGGAGATGGAAGAGATCATTGAGATACGTTCAACACAAGCCCCGAGAAAAGATCATCAGCCTACAGAAAACAGGTAAAGAAATAAATCCTCGCTGAAGGATGAAAGAGGGCGGTTGCTTTTATCAAATCCTGGAAACTTGTGATTTGCCCTGGGGTTTTACTTTCACCAAATGTTCATATGGTTTCTGGGAAAGGCCAGATGGTCTTTCTTTCTGTGTCTTTTGATATCTTCGGTTCTTTGTGTATCTAATTATGCTTGAAGGCAGGAAGGCCAGTTGAACGCACCTGGCCTTTGGCTTGCAGGGAAATGGACGGCTCCATGAAAATTTGCTTTTGCTTTGGGGTTCCCAATAGTGTGTGTGTCTCCCCCCGACTTTCTCTTCCCCACCCATTGGTTATGTATGTGTTTTGTGTGGAGTTTTTTGGGTTTGTGTGTGTGTGTGTGTGTGTGTGTGTGCTTAGTACAAGAAAGGAGCATTCACCCCTCCAAGTCCATTCATATTTTCCCTGTGGGGCCTGGTTTTGTTGATTCACATGATTGAAATGTGTAGACTCTGCTGTAGTGGACCTTTCTGCTGTTTCTAAAAGGTGACACATCCAGACTGAATTGAGACCTAGACCATTCCTACCCATGTATGCAGTGGGATAAGAAGCTGTCCCAACTTTGAGAAGCACTCTACATTTCAGCACATGAGCTGGCCTTGTAGTCCACAGCATGTTCAAGGAGGAGTCTGTTTCCTTGGGACGGCTGCTGTCCTCCATGCCACTGCCCTCCCGAAGGCTGCTGTAACGAATGTCATGGCTCACTGGCTCCCCACTGACCAACCATTTGTGCCCAGTACGTTTATCAGAGGTGGCCTTGAAGAGAACAGGGAGACTGCTTGGCTTAGACAGATGTGTTTCAGGAATACACTTTGTGGAATGCAGAAGTATGGAGATTTCAGTGGACTCTTCTGTAAAATTCTAAAGCTACTACCTGAGAACCCTGATTACAGCTCTCATTTTTCCGCATGGGGACAGCCTATCTCATTTATTGAAAATTAGCGAAGGCAAGGCATTATTCCAAGCACTTAATGTGCATTTCCTTAAGAAAAAACATGGAAACTTCAGGAAGTAACTGCTCTCATTATTTCCATTTGACAGGAACTGAAGTGAGAGCTCCGAGCATGTAAATAACTTGGCAAGTTTACCCACAAAAAAAAGTTAGGGAGATGGAATTTGAACTCCTGTCTCTCATTCCAGAGCGTGTCCTCCTAGTCATCATTGTTCTTTCTCCATAGTTGGAGCAGACTAAAATATTTTATGCAGTCACATGTGTTCTTCCTCAAGAAATAGTCAAAGAAAATCTTAAAAATCAAACTTGGGAACCAACCAATATATCAGAAAATTGGTTCCGCTACAAAACAATAGAAAATTCCTAAATAACAAGGGATTAAAAAACATAGGAGCCTTTTTCTTATTGTGAAGGAAGTTTGCAAATACTAATTTCATCATAGACCCAGGACCACCACTCTTTTTCTATCTTCCTGCAAGTCGGCTTTTAACTCAAGGTGACTTCATGGTCCTGTGTACCTGCCAGCAGCAGCTGTCATACACAAACATGGGCAGAAGTAGAATTCAAGGAGATCCAAAATGTCTAAAAGGCCAAATATATGAAATCTCTTCACGAACACTTACTTTAATCAACTTATAAGTGTACTAAGCAGCCTCTCCTGAAATACATATGACTAACCAAACTGGTTTGTCTCAGTACAAAGGAACTTTGGGAACTGTGCATATTGAAAAGCCAGAGTTCTGCTTGCTAGGAGAGACTCAATATGGGGAGATTACACTTAATCTCCATCTCATCCAGCACAACTGAGTTTACCTCAATGCATGCAGGTCCTCTGGCTTCCCATGGCATCCGCTTGAGAAATCTGCAAGAGATGGGGCTGTGTTCACAACTCCTGGTCTCTCCCCTGCCCCATGAGCCCATTATAGTCGCAAACACAAATGGTCATGGCCACCATCTCACTCCCCCGTCTGCCTGCCTGACCCCAGACAAGGAGAGCAGGTGCTCAGTGATGTCATCCCTGCTATTGAGAGTGACACCAGCACACCCCAGAGTCTGGTGTCTACAGACAAGTCAGGGTTGTGCTAGGCACCGTGCAAGCATTATTTTGGTGCACTTGCCGCAAAACATAGACACAGTTTTATGAGCATATAGATCCCAAGGTTGCTTCCCAGGATCTAAGTTTCTGGTCTCAAATGGATCTCCCATTAACTTATTCCTAAAGCAGAATTCAGCTGTTTATTCAGAAACACAAAGACATTTTGTATTTTCCATGCGGGATAGATTGTGATTCCACCTTCCCCTGCAGTTCAACAAGTAATGCTGATTTTCATGGAAGGCCCAGACAAGCAAGCAGCTAGGTACACTTAGTAGACACCCATGAATTTGGTCCGCATCGAAGCAGACGTGGCTAGGAGAGTAAGGATCCACTCTGAGTGGGGACAGAGCCTATTGAGAAGCTGGGAGGTTGCTCACCTCTCAAGGTCATGTTTCTCCAGAGAACCTTCTCTTAGCTCTGGGCCTTCAAGCTTGTTAAATCCGAGCTGCTCTCCAGGCTGATAGGGAGCTCTGTTGGTCCTTGAGGCTGGCAGATGGCACCTACTGTTTACTGAATCATGACGAGACTGGGGTGCATCTCTAGGAACATGAGTCCAGTTCTTGCTGGCAGAGTATTTACAGTCAGACAGAGAGAGGGTGAAACCAACTCCCACTGAAATGCAAGTGGAGAGAGTTGCTCATGTTACCCTTCCTGAAGGAATTTAAAAAATAACTTGCCCCAGGCCGCCCAGGCAGCCACGTATATGAGAAATGCTTTGAAGTTCCTCAAGGCATTCTAAAGGGTGGCCAGGACTGACAATCGCAGTGTTAGGCAAATGCCAATTTGTATGCTCACTGGTGTCCTTGGGAATCACAGCTACGTTTACATTGGATTTTACAGATTCTTCTGATGGGCCTCTTCCCCGTGAGCTCCTTACGGGGCAAGATAGCACTGGGAAATCTATGTTTGAGAAGCAATTGAAATATGCAGCTTTAAAGTCTGAGAAGGGCTGGTACTATGGTGGTACAGTGCATGCCTAGCACACTCGAGGCCTCACAACAAATATCAGCAACTGAAGTATGAGATATCTGGATGGATAACTTATCCTCCGTGCTTATTACGGTGGTGACACCTGTGGGCCATGACTTCCCCTTTCAGACCAAATTTCCTATGACATTAAATGTACCTATGTCCCTAACCTCAGAGAGAATGCCAGCATTACTGGCAGAAAATAATTATTTCTTACTGTTATTGCCCTTATGGCCTGAGATGTGGATGAGATCATGAACTATGGCCTTTGTAAAAAAACAAAACAAAACAAAACAAAAACACTGACGGCAAAAGGTGTTGATTTCATGCTTTTTTTTTTTTCTTTCTTTTCAATACTGGGGATCGAACTCAGGACCTTGCACTTGCCAGGCAGGCACTGTGCTGCTGTTGGTACTGCTTTCATTAGATCTACACGAAATGAGTGAAGTCTCTTCATGGTCCCCTTTCGGTGTTCTGCAGTGGACCCTACGTGCCTGCCTGCGAGCAGTGCAGCCACCTGCTGATGATGGGTGCTCGTTATTTAAATTGGTTTTTAGTGATTTCCGGTGAGAAGATTCAAAGGCAGTGAGGCGGGTTGTAAACTCAGTTGTGCTCGAGGTTTCGTGTCTTGCTGATCTGTAGGCACTGTGCTGCATCAGGGAGAATGTTGTGCTCGAGGTTTCGTGTCTTGCTGATCTGTAGGCACTGTGCTGCATCAGGGAGAAGTTGCTGTGGGATTCGGTCCGGTGCATGCAGCAGGGAAAGGGTCTGAGGCTTGCAGTCATATCAACAGCTGAGCTGTCCACAGGCCTGGCTTTCCGAGATGTAAGTATGAGTTAGGCCTTCCCATGCTGACCCTCCCTTTGTTAAGAATTTCCTGTGTTCCTGCTCTGTGCCCTTCCACTTGCAAGTTAAAGCTGCCCCCGAGAACATGTTTTATAGCTCAACAAAGAATGCATGTTTCTAAATGCAACCTCAGTGAGTCACTTTGCTTTTCAGAATTCAGAATTGCTTAATTATGTCCCAAGATGGGTCTTTATGTCAAATACCTCCCTGTTTTGCTTCTGGAGCTGTATTGCAAATATTAACTTGCTTTGTGATTGATTTTAGGCTAAGCATGTAGCCAAAGTGAGCTTATTTAATGAGTCAGTGCAGCTAAATGATCTGGCCTCGTGGCAAATAGTAGGTGTTTAATAAGTGTTGATTGCTAACAAACACCATTGCTAACCAGTGCGAAAGAACTGAGCTTATAACTTTAATTCTTAGAGAAATTCTTAGGGGGAAAATCCTGGTTTTTAGTTGTGGTTTTTGTGTAGCTGGAAAAGAATGGCGTCTGCAAAATAATTACACACAAGTCTTAACACCACGAGCCCGACCTTGGAGGGTTTTTACCCAGCACAGGGCCACAGGGCCGTGCAGGGGTCTGTTTGTGTTGCTGTGAGCTGCTGCTTCAGAGAGTGCATTTGCCTTTTGTCAGAATGTCAGAGAGACCCGCCTGGGGAGCGCAGTGATGCTAATGATAAGGTCTCTGGGCTGCAGGCCCAACCACTGCAGTGGCGGGGCGGTGATGTCATGGGGACAAAGGAACGTTATCTGTGAGGAGAATAAATCCTGCTGTGGAGTCGGGCTGCCCACCATTCTCGGGGCTTATTTTAGAGCCGAATGAAAGCAGGCAATTATCATGTTCCTTAACTATAATCAGCTGAACAGGATGCAGGTAGCCACAAAATGGAGTTATTTAAAACAGAACAGAATCACTTCAAAAAGGGTAATAATCTGGAAGACTTTCTGCACCATCTACTTAAAGCTATCTACATGTGGAAAAGATAGGGAAGTCTTCCTCTGTAACCTTCGCAGAGGTGAAAGTATCAGAAAGTCTCCTTTGCAAAGTAAAAGACGGAGGCTCCTACCTGGGCACTGCTCCCAAGGAATTCAGTTTGGCCCCAGCAAGTAGGATTAAGTTTGAAATGACCCAGGGAGAATCCTGAGGGTCTCGCCCCTGTCCATCTGGGTGGTTACCATGGTAAGGGACACTGGCAGCCCAGCCCGCTGATCTTGTGAGCCAGCTGGTCCCTCCTGGCTGGGAGACTCCTAGATGGTTCCTTGGCTTGAGGCACACATTGATTCTGGATTATTAGTTATCGTGAGACCTTAGTAAGCAGGATTTCCTGTGTGATTCCAGTAAGACCCTGGAACCGGGCACAGGTCTGAATTCTTAGCGTTTCCAAGGATCTTCCTGGGCCTGCTTCTGAACAAAAGCTGAACCGAGATGAATTCACCGCCCCCCCCATAATTGTGTTCACTAGGGTTAGCTGGATAAACCTGGGAACATTATTTGGGTGACTAAGATTTGGTTTATCCTCTAGAAAATGAGAATGATTAGAATCTGTCTTGTAAGGATGCACTCAGAAGAGTGCCTTGTGTAAAGCTGTTGCAAAGATAGAATACAATAGACAGCTGTAGTTAACTGCGGTCTTTGGCTGGGTGCCCAGGGACAGACGTTCCTGTGGCATCACCTAATAACCCTTCACAGCTTCTGAAGGTGCCTGGTACTGCCGCAACAAGCATGAATTTCACTCTACGTTTCATATGCCAATGAGCTAAGAAAGCAAGACCCATCTATCTTCCAGCCAGCTGGGCAAAGCCTGGATTGCTTCCCACTGCATTAAACACCAAACACCATGTCATTATTTAATAGTGGCAATGAAAACTATACTAATGATGATAACAGAAGCTGCAGCCCTGCCTCCTGTTAGACGCCAGGCACTGCACTAAATGCAATGCACCGATGACTTCTGTTGCCCCTCCAAATATGAGGTTAATCCTCTTAACCTCATGCTCCTGTCACTGAACTCTGGCACAAGGTGCAGCTGTGAGGACGGTGGGACGAGGATGAGCCAATACCAGTGCTTGCCAAAGCGTAGGCTGCCCTTGTAGCGACAGAGTGCCTGCACAAGTCCTTTGGGCAAGGATAAGACAAGTAGCACAGAGGCCAAGTCAGGGATTGGTTAGAGTTGTCTGCTGTGTGTGCAGTTGATTTTGTGGCCTATCTGGGCACATTTCTGTGAGAATGGCTCCAAGTCTAATGCTTGACCAGTTCACAGTTCTTCTTTCTGTTTGCATAAGCAGTACTCCTTGCTTGCATTGGATCAGGAAAAAAGCAAGGGTACAAGGAAGGAGAAGTACTTTGTTGGAGGGGCTTTGGGGATCCCTGGGGTTCCCTTGGGCTTTACTGCTGGAGGAATACTGTGTTCTGTTGGGTCAGGAGCTGGCTTCCAGGTGTGGCCAGTTTCCTGAGTGGTGCCCATGGTGGTCTGTGTTTAACCTTCACCTTATTTTTTCCTTTTTTTTTGTACCATGGATCCAACTCAGGACCTTGAGCTTGTGAGGCAGGTGGCAGCACCACTGAGCTAAATCCCCACCCCTCTGCACCTTATTTTCCAGATAGGAACACCTTCACATCACATTTTGCAGCTAACCTCTCAGTTCTGTCACCATTTGTCCAGGATATGTGCAATGAGGCAATCGCTCGTGCGTTCAGCCTTTAAAAACTGAATCCCTTTTCCATGCAGAAGGCTTTGCTAGGTTCTAGGAGTAAGCCTAAGATAAATCCTACATCTCTTCTCACAGGGAGCCTTTATTTTAGACTTCCTTCTAAGCACAGCAGTAAGGCCACTCAGCTTTAAACACCGTGTTCTTCTGGAAAGGAATTCCTCTGGGAAGAATTTCATATAGACATTTAGGAGTACTTGAATTAAACTATATAAAGATTTTATTTCGCAGCTGCTGCATGAGTCAGGCTGGTCTTTAGGTGTCTCTGCAATGGGCTACTAGGGAGGGAAGCTGGAGGGTACAGGTCTCCTTTTGCTACAACTTCTGAGTATGGAATGAGGCACTTGTTTTTGTGAAGTTTCTGATGGCGAATACCTCAGTTATAAAGCAATACATTTAGAGCTACAGTTTTATCACAGTGAATTTTTTTAAAAAGTCCACTTTCTTGTCTCATGAAGTGCACAGTTTTAGAATAATATAATAAGCTGTTGTGGTGGCAGTGTGCGATTGGAGGGCATGGATCGAGATTACAGGCGTACCTTGGTTCTCTACTTACTTGAAACTCGTCTAATTTGGTACTCACGTTTTGATGGAAGTTTTGTCCTAGATTTGGTACTAGAGATACAAGCTAGAACTTGTTGCTTTTGGTACGGTTGCACCTCCCAGAACCAATAAATGATGAGTACCAAGAGAGCCCTGTACCTGCTGTGAGCCAGTTGGCTCCCCACAAATTGTCACAATGCTATGCTTGCTTGTTCCAGGCCTGTTTACTGCACTTTGAGAAAAACAGATGTTCTTGCTGTTTTTTAACACCCAGTGGCCTTTCCGAGGCCTAATCCATCGTGATTCCAACCACGGCCCAAATCCGCTCCCCTAGAGTGTTCTCCCCTTGGACTGTCTCGGTACACGGCAGCCATCTTTGTTTTAGACTGAGGTAACAGATGCATCAAGTGAGGGGGCTTCTCATTACCCTCTGTCCTTCCCACTACCTCATTCTCTTTGTCCTTCAGGCTCTATGTGGTGACGTGACTATCTCCAGCGGTGGACTCCGCCATGTTCCTCACTTGTCATTCGCTCCTCCTCAGGCTTCCGTTGTGCTTGTGCCTGTGGAACTTGAAGATTGTGCCGGTTCAGACTACTGTGATGCAACAGCATGGGGCCCCACATTCTCACTGAGCTAAGCTCCTGTCCATTCTGTCCTACAGAATTACCCTTTATGACTACCAAGCCATGTGCAGAGCCAACAAGGAGAGCAGCGACAGTGCCCACGGACTCCTGGATGTGAGTACAATCAAGTCTCTTGCTCAGAAGACAGCTGCACATTTCTGACTGTATCTCCTTCCTTAGGGTAGTCAAGTTTATCTGTTTTCTAAACCATAAATATTTTAAAGGTGTTTCCTGACTTGACGTATTAAGAAAGGCTACTTCTGTTTAAACCTAAATCTGGTGATTATATGAATGAAAACCCCGTCTAAAGTCTTTGATGGATGAATCCAATGGCTCCGTTCTGATTTGAAAAAGCAGAGAATTTTTGTCAATTCTCTCTTTATTAGATAAAAGAGAATTTGATTTCTTTCAGTGGAAATCTTTTTTTTATGTTGACCATCTTCTTTATTTTTTTTCCTCATTGAGTTTATAGGTACATTTTAGGTCTACACTACAGTTACATTCATTTTGGGATCTTGTACCTTTACATGACAGGTCTTGGTTCTCATTTTTTCCCCTTGTCCCTGCCCTCCCTTCACCCCTCCTCCCCTCCCCCTTTACAAACACTTCATTTCCATTTTTTCGTTTTCTTATATTTTTTTCTTTTCCCTTATTAGCTTTCCCCTACCCTTCCCACTTTCCCTACACCTTTAGCCCCTTTCTTCCTATTTCACATTGTCCATTATATCATTAGGATCTTATGTACTGTTATAGTTTATTCAGACCAGAGAAACTATTCAGTATTTACACATGTGTGACTTACTTATTTCACTTAGGAGTATATCCTCAATATGTATCCATTTTCCTATGAATGAATCTAATTTCTTATTCTTTATGGCTGAGTAATATTCCACATTTGCCCATCATTGGAAACTGGATGAAGAAGGTGTGGTTTTTCTATAAAATGGAAATCTTCTTTGTGGCTTAGAATCCTGTAGAGCTCTTCACTGACAAGCACATTGCCAAATCGATGGGAGGTGCTCTGCCGATCATACTCTGCTGAGTTAAGAGAGGATGTCCCTCGCACTGGTTCTGTTGGTGATGTCACAACTGAAGATCAGTCAACACAGTAGTGATAAGAAACTGGCTTTCAGACTGCCAGATAGTAGCTGCTATAATTGACTGTAACTTACAACTGGCAGGGTTTGAGCCTCGGGGTGTTTGAGTACTGGCCTGGAATCCCAGCTGCTAGGGAGGTTGAGGCAAGAAGAGTGAGTTAGAGGCCAGCCTGGGCAACGAGGGAGGCCCTGCCTTAAAAAGGCACATCCCATGTAAGTGTAGCCGCCAATTACCTAACACGCAAGAACAAATAACAGCAAAACAGATACAGTATACCTCTTTCTGGTCCACATACATATAAATGCAACTTTTGCAATGGTATTATTTTTTAAATACTGAAAAACTAAAATAAATTTGGTTTAAAATATAATACTTAAAAGCAATTTTGGCCCCATAGACTGAAAACTTTATGAAAGGAATTATTTAAAAACCACATACTTAACATGCTTCTCCTGTACTGAGGGAACAAGAAGTGGTTCAGAGCTGAACATTTACACAGCAGCAAGTGAGAGTAGGACCTTTTGAAAAACACTGGTTTTCAGTAAGACTAGACAGTGTCTTTCCAAACCCAGCTTCCCTAACTTAACACAAATATTTCCAGGCTTAAAATGTTCCCAAGATATATTTTCATCATTAGGCTTAAAAGTTCAATAGCTTCATCCTTTTGAGGGGTAATGTGCATTTAAATATTTTAATCCCATATTTACATAATCCCTTTGTTTGCTCACTCACTGAGCCAAGGTCTGGCAGGGAATGTGTGAGCACCTTTGCCCCTGGCCTGGGGTCCAGCTGCCTGTGTGCCAACCCTTCTAAACTGTTCACCTACCCTCTTCCTTCTGCCCGACATTACCCACCTCAGCAGGTACAAAGACAGGGCTGTCCCGTTCCCTGACTACTTTTGGAAAGATGATTTTTTTTTTCAAGCCATAAAATGCAACACCCAAACCATGGAACTCCAAAGTTGTATCTGGTTTTAGAAAATTGCTTGGGTTCACGTCTTATCTGACCCTCATTCTGGGAGCCCAGAGCCCTCTGATTCAGGGGATGGTGTTGAAGCACTCAGTTAAATCAGAGCAAGGGATTCAGAAGCTCTGGAGTCTGGGCTGAGAGCAACCCTGGTTGATGGTTTTCTTCTGTCATTGTTTTTGTTCTGCCCATTTACTTTGTGGCCCAAAATAGGAAAGTTTCGAGAATGCTTAGGGGAATATAAATTCATTTTTGTTTTATTTAAAGCTGGAAAATTCCGCCATTCCAAATTCTAGTCCCTACAATTAAAATGCTCAGAAAGTAGGATTAATCAACTCTCGCCTCAGAAAGCAGAATTTGGCCTGTGTTTCAGTCCCATGATAAAGACAACTACAAAAGGTGCTGGGGCTTTTTAGGGCCTGACATCTGGAGGCCAGGATTCGCCAGTGTCACTGCCTGTCCCTCAAGTTCACCCATCACTCACACATCTGACACACCTAGGTACAAAGGACCGGCTGGCAAGGGAGACCTGGTATTTTTCAGAGTTCAGGAAATTGAATTATCCTCATAGGAAATATCACAGAATAAACAATCCAACTGCTTTTTTTAATTAAAATATTCTGAAATAAAGATTAGGCTGTCAATGCCGTCTTTTGTAGAGTGAAGGTGATTTTCTGCAAGCATAAAAATCTCATGTTTATATGGTTATCATTTTTTCAAGTTCACATATGTAAGTGTGAGAAAAGGCAGCTTAAATCCTACATAATTCATGGAAGGCATTAAAATCAAGTGTGTGCAATTTGTGTTATTTCGGTGAATGACATACACTGATGGAGAACAGAAAGAGAACTCTGAATTACCATTTAAAATTAGTTAGATGATTCCAGCCCCTCACATTAGGCTGTGAAATATTAGCCCCCAGAGGGTAAAGGTTTAAGCATCATTTGCTGAACTTCCTTTTTCCTCCCAGTGATAACCCTTGTATTAGATCTTGTTTATTTTGCTTGTAAATCACATCTTACTACAGGGAGTTCAAAGTTTTAAAATGTTAGTTTTGGGATACGATATCCAACCATTTGCTTCCTTCAGCTAGAGTGTCACTGTTTTCTAACATGATATCAATCTCTCTAGAAGAATAACGTTGTCTTTCTGTAAAGGCTTAAACTACAAACATTGTGGGAGATTCATTGTTTTTAATGGATTGAATCCTTCCCTTCAGCCTTACAATGCCTTCCTCTCTGCTGTGAAATGGATAATGACAGAACTTGTCTTGTAAGTACAATCCATTACATTTTCTAAAGTAGTATTATTTTTCTATTAAGCCAATTGGAAGACTGTGCTTCATACTTTCAGTAACCCTTAGCTTTGTAATACTCTGAGATATTGTTATTGAGTATCTCAAAACATTGAACAAAGAGACCAGAAAATTATCTTTCAGTAAGGTTTTCGTGATTACTTCCCATGCTCTTATGTCATTGTTTAACAGACTAACAGCTTGCAATACACACACCAAATGTATTTATTGTGGTTGCTGTTAAATTTAACATGGATGTCTGCTGTTTTAATGCAGCCTGGGTGGGCTGTGGTCAGAACACACTGCCGTAGCTGTCCGCGGGTGCTTGGGGTGTCTCGGCTGGTGTACATGCTGTGGCTTGAGCTCGGGTCGGGGGCTCTTCTCAGGTGTGATTTCACTGTTTACCCTGTCAGAGCCTGGTCCTCTTTGGAGGATGCTGTGTGCTCTGTGACCTAGGTCAGACCCTGTAATGATGTGAAGAGGAAAGGTTGACTTGCAGACCAGAAACACATTACAGAAACCCCTGTGCCTCACACATGCACCAATGGGTGTCAACCAGATTGGTGAAGTTCTGTCAAATGCTCTCACTGTTACTTTGCCGGGCCATGGCTCCAATTCTATGGGCTGAAGGCAGATTCCCTGTCATTCAGTACATAAACATTGTCCCACTAAAAGACATCTTTTTTTAAATTAAAGCCTACATTAACAATGTTTATAAATTTAAAAGGGGAGCAAGTACTTCATACATATATGAGACAGAGAAAATGAATACCAGTAAATGGCAGGGTTTTAACTGAGAGGGAGCTGCTATAAATGGCAGCCATGAGGCTGAAAAATAAATGACTTGATTTTGATCCCTCTCCATTTATTTGGAAAGTGATATCAGTTCTGCATCCTTTACTAGAAATTCAGAAATTTTTATTTTTTTCAAAGTTAAATTGTAGCATGATATTATAAAAAGACATTTATGTCTGCCCCCTTGCATATACAAGGCAGAAACAAGTTTGAGCTGCAGTGCGAATTTTGAAAGTGTCCTCTATCACTACAGACCCTAGTCTGGGTAAAGGAGAATATTCTATTTTTGTATCTGAACAAGGCAGGAGAGTCCTTTAGAAATTGGTTATTTAGTGTGGGATCCAGCCACATGGTTAAGAGTGATAAACAAGCTAGTAACTAGAAGGCTGTTTCTGCCCAGGCAGCAGGATCTCCCTCAAAGTGGAGTCCAGGGATGGGCTCGCATACGTGGAAAACTGGCCACGCATAAGGATAAAGCCTGCTGGAACGGCAGTGGGAACTCATCCCACCGTGTGGTGTCTCTGGGGTGTGGTGCTGTTCTCTCCAGGAAGATGAGCAGTGCTGGACAGCGGAGCTGTCGCTGTTTGAGCAGGGGAGTGGATAACCGAGTAACACTTTCCCCCATCTGTCTAGGTTCCTGGTGGAATTTAACCTCTGCAGTTGGTGGCACTCTGACATGACGGCTAAAGGTAAGCAGCACCTGGTTTCTCTTTTCTAGTCAGAGCGGTAAACCCTGGGTGCACAGGCTCCTTTTCATCGGGGATGTGCCAACTCACATGAAACTACCCAAAACCAAGTGATGATTTTTTTTCAGCCCCATCAGCCAAAAGCCGCTCTGTGCTATGCCATTCTGTTCAAGCTGACGCGAAATTCCATGGGTTCCATTCCACCACAAACATATACTTTGAACTGGTGGCTTAACCTACACTTTGGGGTCACACATTGCACGGATAAATTCTTCAGAATACTTGTGAGCAATGCAAACATCCACAGGAGACAGATCTAGTACCTGTGTCTCGGGCTGCATGAAGGGATGACGGCCCTATTTTTGTTTCAACAGTTAACCCTCCTAAAACACAAATATGAATGGCTTTATCCTTCCTCAAAAGCCTCAGTGCACGAAGTGATTAGTAGAGACTCAGAGGCACAAGTTGTGGAGTTAAGTCAGTATGGGTTTGCGTCTACCTTGGAGGCTGGCCTTTGACAAATGAGCTGATCTTTCTGAGGCTGTGCTTCCCCCAGCAAGCACAATGGGAAGAATAATATTTACCTCCCAGGAGTGTGTGTATGTGTGTGTGTGTGTGTGTGTGTGTGTGTGTGTGTGTGTAATGATGAGATAAATCATGTTAGACGCTGACCACAAATGGTAGCTGTAGTTAATCCCTTCCAGTAGTGATGGCAGCGCTGACCATGACGATGATGATGAGGTCTGTGAAACCCGTGCTCTGTTAAAGCACCACCTGCTCTGCCAGTTGCTGTTTCTTGAGCACGCTGTGTTCTGTCTTTCCTTCATGCGTTCATTCACGTTCTTTTTTTTTTTTTTTAACCTGAGATCCTAAGGCAGTCATGATGAGCCTATGGAACACATGTTGTTTTTCCTTTAAGACAAAAGATGTTAATGTATGAGTTGTTTTGTTTTTTTTCTAAACTAAAACCTCAATATTCAGGTTTAACTGCATTGTTAGTATTTAGCAATAAATAAGTGGGTTTTGGATTTGGAGTTTGGGCGCTCATCTCTAGAAGGTTCGCCATCACTGTCTGAGGGCCTAGATTACTAGCATTTTTATTTTTAACTCTTTTTTTTTTAAAGAGGTTAATTAGTAATATAGCAACAGTTCTCCAGTTTGCTGACGAATGTTAATCTGGAATCCCTTTTCTTCCTCTTAGAACCGCTGTCTCAGGCAGAATTAGCAACCTTTCTTACTCCTGGCTCAGTTGATGCTTGTGATATTTTTTACTGTTAATGCCTCAGTTTGCTTTACACTCGAGTGGAATTTCTTGATAATGGGAGATATGTCTTAATGACTGTTACCTCTTAGCACTGAACTGGGGTTTAGTACATAGTAGGTGCTTAATCTTTACTTATTAAATATCCTGACAATCCCTTTTATTCTGAGCATGATGTCTGCAGTGCCTTCTCCCTTCTAGCTGTGTTGGCACTGGTTTGGAATGACAATGAGTACCCATGATCCCGCTTCTGAAAATTTGGCTTAAGAGTTCCTATAATAGGATGATCATCAATAGGGAATTTATGATTGCAAATAATAACTCTTTAAATGTCTAATAATGGCATTTAAAAATAGATTACAGAATGCACAGTGCGCTGTTTCTGCAGACTTTTAATGAAATAAAAAATGCTCACATAGTTGGGTCTGGGTCACGTGCCTATAGTCCCAGCCACTTGGGAACCTGAGGCCAGACTGTCGCTTCAGCTGATGAGTTGGATACCAACCTGGCCGATACAGTGAGAGCCCATCCTCCTTCACCCTCCCCACCTCACCCACCACGAAAGCTTAACACAAGTAATAAAACAAAACTCAAGACACAAAACTCTATATACACCAAAAAGGAGTCCAGGGGTGGAGGAAAAAGGATTTGGAGTTCAACGAGGGTGGAAAACAAGGAGTCAGTAGACAGAGATTAAAATATGAGTTGGGGGCTAGGGCTTTAGCTCAGTGGTGTAGCCGCCTGCCTCACAAGTACAAGGTCCTGAATTCGATCCCCAGTACCAAAAAAAAAAAAAAAAAAAAAAAAAAAAAAAAAAAGAAAAGAAAAAGAAACCAAAAAATAAGAGTTAGGTAAGGACGACTATCATGTTCCTTAAAGAAATTTTACCTAGAGTATGAACTCACTTTTGTTGCCCATTGCACATAATTTGAAAAAGAAAGATAAGGAATTTACTAAATGTTCATTTATGTTTTCTATTTTTGTTCCTTGACTAAATTTTTCAGTTTTACTAATAGAAGTTTTTTTTTTTTTTAGATGGATGAGATTAAAAGAAAAGGAAAAAACTAAATCAATAGAGACTAAGGGACTGGGTTGCACATTGGTTAAACAGCTGCTGTCTGTGCAGCGCCAGGGACCTGGGACAAATCTCACTCCCTCTGTAAAAGGCTGTGATCATGCAGAGGTGAGGGTGGCTGTGTAGCCTAGTGGTTCAGTGTCCTGGCTTGGAGGCAAGGCAGGCTTCTGCCTCTTGCTAACCTGGGAGGTCCTGGGAAAAGTGCTTGGTCTCTCCGGGCTGCTTTTCTCATTTGTTCCTGGAGATAACATTAAACGTGATGTGGTTGTGAGAAGTGTGGTGACACACACAAAGTCCGTGTACAAGTATTCCCTATATGCTGGGTGATGGTGGTTTTTGACTAAGACATGCAACTGTTTCTTACGAGCATGCTCAGTGCTGAGGGCAGCAGGCTGGTCATCCTCAGGGCCTTACATTTTGGCATTCCCGCTCGCACTTGACAAAGACGCTGTCTTCACTTCTGTCTACAGTCACAGTCCCCACGCTCACTTTGACCCATCTCTCTTCCCCGTGGCCTGCAACTTCAAACATCCACGCACATTTGTGTTTTGGTCCTGCAGCTTTGACGGTTACTTCTGAATTTTTGTTGAGTGCCAGTCACTGTGATCTTTGCCTAAACCAGTCATTTTCACTGGGAGGTAATTCTGCCTCCCAGGGGATAATGCAGTATTGGGAGATGTTTTTTGTTTTTTGTTTTTTGGTCATAAATTGCTACTGGAGTTTAGTAGATAGGGGCTAGGGATGCTGCTAAACATCCTACAACACACATGATTGCCCCTACCACAAAGCAGTGTTTGACTCGAGATGTCAAGAAATCCACAGTTGAGAAGCTCTTGCCTGGACCAAGAGGTATAGGACATGGGCCAAGGAGGAACATCTGTCTTTGGGTGAAGTCTGGAAACATTTGGGGAGGTTCCCATTGTGAAAATTCACATTCCCACCCCTTCGTAGCTGGTCCAACACTGATGAGAATTTTAGCCAAGAGGGATGATGTGATGTTTTAGTTCTCTAGTTTCTGTCTTAGGAAGATTTTTAAGCAAGATCTTTAACAGATAATTTCAAAAAGTCATCTCACTTTATTTCCAGGGACCTTCTTCCCACAGACGATAGAGCATTCTTGTCTAGTAATTACACTGCTGACACATGACATGCTGGCAGAGTAGTCTGGCATTTCCAGAGGGTTGGAAATCCTTTCCAAATTATCTTCAAACCCCATCAGAGCACCTGAGAGCTAGACCCTGCTAAAATTGCTACCAAACCTCTCTAAAGCACCTGTGTCATCAGATGGAGAAATACACGGAAGACGGCAGTTGGATACACAGATGGTAAATCCATAGATGATTGCAAAGATACACTGACGATAGGTGCATTCATAATGATGAGTAAAACAGAAGGGTTGGACCCAAGCCAAGACCTGCCACTCCGACTCAGTACTGACCAGGGCTACAGCTGCCTCTTTGAGCCTAGGGCTCAAGCTGGGTTCTGCACATGAATTGTCCCATTGAGACTCACAGTCTTCTGCTGGCCATGAGTATGAGTTTCTCCATTTGGTAAACCAAACAATTAAACAGAGGTACATCAACTCACCCACAGGGATGCTGTCATTGGGATATTTTATTAAAAGTGAACATAAATCCTAAGGTCGGTATAAGGAGGGAAAAGTTTCGGGCACCATAACATTGCCTTGCAAGGCTTTTTCATTCTAAATTTACCATTCTCTCACTAAAGACCCAGAGCTAAGACATCCATCTTTGTTTTAGCTAAAAATGGCATCCATAATTACACTGTTTATCTGCTTCGTTTCCTTAATGAAGGGGACTGTGGAAGCGCATTTCTGCTTGATTATCACAAAGGCATAATTTTGGAGAAGTTGCACAAAGAGAGCAGAGCTTGCTGGCACCCGGTTGGGAATGAGGATGCATTCACAGTAACAAAAGAGGAGGAAGGCTTTTCACATGGCAGATCTATTCATTCGCGCTTGTTTGCACATAATTACTGTGAACCCAAGTTGGTTATTCTCATCAGAGCCATTCGTTGCTAAGGGGAAGTTAAAGACATTCGATTGTGCGGATGCTCCTCGGATAGCTTGTTGTGAGTGACTGAGAGGTCATGGAGACTTTAGCTGAACATAGGTAGGCATGGGAGGCAGGGCCATGTGGCTGCAGAGGGTGTTGGCACCAGGATGTGACCTTGCGGGCTCACATCTGGTCTTCACCATTCATGGCCCTGTGGCTTTAGTCACCCACTTTATTTTCTGAATCTCGGTTGCTTGGTCTGCAAAATGGGATAGTAGCAGAGGCTTGCTCACCATGCAGGGGTGAGGATTCCAGTCCTACAAATAGCCTAGTACAGCACTTTACTGCAGTGCTGTACTGCTCGGTGAACTCACTGTCCACGTAAATGATGACAGTGGGTTAGAGGGTGGTAACTCAGTGATAGAGTGGCTGCCTAGTGTATGTGAGCCCTGGCTGCAGTCCCCAGTAATGCAAAAGAGAAGTGTGATGATCACGAGTTATTTTTCACGAGACTCATGGCAGGCTGGGTCTGATTTCCAAACCTCAGTTGTCCCTTATGGTAAAAGAAGGACTGAGCCTAGTGAGCCCTGTGATCCTTGTATACGAGCATCTTTGTGAGGTTGTGAGTTTTGAATGCCTCGAGATAAAAACAGCAGCCTATCGACTTCTGGTAAACCTTGATTATTGGTTGAAATTCCATAAATAGTAGTGCCTGGCAAATATATAGGGTGTTTTCCATAGTATTCTAGACAAAGAAAGGTTCATGTTCTTTAGATTAAACGTGGCCATGGTTCTGACCATGATAATTTATGTTTCCTAAAAGCACGCCAAGCAACTTCCAGCCAATCTATAGTCATGCTGCTCCTAGACTCAACAGTTTATCACCACATCAGCGTGAGCAACCTGCAGTTGTCACAGCGAAAAGAATTTCATCTCCAGAAAGGATCAGAGCCAGAAGAGTCTCGCCATCAAGAGTGTCGGGACTCCTCCCACCCTAACCAGGCCTTCACAGTTAGAATTAGAGATGATGAAATTATCAAGCTTATTTAAATCACGTGTGCTTCCCCTCCCTGCCTGCCCCCAAAGACCTTTCTTGGTACCTTCTACTGGCCCAGCTTCACAAAACAGTGAGATATTCATGAGCTGGGGCTAGACAGCTCAACATCTAATTTTTGGAGTGTTCCACATACCTACTGGATGGATTTGCTCAATGTTGTCCTCCCATCTTCACTCAATGTGTGAGAAAAGATAAAAATTGTTCATATCTCAATTTTACTTACCAGGTTTGTCCTGTTTTACTATTAAGTAATATATATAAAGCAGAATACCATCTGGCTCACAGCAATTTCTTAATAAATTTCACTGTTACCACCACCAGGTTTTTGTACACCCTTTGCAGGCATATTCCATATTCACTTGTAATCCATGCTGCTATGTCCTTAATCTTTATTTCATTTTAATGGACTTGCTTTTTGAAATCCAAATACTTTATCTCCAGGAAAGGAAGCATCGTAAATTGAAAGTGAGAATCACTGGTCACACAGACAAATCAATTGTTAGAATAAGAACTGTGGAAATCAAAAGAATATCTTACCAAGTTGTGGTCAGATACTGTGAAGCTGGTATTTGGCCTCCCCACGCTGAAAGGAGAGACTCCCAAATGAAAGAAAGAACTGGAAATTAAAGGAAGGTAGCAAAAATTCCTTACTATCAGACAGAAAGATCCTCCTCATGAAACAGGCATTGAAAAAGAACTGGAAGGAGAATGCAGTTCCCATCAAGTACCCCTCAGTGTTGTGACATGGGCCTGCAACACAGTCAGCCACCTGACCTACCGGATCGGCAGGCAACTTGTTATAGGGACTCTTGCTTTTTTTTAATGTATTGTATTACCTTGAAAAACTAGAGACTCATGAGTGCTTTCAACAAGCACTTAATGACCCTCCTATGAGGTAGTACTCCCAAGGTCAGAAGCACAGTTTCTAGGGCTTGGCTCTTTGGGGAAACAGCAGCCCCAGCACTATGCCATCAGTGCAGTCAAGGGGATCAGCTGTCTGCCTGAAATTCCTAACCCAAAAAGAAGGTCTCAGAAAGGTGGGAGCTATGAGGACCCTTGAAAGTAACCTTGGCAGCAGAGGGGCAGTGGCACTAAGAACATCCTCTCAGACACCGCACTGTGCCAGCAACTTTCACGCCATGCTCAATTGCGGGAACTTGGGACCGTTGCTCCCGTTTTGCAGATGAGTTTCTGCTGCCGAAGCTAGGATGCAGATGAGGACCTGTACAAAGACAGTTGAAAAATTCAGTGATGTTTAACAGCGGTAGCAGGATTCACACCCGTTGGAGTTTATGCTCTTAGCTACTAAGCGAATGGTCCCAGCTTCGGGGATGTAGATGGCAGCAGTTGCCAACAGCAGTTTGTGATGGCTCTGTTCATGTGCATACATGTGAGCAAAAGTATGTGTGAAAGTGTGCACTTCACGGTGAAAGCTGCATGCACTTTTGTCCATTTATTCCTTAGAACAAACTGGGAGGTTACCAGAGGGGACTCCCCTCAGTGTCAGTGACTCGTTCCTGAAGTCATACCTCTGCCTAGAAATCCTGAATAAGAGTCTACTTCCTTTTGTTCTAAATAAGGCAAATTACAATGCATTGTTTCAAGATCCCAATGTCCTACAGAGAACTAGAGCTCAGTGGAAAACCCCATAGGTAAGAAACCATTATATCAGGGTATAAATGCTTGGAGCATGGCTTCCTGATCAGCCAACAGTTATCTGATTGTTAGGGAGCAGGTGTCTTGTGGGTGGCCACGCTGTCGTACTGTCAGAGTCCACAGAATCCCCAACGGACAGCCTTAATGCTTCCACCATCCCAACATGGCATTTGAGAAACTGTATTTCACCCATCGCTGTGTTGAAATCCTGTTTGGGAAAAGAATGTAAAATATATATATTTCTTTCTGTATGTGTGGCAGCCAGACACTTCATAAAGAACTTGGGAGCTGGAACCTAGGAGTGTTTTATTGGGAAAACGTTAATGACTAGCAGTCCTGTGAAGAGCATCCATACCGCTGACATCCCCATCTTACAGATGAGAATACTTAAGGATTAGCTAAGAGCAGCAGCGTGGCCATTTTTTCTCCAAACTTCTCTTATATCAGGGCCTTCTGTCTTGTCCACTGTGCCTGAGCAGCCATCATGGTCACTTTAAGGTAACAGAGCCATCTGAGCATGCCTGCTTGGTTGCTCTTACCTGACACGTACTTAGCACGTACTGTGTCCTGAGGTCTGTACTGAGTACTCTTTCTGGCTCACCTCACCCTCTGCGAGAACTTTATTATCTCCAGTGTAGAAATATGAAAACTGAGACAGGGATTTTGGGTCTTGTCCACTGGACATGACTCGTCTAAATAATTCAGTCAGCCACCAAGCCATCACCAGGGCCTACTGTGTGCTCATCCACATGCCAAGGTTATTTAGGGCTCTAACACCGACACAGCGTGTTGTTGGGCAAGGAACTTTATAATGGTAGGATTGGGTTCGTGGCTGTACTTCAAAGACATTATGTGTTTTACTATTTCATATTTCAATTTGCTTTCTATAATAAAACCATGCAATTTTGTCATGACCTTTGTCTCACCCTAAATAATATGGTATCGGCGTGACTTATGTTTTATACATTTATTCACATGTGCATATGTGTTGTTGTTAAGCTCAAGTGAGCCCGAGGTCAGAGACCGATGCTGGCCCAGAAAGGATTCTTGTGACATATAAATGATAGCTGATCAAGCCAGCACGACTGCTTGAGGAATGAGAGCTTACAGAGTTGCCTGGCAGATGAAATCACTCTACTAATTAGAAAATAATGCATTATGTTGTGCCTAGAAAAATCACAGAGCAGCAGGAGCCAAACTGCACTCTGAGTTGCTGTGGGAAGCCAGTCACAATACCGGGCCTGTGCGTTGCATCCTTAATCTCCTCTTGTCCTTCCTTCCCCTCATTCCTGCAGCCCAGAAACTGAAACAGACCCTGGAGCCCTGTGATACTGAATATCCAGCTTTTGTGTCTGAGCGCACCATCAAGGAGACCACAGGGAACATTGTTTGTGAAGACTGCTCCAAGTAAGCCATACCCAGTTCCACTTCCTCTCTGCACACACGCGCGCGTACACACACACACACACACACACACACACACACACACACACACACACACACACACACACACTCTCTGTTTGCTGGATGTAGAACTTTCCCAGATGGGCCAGTGAGCAGTGAGACTGGTAGCACGTGCATTGTTGCACTGAAAGGCCTAAGACCTGGCTGCCGTCTTGTGTGAGGATACATTTCTGTCAGTCTGCTTGGAAGGAATATCACTTGGTTTTGATCATTTTGGGGTTGTTGAGCATTCAAAACTGTGTGACAAGACATCCTGGAGTGTACATGTGTAGTCCTCCTTGTTGATGTTTGCAGAAAGTCCTCAGTGCTGTTTGCTCAATGGACAGTTGTCAGAGGTCTGAGCAGCGTCTTTAAGTATCTTTACCAATTATGCCCCCAAATCCTTGTACTGGAGATGGTTTCTCAGCAGCTCAGTGTGCATTTCCCTAAAGACTACTGAGATTGAGCGTTTTTCAACAATTTTATTGTTTCTTTGGGAGTTTGGGCATATTATTCCTATCAGGCAATTTCCCATTGATTGGCCTGGTTCATTCTTATTGACTTATTGGGTGGTCTTTCTATATTTCAGATAGGATTTCTTTATAGTTATATACATTGTAAATGTACATTCCTAATCCCTTGGTAGTTTTTTTCACTTTAATGGATTATTTTTTGATGCAGAAGTTTACTTTTGTTTTTATTGTAATACAGTGCAACGTGTTCTTTTGTACTTTGTGCATTGTGAACATTTTAATGGTTTGCCTTTCATGCTTGGAACTTTAATTCCTCTGGAAATTTACTTGGTGTGTGTGTGTGTGTGTGTAAAATGTAAGGTAGCGTTCTGATTTGGTCCTTTTTCATGTAATGGGCATAGAGTTAAGTTACACTTTTCTCTGGGTGTGTGATGCTGGAGGTCAGATGCAGGACCCATGTATGTGCTGGAGTTCTGTGAACCTGCAGCTTTTAGTGAATAGTCTTCATTTTCCCTCCAATTAGTATGACACTTGTATTCTGTCTATATGCAGATCTGTTTCTAAATGCTTTGCCTTCTTGGTGTGAGTTTCTATGTCAATATCCTACTTCTTTAATTATAGCTCTATAACATGACTTGATATTGAGAAGAACACACATCCTTTCTTATACTTCACCTAAATTGTCTCGGTTATTCTTGACTCTGCACTTTCATATTAATTGGGAATTATATTTTTAATGTCCATGAATTCTGCTGAAGTGTTCATTAAACTTTTGTTAAGTTAAACAGATTTGAAGATGATCGCTATATTTTGATATTGGACCTTCCCATATATTCTTATTTATGTCCTTTTTTATTTTTAATAGTTTCATGATTTTATTTAGATTCATACTTTAGCTTATAGTTTTTTCTCATTTTTGTAAATGAAGTACATCTAAAAGTATTTTCTAATGTATGGCACTAATATCTGAGGACATCACTGATTGCTGTGTATTGAATATCTCAGAGCCAACAAATTTAGAGCTAAAAGTCTGCGCATGGAATCTCATGGACTTTTTACATAGATGATAATATCAATGGTGAAAGTTCTCCTTTGTATGCTCCATATTTAATTTCTCTTGTGTTTCATTGCACTAGGCTCATAACACATTGTTGAAAAGAAGCGGTAAGATTAGGCAGTCACGACTCATTCCTAATTTAAAGGAATTGCTTCTAATGATGCCATATAAAGCATGTTTGATAAAGTTTTTATTATTCTAAAATATAAATTATATAAAATTTGCCACTTTAACTATTTTTAATTGTATGTTGCAGGCGCATTTGTGCAACCATGGCTGTTGTTCATTTTCATAATTGCTGTGGCGTTTTGGTAGTTAAGCATTTATTGAGTTAAAAAAAATTTCTACTAAAATTGAGTTACAATCAATGTTGAATTTTACAAAAACATCATATCTATTATTTTAATGTGTATTGGGCTATAATTTTAAAAAATTTAAACTACAAAGTGTCTATATTTAATTAGGTGCTGCATAGATGGTATGATAAACTATGATGAATCTTTTAGAAATATTACAGTAGGAGACACGCTCCCGTTAGACCTCCTCCACACATTCTCCCTCCCCTCAAACATCCGTGCCGTCTCTCGCCGCTTTCTGAAGCAGCTCTGCAAATCCTCTTTTTGCGAGTGTCTTTAGTCGCATTGTCGTGGCTGCCTCGATGTCCCGATTCAATTGAAAACGTTTACGTTTCATGGCAGTTTGCCTTTGGGGAAGACAGAAGTCACAGGATGCCAGATGGTGTGATAAGGTGGGTGAGGAAACAGCACAACCTCTTCACGAGGCTGCCTTTCACCGGGGGGACCCTGGGTAACACACCCCAGACGGGCGTTCATGCAAGAAGGCATCTAGAACTGCTTCAGGACATGGGGAGGAGGAAAAGTGTGTTTATCTCACAGGGGAATATTTTGAGGGGGATCATAGTAATGCTTTTTTTTCTGTAATGTGTTTATTTCTATACACTGAATTGTTTAATCCTGAAACATACGCGTTTCATGACTAGAATACATGTCATACACACATATATGTGCTGTCACGTGCCACGCAGTGATGTTTTAGTCAGTCATGGAGTGCCCGTGCAGGAACGGCCCCCTAAGGTTCTGCTTCTCAATGTGCCACCTTAGTCTAAGACACTCTGTGGCATCCACTCCGATGAAATCACCCAGTGACAAGTTTCTCAGAACATAATTCCTGTCGTTAAGAAACACATGGCTCTGTGCGGATTCACTCATACACACTGGAAGTGTCTACAATAGTAGCTAAGTTATCTACTTTTCCAGAATGAAACCATTATTGTAGTGATTTTTAAATGCAAAATCATACAGCTACAAATTTGTTTTGCTCATACTATACTGTGAACTTCTAATCTGTGGTCAGAAAAATATAGCTGTACTTTTCCTTTCTTGTACTGTATTGTCATTTGGCTTTGGTATTAATAAGATCATTTTATTGTCACAGAATTGCTTGGAGAGCTTAGCTTCACTCATACCTAATGCTTGCAGCATTTCATTTGAGGTGGGATATCTATTTCCTACAGGTTTGGTTAAACTCATAAAACTACCAGTGATTCATGGGAGAGTGTGTGTGTGTGTGTGTGTGTGTGTGCGCGCGTGTACATTTACAACTACTGGATTTATTTGTTTTGTGTTACCTCTGGATTTCCTATTTATTCTTTAAATGAGTTTGAAGATTGTATGTCTTAGAACATTTCCTATTTCATTTCACCTTTCAATTTATAGCATAGATTCGTACTGTGGGCTTTTCATTGAAACTGCTATGATATTATAATTTTGCCTTTTTATTTTAGGAAAAACAACTGACATCAAAATTATATATATGGGGTGCAACGTAATGTTTTGATACATGTATACATTGTATGATGTTCAAATTTCAGTTTGTGTCTTCAAATAGTTATCATAAATTTATGCTAAAATATTCAAAATCCTTTCTCTAGTTTTACAAAGAAAAGATGATTCATTGCCTTTTTCTTGAAATTTGTGAGATTTTAATTGTTCTTTCTTCTCTCTTTACTGCCTCTCTCCCTTGCACTGTACTCCCCAGACTGACAGAAATATATGGGATTTATTTCTATTTTTTATTTTACTTTGTGTTTTTTACTTTTTAAACATTTTGTTTATGATATTTAGCTTTTCAGTGTGTATGTATTTCTCTGAGCATACAGCACATCTCTGGAACTGAATATACAGGATTTCCTTATTAGTTCTAACAGTTCTCTAATTTGTGCCATTTTTAATTGGTAAATGTTTAATGTTTCAGATTTCTTGATTGGAATATTTTGAAAACAGCATTCTCTGGTATGCTGACTTCTAGCTTCGTAGCTTTATGAGAAGTCTGGCTTCTTCCTCTTCTCTGATGACTTTGGCAGTGTCCATTCTCTTCGCAGTATTCTGAAGTTTCACTGAAATGATTAGATAAAAAGTTATTTCTATTTACTTATGTGTTCTGTGTAATACTTTAATATTTCAGTTCATTCATTTCCTTTTTATTTTTATGGTTTGTTACTTTTAAAAATCCATTGAGTTACTAATATGGATGACTTATTTGCTTCTGTTAAAAACATGTGTTTAAAAGCCAGGTGTGGTGGTGCACACCTGTAATCCCAGCACTGGGGAGGCTGAAGCAGGAGGATCGCTGTGAGTTCAAGACCAGTCTGGGCTACATAGTGAGTTCCAGGTCAGTCTCAACTACATAGTGAGACCCTGTCTCAAAAAAAATAAAATGTGTGTTTTCTTTTATAGTCTTTTTAGATTTTCTGTAGTAACTAAGGGCCCTGTAGGATTGCCCTAATAGTTTATGTAAGAGAGATACCAATCATCTTTTGCTTCTGTCTGCTTTCTTGTATGATAGATTATTGCTCACATAATTTTTTTTTTAACTATAAGCTGATCTAGAATAGGGCTCCAGTTTCTCTTCACAGTAGATTTGCATTCAGGCTTCTCTTATGAGGCCTGCTAGGATTGACTGCTTGGGAGTAACTGTTATGTAAGTTTTTAGACTTAGGGGTTTCTGCACTGTATAATTACAGTAAATATTTTCCCTAAGCAGCATGGAGTTTAGGCTTGAAGTTTGATTTCTCATGGGCAATATTATTTTTCCTGTTCAGGGTCACATAGTTCCAGATTATCTGCTTTTTACACTTAGCTATAAATGTACAAGTTGGCTTTTAGTGCTTTTTCCTGTAAATTCTCTTATATTTAAACATGTTTGTTTTATTGACTGTTTCTTGCAGCATATCTGAATGTTTTGAGAATGGCTTTGGATCTGCCTAATCTGTGGTATCATAGAATACTCTTCCAACTGGGGAAATTGTAGGGCTGCCACAAAAAAGCACTCAGGTGCAGGGGCTTTGAAAGTACAGGGTTCAGAACATGAGCCCTAACTGATTAGTTGCTTTGTGACCATGGGTGGGAAATTTAACTCTCTGACGCTTAGTTTCTGCCTGGGTTCTTTGGAAGACAGTCATAGTAAGTGTGCCGTGGGCTTTTTTAAGAATTAAATGAGCGGATTTGTGTTGTGAATTTTGTGAAATGTCCAGAATAAAGTAAGCACTCAGTAAACGGCCGCATTTGGTACGTGTGTAATGCTGTGGTCTGAAAGTTTACGTCCTTTTAAAATTCTAATGTCCAAAGCTAATCTCCAGTGTGATGGTATTAGGGGCAAGCCTTTAGGAGAACCCTCACGGGTGAGATTAGTGCCTCATAAAAGAAGCTTGAGGGGGTCTGTTTGTGTCCCCCACCACATGAGGACCACGCTAGCAGGTGCCCTCTCTGAAGCACAGGGAGCCTTCTCTGGATCTTGCACCCAGAGTTGGGAGCAGTACTCTCTCTGTTCCTCAGTTGCCCAGTCTAAGGTATTTTGTTAAGCAGCTCAAACGGACTGAGATGCATAATAGCACGAATTCACCAAGTTTTAAACCCTGAAGATCATTGTGTTGAGAAGTGAATTGCCCTTGTGGTAATCTAACATCACTTCCCTGCAGAATTCCCCGTGGAAAAAGGAGCCGCTACCAGGTTATCACAGGTCCTGTAAGGCTTGCACGTTGCTAATGATTTATAGTTTTGTGCTGTTGTGAAGTGAGTATCACCGGCTTTGTAATGACTGCCAATCTTTTTGACCGAAGGCTGCTATACCCCAGCCGTCATAACTACATGCACCTTTGTCTCACAACAGATCATAGGCAGCCATATATATCAGACAAGTTAGGATTCTGATTTTCACTGTATATGAGAAAACAAATGGAACCCAGCTGGGAGCTATTAGGGCAAGCAGTTAGGGTAGCTTTCCTTACAGACCTTATAATTAGAAATCAAAGATGCAGTTTAATTAAGTGGCCTAAAGAAACCAGAGCTATAGCTACCTACCATTCAATAGAAATAGGGCATCACTCATCCTGCTGTAGCCCACAGATCTGGCTGGTACTTCCCGGCATGCAAATATGATGGGTAAGATTCAAAGTTAAAACTGAAAGTATTCACAGCAGTCAGGACTCCTCTGGGTCAGACCTTGAAACCATGCTGGTTTGGTGACTCCCAGAAGATTGAGTTGGGGTGCCACTGTTTACCAGCAGTGATGAAAAGATACACTGCAGGTTTGGGGAGATTTTCCTTTTCTATGTTGAATTTCAAGGCCACCAGTCAATAGCTCACAGGTTACAGTAGTAAAACAATGAAGACTTGAAGGAACTAGGTGTGATAGCAACACCTGTAGCCCCACGCTCTGGGAGGTTGAGGCAGGAGGATCTCAAGTTCAAGCCCAATCTAGGCAACTTAACAAGACCCTGTCTCAAAGTAAACATTAAAAATGGGTTCAGGCTCTAACTCCTGTGAAGTTTCTGGATTTTATCCCCTGTGCTAAAAAAATGAAAGAAAAGAGACTCAAGGGTCTGGGTAGCAGAAAAATGGAGAATTGTGCTTTTCTCTTTTAGTAAGTGTTTGATCGAAATACAACATAGACAGAAAAGCAGTTAGACCCTAAATTCTCAGCCTGAATAATTTTCACAGAACGAACATATCTCTGTAGCCAGAACTCAGGTTAAAGAGAGAATCAGCTGCCTCCCACTTGCCCCTACTTAGCAAAAAAATATCCGCTGTCATGATTTCTAATATTGAAGATTGGTTTTGCTTGTTTCGCACATCTAACATGTGAGATAACAATTCAATAACATTATCTTTGAGACATGAGTGACCTTGAAAGGTTCCTAAGAAATCAGATCTGAAAACGAAATAGGGCAAATATAAAATTAGCTCGGGACTTTAATAAATAGGCCTTGATCTAATGCTTCATCGCAAACACCAGGCTACACTTTCAGGAGACAGCAGTGAAAGAGACACCTAAATTCCTGCCCTCACACCGCTTGCATAGGGAGCCAGATATTTCAACACTGAGTGCTTGAAGACTGTGGCTTGAGAGGGGGTGGTACACAGAAGCACAGGGTAGACAGAAAGGTTCCCAAGAAGCAGAAACTCCCGATGCCAGACACCAGGAGGACAGGTTAGCAGTTACGGCGTCCTGGCCCAGGGGAGAGCGCCCACTGCAGGGCTGAGCATCCTGTGGTTTGTCCAGCGAATCACTAGAAGTTCGGGGAAGCTGGAACGCAGAGCTGGAGGTGCAGAGAAGACAGAGGTGACCAGGAACGAACAAAGGACAAATGGTGTTGTCCTTTTGATCTTGTCCAAGAGAACTCATCCTCAAAGGACCTGGGGTGCTACCCTGACACCAGTGTGGGACAGCAGAAAGGTTTCAAGGAAAGGGGAAGAAATGATCAGATTCCAGATGATGCGAGAGAGGACAGAAAGAGCAGCAGCGACCCTGGTGGACTCTAGAAATACGTCACTGAGCCAGACAGGCCATTTGCCACAGCCCTGCTGCCTGCCCCCAGAATGCACACAGTTTGTCCTCAGGAAATGCAAAGCTCATTGTTTCTCTTCTTTTTCCTCCTTTTTTTGGGGGGATTAGAAATCAATGTATTTGATTAGGTGACTAATCCAATGAGACATCAATTCATGATTCCATTTTCAACACCGAAATCCCCGAGAACGTTAAAAATTGTGGTACAGTGCCTTACAGCATAAGCATAGACTGGTGAATATAGCTCCTGGGTGCTTTTGAGGAACCGAGCCCTTTTTTGTTTTGTTTTTTGGTACTGCGGATCGAACTCAGACCCTTGTGCTTGCAAGGCAGGTGGGGAAACCACTGAGCTAAATCCCCAGCCCCTTTGTTGTTTTTTTCTTTTGCATTCCCCTTTCTCTTTATCCTTTCTTGCTCCAATTTGTGAAATTGAATTTATTAGAATATATATTTCAGCATTTATTGAATTATTTATGAAGATTTTTGTACTCTGTGGGTTTTGCATTCTTGGAATAGAGTATGTTAAGGAGGATAATGATGTCATTTGACTTTTGTTGACTTTCTTTTCTGGGTGGCCCACAGATAGTGCAGTCCAATGGCCGGTATGATTGATGGCAACCAGATGCATATGTGCTCTGCATCTAATTCATACGTGTACTGTGGACAGATAAATGTCCACTTTTGGGGTTGCCAACTTGAATGTTTATATTTAGAGGGACTGAGTCACCTCTGATTATATTTTCCATATAAAACCATCTAGTGGTTCTGGAAAGAGGACAGGACACAGGAACAGAGTGAGGAGCAGCTAGTCTTGAGAGATCTTCAGAGACCAGAAAGACTTCTATAAGTGGGCAGAGCTACTTGCCTTGGTTCCAGGCTGAATGAGATGCACCTGGATGGGTGTTTTCAGCTTGCGTTCTCTTAAGATATTATTTTTGACCAAGTGTGCGTAGGCAACTTCAGGTCAGGAGTGATGACGTTCAAAAATAACACACTTCTACAGAATTTGGCCAGGAGTGAGCTGGAAATTGAGTTTGGTGAAAATTATAGTATTTCAGAAATTACGCACTAAGATCTTTTTCATAGAAAAACATCTCGCCTTCCACAATGGAACGAACAAGACCGTGTGCTCTATAAGCCAGTCTCAAGGCAGCGATTACTCTTCTCCACAAGCAATGGCAAGCCATAGAGCCACAGTCCCAAGAGCCGTGCACTTCCCACGGGAACATGCCTCTGCTGCCATCAGCTTTTAGGCTGTCATTAGCAATCTGCCCATCTCGGAAGATATCAAATGACTCTCGCATCTAAGCATTTTGCTAGAACTCAGGAAGCCATGTCAGGTGATTCTAGCCAGATAGTAGCAATCTTTTTGGTCTTCAGAGATCTTTGAAGACTGTCGACTCCTGACTCCATTTCTGTGTTCTGTTTCCAAGATCACAGGACGATTTTATAAGGAAAACACATCTAGAGGTGACTCAATCAGTCTAAATACAAACCTTCAAGTTGGCAACTCCAGAAGTGGACATTTATCTGTCTATAGCATAGACAAGGCTTGTTATGTATTACAGCACACAGGGGCAGTGTGCAGTGTTTTTAAAAGGATTTGCAAAAATATAGGGTTTATTAAGAATGCAGGAGCCTAGAAGAAAATAAGAATTTACATAAGAATGTCATTAGGGTTGGCGGTTTGGCTCCTCTAACCAATAATTTTTGTCATTCAATATCCCACTGATTATTAAATTAATCTGTTATTCAAACAGCAATCGAAAACAACTCAGCCCATATTTTCTGGGCATTTGTGACTGTCAACAAGTTTACAAAAGTAGATATCTAAAACATTATGTTTTATTACTTTCCAGTATGTTTCTTTACCTCTTGATAACCTCTCCCCTCCCCCATTTTCTGAGAAAGGGAACCACAAAGATTTCCTCAGAAGAAGAATCCATTGTAAAGTTAAATACCTAGAGTAATTAATCAAAAATAACATTTTAAACACATGTAACATTGTCAAGGCCAGGGCTGTAAAAGTCTTGTCATATTTCAACACTGGCCAGATAATTTCCAAGGTAAATTAATTGTTGTGTCTGTTTCTGAGTGTTTCTCGTCGTCTTCCTGGTGGTATCACTCGTCACTTTTCATAGAGATCACGTTGCCATCACTTGCACTTTGGGATCCGTATGCAGGTTTTGCTCATCTCCCTGGAAGCCCCCCAAAGCTGTGGCTTCGCTTTCCTTCTCTCATCGCTTCTCCCCACACGCCTCTCCTTTATCCACCAAACTAAAGAAAGTAATTGGTCTCGAAGCTGTGTTGACATGATTCTCGGGCTGCAGCTCCGAGAACCATAGTTCAGGGATTCCATTTTCTTACGAAGGACTCTCATTGCCCGTTGAGGTCTCGCGCTGGGTGGGCGATTAAGCGCACGTTGTCCGCCTGTTCGCAGGGAGAGTTCCACAGGTGTTCTGCCGAGCATGCCTTCTTCGGGAAGCGACCTGCAGAATGGATCCATCCCACCACACGTACACAGCGTTTTCCTTACACGAAGGCTGGGGATAGGCTCTGAGCTGAAGTACCACCTGGGCCACCACTTTATAAAACTTTATTTACTTTTGCTTCTAATTTTCCAATCCCGGAAGCTGAAGTCAGGGCCCATGTAATAAACGACATCCCCAGCCCTTAAAAAAAAATATATATATTTTTTTTTTAATGTTGAGTCAGGGTCTCGCTGAGTCACTGAGTCACCCAGGATGCCTTGAATTAGCAATCCTCCTGCCTTAGCTTCCAGAGTTCTGGGATTATAGGCATGCACCACCATGCCCCGATATGGGCCACCACATTTAATAGCACAAAGATCCTAACCAGTTATTTAAATAACAAACTGGACTTCAGTTTGCTCATCTACACAAGGGGCATAATGACTATTTACTCTTGGGATCTATGTGTGAGCTGAAAAAAACATGCAGCCCTCATGTTTAGTACAGTGTCTGAATGGGAGGTGCTGATAGAGCATAGTCCAGCAGTCCATTTTGTCCCAGCAGGTATGTAGGAACCCACAGAACTCCAGTCAGTTCCCTCTTCTGGATTTCTCGGGCAAAAAGGGTAAAAAATGGGTAGTTTCAATTGGGAAAAGTAGATGGTGATAGTTTTGCTCTGACACAACTGTCCTACAAGAAGTAGCTCTTGGAATTTTGCCCTTTCCTGGGTCTACTTGAGCTCTTCATTCATAAACGTTGGGAATTCTGAAATTGAGACTGCACATATTTAGTAGTGATCATTATCCAAATTAGATACAGGCTTTGCCAGTGGGAGTACATTAGTGTCATGAATAATGTAATTTGCAGGCGTTAAACCATAACAGTTTTTAACCACTTAATTTGTAGATATACACTAATTTGTTGAAATATTTCTGCATCTCCTGCTCTATAGATTGTTGCCAAACTACCGTACTGGATCTTATTTAGAATGAGTAAATAAATGTGAGTTGATTTCCATGAAATAATCAGCGGCCTTTGAATATGGGCCGACTTGAGTTTCTGAGCAAGTCCACATAGCTCTCCACAGGGAGAGCAGCGCAGGCAGCGAGGTTCTCGGTGTTGTTCCTCAGCACCGTCGGCCCCCTGATACCTTGCCACAGGGCACAGGAATAAGAAGACCTGTTGAGTGCCCAAGTCACAAGAGCTCCTGTGACAGAACTGCACGCTGCCATGCCCAAATGGCCGCAGAGAAAAGCAGCTCCCCCTCCTCCTCGCCCCTGGGTCCTCTTCCTTCTTTCTGCTATCTCAGAAACCATGCTGGAGTAACTTCTAGACCCTAAAAGGGACGTCCTTTGAAATCACAAAGGATTTCAAGGCTGACTCTTGTAACATCCAAAAGTTTTTCAACAATTTGTCATCTAGTATTGAAGCTGGGCCGCTCAGCCCCTAAATAAAGGGTTGCCTTCTTTTAATGTGACAGGCGTGGGGCCAAGTGTGAGTAAGTCAGCGCTCGCTCTTACAATGAACAACCTCGTCAGTGCTCTGTCTGTGGTTGCTAAATACATCTTGGCTTTAAACTTTCAAAAAGAGGGGAGGGGGAGGTAAATGCTTGTCTTGGGAGCTTTATTTGGAATGTTGAAATATTGCCAAAAGAAGAAAATGTGGCCCAAAGTATCCTGAAGCTTGGGATCCAAACCTCTGGTTGTTTTTTCTGTGAATCTTTCTGAATCTCCATTCAGTGAAACATGTTCTTGAAGACAGGGCTTCACTGATTTTCTTCCTCAGATGCCCAGAGGAACAAAAAGTGCCCTGTTGCCAGGTGATTACAACCTTGTAGATCCAGAGCCGACTGATGTTGTTGTGTAGGTGTTACTGTCTTTACTTGTTCTTTGATAAGCAGTGTTTGGAGAGGTTTTATTACAGGAAATGTTGTAAATTACTGTTTTCCCGCCCGGGTTCATGATGCAAAATCAGAGGGGCACGTGTCTGTAAGGAGGCAGGTCTCTACTTGCCATGAATCAGTCCCACAGTTTCCCATTTGTACATTTCTTAATGTGTGGGACACAGGGTGGGGGCGCATGTAAGTTTGGCTGGGCTCACAACACAGTGAAGTTTTCCTCTTCCATGCCAGAGGGCAGGAGCCTGGCAGAGCCAAGGAATATTTTTAGAATGTTTATTTGCATGTGGAATGGCCAAGCTGAGGGCTGTGTCCACACTATTGACGTTTGCGAGCTGCATTTCTGCGGTGCATTATCTCCATCCTGATGGTGGTTTGTGCTGACTCCTGCCATCCCTCCCTCAAAGAGCAGTCTATGTTTCTCCCTTGGTCTGCTCAGTACTGGAATCCACCTGAAGTGGCTTAGCAACTTGCCAAAACCCTATAGATATGTGTTTATTACCTCTCCAGTTTGCTCTCTACTTGTTTAGCTTGGAAAGACTTTATATATTCCTATAGGTATTAAAAACCCATCTGATACATTAAAGGAGCTTGAGGGATCAAAACAAAAATGTTGCTTGGAAATGAAGCATACAGGATATAGACGCACAATTTCTAGACATAAATGACTTTTTCAAGGGACATTCTGTATATTCAAGAAAGGAATTCACTTTTTAATGTTCAACTTCTCTGTGAGACTTGGAATTTTTCTTTTCCTTCAAGTGACCTCCAGTCTCAGGACCTCTCTTGATTTCGACAGAAAGACTCCCAGACAGCTAAGCATGGAAGGAAGTATTAATTTCAGTAAATTTTTATCCTTAGGAAAATGTTGTCCAAGAACCTTAATGGACACATCAACTATTATGTAATGGTCACGTGCATTTGGAAGAAAAGTGTGTGGAAAGGGCATCAGATGAGCTTCAGACTCACCTATGATTCAGAACCATGACACGTATAGATGATCACAGTCATAAGGAGATGGGAGAAATCACTGGGCTAGACTCAGATGCTCTCAAAATACTGCTGTGTGGACTTTAAAAAACAAAGAATATATTTCACAAATGGCTCCGTTTCTGTTGATGCGGATTGCCCCAAACTGCTGATTATTTCATTACTTGCCCTCAATGAGAATTCCTGTATAATTGCTGTTTACTAATGTCCTCTTTTCTGCCAACACGCGTTTGCTCATTTCCGTGTTGGTTTTTTTTCCATTTTTTCATTTTATCTACATTTCTCCGCGGAGACACCTGAGGCTCAAAGAAGTTCGGTCTCCTGACCAGTGTACATCGTCATCTGCACGGCCACAGGTTGGGCTGAGTTTGTCTCAACATCAGGGTTTGCCCTGGGAACTAACAGTCCCACGGTGCGCTTAATCAGTTGTAGTTTCACCCCCGTCTCTATTAGATATACCTGAGCATTCTTTCCAGCACTCACTGAGATACTACTTCATCATCTCTTGGTCTTCTCCAAGGTAAGGTAGACTAGGAATAAAAGGCACCAACCTTGGGGTCCTGAATCACTTCCTAATGGAGTGACCCTGCTCAGCAAGTGACTTGCTCCCTTACTGCCAGGGTTGATGTCAGACTCTGACATTTCATTGTTGCTCCACAGCTGGGAGGTCTCATCCTAAATTCACTGTACACGGGGACATGACATGTCAGTTGCTAAATTTGTAGCACTTAATATAAAGTATTTAGAAAACCATGGATGGAGGCAAGTTTCCCACGAGCATGACCTGTGAAGTGTGAGCACCCAGGGTGGCGGTGGAGTGGGGTTGTATGTAGCTCTACTAGCTGGGACACCTGTTATGTTGTGTGATATTGAAAACAAGTGTCTCTTTGGCAAACAATTAGAAGCTCAGATTCCCAAGAACTGAATGGGAGCTTTGTGATTTTCCTTGGGGACAGAGAAGGCGAGACCGCCGTGACGCGACACAAAAGCCTGGTCTGTAGCCTGTTTCTTGTCACTCTTTGTTCATGTCATTGCTGCTTCTGCAGACCTGAGTAACTGCTAACTGAATGTACAAATGAACACTTACACAGAGCAAGACATGCGAGGTAGATGATTAAGATAGTCCGTAAAGATACAGTGAGCATTAAGTTGCCTCGCACACTTGATCCCCTGAGCTCTCACCCCCGAGGGAGCCACCAGGGTGTCAGGGTCCCAGTGCGCCTGCAGGGTGGTTCATCAAGCACACGGGTCCACTGCACCTTCGCGCTCCTTCCCCGCCTCGGCAGTCGCCTGCACTGCACCCCGCACTTCACGTTCGCGTTCCACGGCTGTAGCTGAAGCTACCGTCAGGTCCTTATCTAGATCAGTTTTGGTTTTTAACGATTGCTTGCAACTCATCATGGGAGAAGGTTTCATTCAGCCCACATTGGTCTTCGGGGTTGTTCCAAAATGCGGGCTGCTTGAAACAAAGTACAAAGCAACATCAGCGTGTAATAACGTAATTTATCTGTGGGACAGGGAACTAGAAGAATTGATGAGTCAAAGAGTGCAGCTTCATTGCAGTTTGGATGGACTCCGAAAATGCACTCTGTGATGTTAAAAGCACTTGCACATCTACCGATTTTATGCAAATAAATACTAACACTAGTTAGACTCTGCCACGCTGTATGTCATCAGACTATCTTGCCCTTGGTGCAACTGATAGGTGAAACATGGAATATCATCGCTGTCTTAATTTTCCTTTCTGTTACCAAAGTTGAACGCATATCATATATTTTAATTCGTATTTCCCTTTCCTGCATTCATTCTAATTATGTCCTTACCTCCTTTTTTCTCTTATGTTCTTAAATTTTTTTAAGGTGATGGTGTTAGTTTTTTTAAGGCGTTGGGCTTTTTTCAGAGTTTACGCAGTAAGACAATTAACATTTTCCTGTGCGTTGCATTAAAACATAGCTTATCATAGTTATTCTCATTACAAAAGTCAGACAGTGGCAGAACATTATTTACAGTCTCCTCATCCAGCAATAAAACTCAACACTTTTTTTGTGCATTAGTTTCCATTCGTGTCTATTTTTTCAAAATAGAATGATATTGTATACTGTTTAATAATGTGCCTTTTAAAAAACTTGACTCATAAGTATATTTCCTTGCCTTCAAGGTATTTCCACTTCTGAATTAAAAAAATAACCACACAGTATGTCAAATTTCTTTAACCATTGCCATTTAGGCTGTTTTTAATATTTTGCTATAAGAACAGTGCTGTCATAGGTGAATGTCTTTCTGCATGTCTATGCTATGACTCCTAGTATCAATTTTTAGAGGTAAAATAGTTTGGAATCACTTTAAGATAAATTTTTAATGAGTTTGTTACAAAGTACAGACATTAACATTATTTTCATTCCTTTCTTTGATATCTCCTTTAAGGGATCAAATACAGCTTGCATCAAGAACAGATACTAGGTTGAATTTACTTCTGAAAACTGAGTGTTAACTGAGAGAGGAACCTAAGTTATATGGTTTTTATTTTTTCATATCAGGTGATAAGAGAAGCCTGTTTGTGATTTTGCTTAAGGCCATTAAGCAAAACAGAAAATATAGTAGTGATATACAGGTTTATGTATCTAAAGTCTTGTTGGTGATTATTGATAAATTTCCTTGCCTTATTTTTTCAAAGTGTAAAATGTTAACAAAAGATACTGACTTCTAGCAGAGTACCCAGCTGGGTGCACAGGCCCTTCAGGTGGTCCTGAGCAGTGATCTCAGGTTATTCCCAAAAGGAAGATTGAACAAGGTAAAGGGAATGACAGTTCTTCTGGGGCTACCTTACCTGTAGGTAGCTTCATTAAGTCATGTAGCACAGGCTGTAAAATGTGATTTTTAAAAAAATACAATTAATGTTTAAAAAAATGTTACAGTAAAAGACACATTGGGTTATTTGTACTCACTCCTTAGTGCACATGATCTTGCAATTTATAGCTTAATACACGCATACTTGAACATTTGAGGGTAGATTCAGAGAAGTAAGACGGCTGGGTGAAGGCCATCCTTGACCTGAGATGGCTCAGTGTAAAATCTTCCAGCTCTGTGCTGGTGTGAAAGGGACGTGTGTTTAGTAGAAGCCCCACTTCGAATCTTGAACTTCTCTCAGGCTGTGGACGTGAAGTAGAACACTGCTGTGGTTCTGGGCAGCTGCAAACCCTAGCTCCAAATCCGCCCGCTATGCCCAGGGAGAAGGGCCACCCTCCGCAGCCTGCGGGGCTGGTCAGGGGTCATGTTTGATAGGTTAGGTGCATTAATTGCATTTTCAAACGAAGGCTATTTTCAATTTATAATGTGCTCATCGGAATGTTACCCCATCTTAAGCAGAGGGCATCTATATAGTTTTCCTAGATGTTGCTGAATTCTCCTCCATTGCAAGTGCGCCATTTTGTTTCTTACACACAGCGGTGTGTAAGGCCTCATGTTACTCTTTAGCCTTTGCTTATGGGAATACCGTGCACACTTGTGTTTCCCAATCCATGAGAGATGAGAAATGGTAGCTTTCTTGTGTGTATGTGATACTGGGGAATGAACCCAGGGCTTCATGCATGGTAGGCAAGCGCTTTGTCATTTTAAAATATTATACATTAAGATAAACTCTTACTTGAATGGGTAGATTCAAACTTGAAATTCTCCTGCTTCAGCCTCTGTCGTAGCTGGATTTATAGGAATATGCTACTTTGCTGGGCTATAAAATGACATTAGAATGTACTTTTTTTTTTTTTTTTTGGTACTGGGATCGAACTCAGGACCTTATGCTTACCAGGCAGGCAGGCAGTGACACCACTGAGTACTTTTTTTTTTGGTACCAGGGATCGAACTCATGTCCTTGCGCTTGCTAGGCAGGCCACCGAACCGCTGAGCTAAATCCCGGCCCATAGTGTACTTTTAATTTTCATTTAGCTAAGTAAAATTGAGATTATAGGTTCTTTTGCATGTATTAGAAATAACTGTGAGTGACAACATTTATTGTGGTGACTTTTCTGAAGTTTGCCTTTTTCAAAGAACTGTTCTTTGATCTTGAAATAATTTCTGTTCGTTGCATATCTTCTATTTAATGACTACTATTATTTCATCCTTATAATTTATTTCTTCCTATTTTGGGTTTTTTTCTAGTTTCTTAAGCGTAGATCATCATTTTTAGACGATTTCTTTAATATAAACATTTAGGTCTATATATTTTCTCTGTAAATGATGATACTCTACAGGTGTTAATATGTTACCTTTTTACTGTATTCTAGTCAAAAATATTTTCTAACGTCTTTCGCAATTTGTCATCACTTGCCTTAATTTTCCAACTATTTGGAGTTTTTAGTTTCCACTTCATTTCTGTCGTGCTCCTACGTCATACTCTGGACAATTTGGGCCCTTTGAATCTAGGGTTACTGTACTGCGCAGCATGTTTGTACACTAGTGTGTATTCCTTGTGTGCTTGGAAAGGATGGGCCCAATGGTATCAAATAGTGAGAGAAGCATGTTAACACCTCCCACTGGGATTGTGAATTTCTATCCCTCCCTTTGGTTTGTGAATTTTTTTCATTGTTTTGAGATTCTGTTTTTAGGTGTTTCTGCACTTAGGATTTTTATAGCCTCTTGATTAGCTCTATGCCTGATTTTCAGTATTAGAAAATGGTGATCTGCATTTCCGGCTATACTCTTTGTCTTTGATAGCAATGCAGTCCTTCCAGCTCCCTCTTATTTAGGGTACACATACTTCCTCTTCTCATCTCTCTACCCTACACTTGTCTAGTTGGATATCTAAATGAACTGCTCGTAAACAGCATGCATTCCGGTTTTGCTTTGTTTTTGTGTATTTTATATATTTTATTCAAATTTTAAATTTACTTAAGATAAAAATTGCTTTTTGGTGTGGACTTCTGTGAGTTTTGGAAAAAGTTTACAGTTGTATATACCATAATACAATCAATATATAATGAGTCTATCACCCCAGAGAGGTCTCTTGGGGTTCTCCTCCGTGATCACCCATCCCGTCAGTCACTTCCTAGGAAACAGTGACATCTTTCCTGTCACAGTGATTTGGCCTCTTCTAGAATGTCAGATCAATGGAGCCGCTCAGATTGTATCTTCAACGCAGCCGTTACACAGTAGAACGTGTTTGAGATTTACCTATGTCATTACTTTTAGTCTGTGATTATTTCTGAACAGTATTTGATTGCACGGACGTACCACAGTTACTTTATCCATTCTCTGACTGAGAGACGTTTGGAAAGTTTGGAGTTCTTGATGATTTCTAATAAAACGCCTCTATAAACATTCACATGTAAGTGTTTGTATGAGCGGAAGGTGTTGCTTCACTGGAATTAATACTTGGTAGTGGGATTGTTGAAACGTATGTACTTGATTATATGAGAAGCTGCCAGACTGTTTTACAATACAGATTCCAGTTACTCCTTATCCTTGCCAGCTGTGAATATTGTCATGTGTATTTATGATTGTGGCTATTCCAAAAGAGGCATAGTGGTATCTCATCATTGTTTTGCATTTCAGTAATAAAATATGATTTGGGGCTTCTTTTCTTATTTGCCATCTATATATGAAATGCCTCCTTAAATGCTTTGCTCATTTTTTAAAAAATTGAGTCATTTACGAAACATCACAGGTGCACCATAAATGTATACCATTTTTATGTGTTATGTTTCCGTTCAGTAAAATTGATCTTTGCTTTCTTTTTATTATTTTGGGAGTTGAGGATTTAAAATACATTCTAGATACAACTGTTTTATAAAATATGTAATTTGGAAATGTTTTGTTTTGATCATGAGCTCTTTTCATTCTCTCATGAATATCCTCCATAAAGGATAAAATACTTTCTTGAAATCCCACAGATTGGCTTTGGATATGTGGTAAGTCTTCGCCAAACCGAGATCATGAGGACTTTCTCTGAAACTTTTCTTCTAGAAATTTTATACTCTTCAGCTTTATATTTAGGTCCATGTTGATTTCAAGTTAATTTCTATGAGGTAAAGGTTCAGATTCCTAGCTTACATATGGGTATGCAATTATTCTGCTATCATTTATCAAAAACAGTGTGCTTTCTCCCCAGAATTGCCTTTGTATTTTGTTGAAATTAAAATAACCATACATGTATGTGTCTATTATGGGAGTCTGTCTGTATTCTTTAGTTTAGCTGTTTGTCTGTCTTGTCTTCTCCATATTAGAGTTGACTTTGTGAAGCATTGTAGTAAGTCTTGAAACCAAGTAATAACAATCGTGTACTTTTTTCTCTATCAAAATTACTTCGGATTTTCTACTACATTTGCCTTCTTGTGTAAATTTTGGAATAAGCCTGTCACTTTCTGTTTTAAAAAGCACACTGTGATTTTGTTTGAAGTTGGATTGACTATGGAGCTCAGTTTGACAGAATTGAAATCTAACATTATTGAGACTGCAGTACCTAGATGTGGTATAGCTTTCCATTTTTGTTTTTTTAAATTAAGTATTTGCTTTCTATTATTTTGTATTTTAACTTATTAAAAGATCCTAGATGAAAGGTTTTTTTAAAGAACCTTAAGAGTATTTTTCAGAGAGGAGAAAGTGCTTTATTGTGTAAAAATTTCATTGATTTTCTTAACACACTGTACTTTAATTTGCCATGCAATCGTAGGACAGTTTGATTAGTTTCATAAGTGTTTTATCATTTTTAGCTTGCACATTTTTCAAATATTTTGTCAGAGTTGTGCCTACATATTTCCTGTCCCCTTGGTACTACAATAAATGATGCTGTTTTCATTTCAATTACCAGTTGCTCATGGTTAGCATATAGAAGTGGTTGGTTTTGCAGTATTGATCTTGTATCCTGAGAATTTAGAAATAGTTGTCCTTTTTGGCAGCCTGATATTTGTAGACAAATTATGTCATCTGTGCATTAAGATAGTTCTGTTTCCTCCTTTACAGTCTGTATGTGTTACTGCCTTTCCTGATTTATTAGACTGATTAGAACCCCGGGGTAACAGTGAACAGGGTGGTGACAAACAGAGACCTTTGCCGTTGCCATAGGTCAATGTTGTGAGGGTTTTCTCATTTT
>NW_022900940.1:39319551-39440739 GCF_012274545.1 Fukomys damarensis | reverse complement strand
CTCCTCCTCCTCCTCCTCCTCCTTAGATTCCTTTTATCAGAAGAAGTAAGTTTCCTTCCATTCCAACTTTCTTATTTTATTATGAAACTGTGCTAAAGTTGATGCAAACAGTATTAGAAGCTTTGTTTTGCAGTGCTAGGTATTGAACTTAGGGCCTCACACCCACTAGGCAAATTCTCTGTCACTGCGCTACATCTCCAGGCCCTATTTTTAAAATGTTGAACCAGCCTATCATTCCTGGGAAAAAGTCTACTTAGTAATGTTGTATTATTCTTTTTATATATTGCTGACCTTTATTCTGTTGTTTCCAACCTGCGTTTAATACCATTTCATAAATTTATTTATTTGTACATGTTTGCACTACATAATGATTCTGTTCATCATGGAGAGCTGGTACATGTACATAACACATCTTAATTCTTTTTTCAATCTTTATCTCCCCTCTTCCCCACCCCTTCCCCAGTGAATTCTAGATTTGGGGTATTTTTCTTTCTGTTTTAGGATTTGCATTTAGTTCTTTCATACAGTTTACACATGGTTTTTCTGTCTTGAGCCAATGTAGCCATACTTTAAGCTCATTAACATAGAAATATGTCATGTAATACATGTTAACTTTTGTTGTTGAGAGAAAATACCTACCACGCAAAGTTAAAGGGGAAATGTTGTGTTTGGCTTACAGTTTACAGAGGTTCAGTCCATAATCAGCTGGCTCCAAGGCAGAGAGGCAGAGGGGCAACAGTTTGTGGCTACAGTAGGTAGTAAGAGCAGCAAGAGACCTTAACAGTGTCTTTCTGCTCCTTTTATCCCATCCAGACTGCTGGGATTAGGGCAGTGTCAATCCAATCACTTGCATGTAGTGGTTTAGTAATCAACGCCCCCTTAATCCTAGCATCATACATTCCAGACTTAGCCACCTCTGGAAAAGACTGCAAGAGGCTTTGGGGGGACATCTAGAAACAAGCCATAACATACTATGTTATAAAATTTATTCTTAATTATTGATGCTAACATCTGGGCATATGTTGGTGTTTTCAATGACTTTTCTCTTGATTGTTTTGTCATCGTATGTACAGTAACTTGTGTACACTGCATACATAGGTAGTACAGTGGATAGCCTGGATTTTGTTGAATTCTTCTGGAGAATGTTAAAATCACTATAGCATGCATTTAAATTATCAATGCACTTTTTCTCTTTTGGCAGCTTGCTCTTAGGTTTTAGAGAGTAAATCTGTCTCCTTTTTGCCTCTGGATCTGGGATATAGTATTTACTCCTTGAAATTTTGCTCCTTGGTCACACACAGAATTTCTTTGTACAATTATAGAGTGTACAAATGATATATAAGTGTTATCCTAGGTTGGTTTTTAGGAATTTTTGAGTTTCAACTTTCAGAGTCTAGACAACCTTTTTAATAAGAAAAATGCTGTTTAAAGAGGTTGGCACTGGAAGGATCCAAGGGAGAGAGAACAGAACGGTAGCAACTGATCTAAGTCTGTTGTTGCAACCTGAAGGAAATTGAAGATTTCATGCGAGAAGAAAGCGGTGAGGTGAAAGCCAAGTATTTTAGAATGTGTAGGAGTGACTTTTAAGATGCAAAAAATAAGGCTGAGAGAAAGAGCGCGGCACTCCTCCATGTTTCTTTCATTAATTTCCCACTGGACTTCATTCATTTCCATTTCCTTCTGAACCAGTCAGCTTCGTAAGACCCTGTTTTCTCCCACCTCCTTTATTTCATTTTCCCTTTATTCCATGTTCTTATTCTCTTTGTAGATCAAATAGATACAAAATAGGAAAACAGTTCTGATTTAGTTGTGGTAGATTTTTTTTTTTTTTAAGTTTGGGTATATTTTCAATTCTCACATACATTTGTGAAAACTCTTAATTTAAAGATGAAAACCTTGCCTTTCATACAATGTATCTGAAATATACCTTTCTCTCTTGAAATTTCCTCATGGCTAGATATGTATACCTTAGCATTTTATAGGAGTCAAAGTGAATCATCCTGCTCTTTAGTGCGGAGGGACTGATGGATGAGGGTGGGAATTATTAGCAGTTTTGGCTTCAGAACTCTGATCTCAAAACGTGCAGCAGACCACGTGATTTATCTGATTCTTTCCTGGGCCGTTAATGCAAACTTACAAGATAAGTATCATAAAGCCTAGATCTCTAGCTGTAGGCCAGGCAGTGTTGAAGTCGATGTGATACAGGGCTGGGGATTTAGCTCAGTGGTGCTGCCGCGTGCCTCACAAGCACAAGGTCCCGAGTTCGATCCCGGAACTAAAACAAAAACAAAACAAAGGTTGACATGATACGAAGGCTCAGAGAGAGTTCTGCTGTAGGGACTCACACCAGTGAAAGGCAGTCAAATTGAGCACATGGAAGAAGGCAGCAAGACCCCTGCAAGGAACATCTTTCTTGTTTCTATTCATGATCTTTCTTGGAAAAAGTATCGCTCCCATTCTAATTTTTCTGGTGGTTACAACTTCGAGTTAAAGGCTGATCAATGAGACTTAACTTTCTAAAGATGTATGTGTATGTGTGTATCACAAAAACAAAGTTATTAATCTATGGTTCTTGGTTCTTATTTAAATATAATCCCTACTCATTGTAAGAAAGCCAAAAAGAAAAGAAAATAGGGATATGTATAAAGAATCAAGTAAAAATGTCACATGCCACTCACCACTTAGAAGTAAGAGGCAGAAAAGTTGCTAAGACTGTTCAGCCAGACACCCTGGGTTCAAGTCCGACAAATGTTTTATCCGTACTGTAACTCTGGACAAAGTCTTCAGTTTCCTTATCTGTAAGCTAGAGGTATACAGGTATTTAAACACTACTGTATATTGTTTTTCTCTATAACAACTTACCTCAGACTTAGCCTGGTTGTGTTCTGGACGTTAATATAGTACACTGAACAAAAGTGCTCTCCCTGTATATATAATAGAAGAGGTCTGGCCTTTTAAGAAGCAATTGAGGAATATCAGAATTTGACTTTGGCATATTACTTAAGAATAGACGCTTAACTCCCCAGTGAATACTTAGGCCTGTGACTATATTCGGGCTTCTGGATGATTCAGTCTGATGTAGCTCTATGTTACTAAATAACTGAACAATGCACTTGGAGACTGCGATAGACAATAGCAAGCTCAAAGCAGATTCAAACTTGGGAGTCCAAGCTAATACCAACTTCCGCCTCTGATCTCAGCAGTCTCTCATCTCGGTTCACTGTAGAATCGTTGCATCACCACTGTTCCAAACAAGTTTCTGCATGAGATTTTGCTGTTGGATGGGCAAGGTGGCAGGCTCTGATACCTGTTACCTGTGTTGTCTTAGACAAAGTCAAGTGAGTTCTCTTAACCCCGGACGCCTCTTCTGTGCTTTGGGGATAATATTACCTGCCTCCTCACTGTGACATGAGGCTGCTTTACATAAAAGACTGGCATGTGACACCTGCTTATGGTAAGTGCTCAGGGAGATGGTAAGATGATGCCTGGTGGTCGTTGTGGTGATGATCATGGTGGTGTTGGTCACTTACGAATTTCAACAGTTGAAACAAAAGTTTAAAGCACGCGTGGCTGTGTGGAGTTTTGATACTTGATGGTGTTTAGCATTGCAGGAAGTTGTTTAGCTTCCTAAAGCGTACATGCTCTCGTGTATATCATGAAGATAGTGATATTTGAGTTGGTTTGAAGACAAAAGGGCAACTGCTAAGAAAAGTGCTTGGCTCTGAGTAACCGTGCCGTAAATGTTAACCATTGTTGCCATTATTTGTAAGAAAGAAGCGAATGGTTCCAGTGAAAATATTTAACAAATTCCTGACTCTTCTTAAGGGATTAGAAGAAAACGATTCATGTCATAATTGAGAGGATTTACCGACAACCTTGGTATTGAGAGAGAGAGAAACTTTGAGAAGCTAAAATACCAACAAAGTTTTGAAAATGTTTTCTTGTCAGTCCTTTTGAGATTCCTTTCCTGTAGGATAAGGAAACCGGACCCCTCGTGCCTTTCTTTGCCTTTCCCATATCTCAAATACAAAATACTCTTCCTGGCCACCTACCTCAGGCTGACAGTGCTGAAGAACTCCCACCCAAGTGGTTTTGAAGTTCTAGGTTGGCCCATAAATCTCCACAAGTCTTAGCAACCGAGTACAAGTGAATGTAATTTTGGTGGCTGTCAGGGATGCCCTTGGCCTGCAGTGTAATAAATACCACCACAGGGCACTGTGCACTGCAGGCTGAGCATCATTTTGGCTCTTTGCCCGCCTTCCCTTCAGGGAGTCACAGATGAAATGCCACAGTGTGTCTATTGTCCACATTTTTGCATACACACAACAAAGAGAATACGGTGGTCCTGTTTAATCTGAGTACTTGACTGTGCAATGTGGCGTGCTTCCCACGCTAGTGAAGGGAACATGAGAGGCTTGTACCAGTATGGCTTTTGGCAGGATGTCTAAACTATACCTGGTGAAGACATGCTTACAGTTTCTAGGGTTCGATTCCCTAAGACCTACAGCTTCCAACTGCAGAGTGATTCACAGGTGACACTGATAGCCATCCTATGGAGTTTAGGAACAGATCACCAAATGTCTTTCATTTGCAAGTGACAAAAGGCTCAATTCTGGCAAGTTTAAACAATGAAGGGAAAGATTGAGAGTAGGCTTCAGGTAAGGCTTGCTCTAGTCTCCTAGAGGTTAGAATTAGAATTCAGGCCCAAGTTTTCTCTGCATATTTCCACTCCTGAGTATAGGTGGCTGCTAGTGGATCCTGAGACTGAAGTTTCCCTTGTTCTCTGTCAGATAAGAGTTGTGTGTTCAGTCTGATTGGAGTAATAGGATTATTACCCATCTCTGAACCCGTTGCCTTCTCCAGGGGAAATAGTTGTAGCCATCATTTTATGTACAGATGACACAGCTGGACAAGGCAAGCTCCTCTGTACCACTTGGGCTGCTAGGAGGAAAGAAAACGAGATATTGGTACCAGAAGAAAGTGGGTAGCAAAGAAAGATTTCTGTAGAAAATAGGGCAGACCCTCTTCTTTCTCAAATCCGACAGAAACAAAGAGGGTCTGGACTTTGAAGAGTTGTGAGACCATGGAAGTCCATGCTATTCAAACTGCACACTATTCTGAAAGACTCACTTGCTGGGAAGTACATGTTACTTTGAATTGTATTTTTGTCTTTTACTTTTTCCACTGTTAGGAAGTATTAGCACTGAGCTGGTGTGTACAAGACAAAAATGAAAGGCAGAGTATACCATGCCTCAGACCTTACTTTCAGAGGCCTAGTGAAGACAGAATTACCAGATTGAAAACAAAGTTACTACAGAAAGACAGAGGGAGGGAAGGCACACGCTGGCCTACCCACCACCCACTGTACTGTGCTGTTAAGCAATCTATTCCTCCCACCGCTCACCTGTGGGACAAGCTACACACCCCCCAGTGGGACAGCCAATCAGCTCCTGAAGTTGGAAACATCTCTCTTCATGACTTTTGAATTGAGCTCCTCTCAGGGAACCTGTTTTCTTGGTGCCCTCTTAATGTGTCTAACCTGTGCCGCCCACCAAGGCCTCCTGCTGAACTTCACTTACGGCTCCTGTTCCGTGTGTTTTGTGAGTTACCAGAACAATTTGCTGTGTACTCTAAAGTTTAGTTTTGAGGCCGGCTTTAAGGTGCTGGCCTTGAGCTTGGTGAGCATCCAATGAGCTACCGAGGCTGAGACCCATTGGGGCACAATAGGCAGGAGCTCAGAGGACCATGTGCACATGAACGTGTGTGTGTGTGTGTTACAGGGGCGATGCAGGTGCCTGCCACTTGGGGTGGGAGGACAAGGAGGACACACCTCCCTCTTTGGGGAGAACTCCCCGGAGAAAGTAATATTTACTAAGTGTTTTAGAACGGAATGGGGCTTCTCCGAGAGGATAGGAGGAGGTGGCCTCAAATCTCAGAGCCCTAGGGTCCCTGAGCCAGCAGCTCAGCATGACTTAGGAGGAGAAGAGCTGGAGACCTATGAAACAGCAGCTACTTTTCACAGGGCCCTCCGGGCAGGTGTATGACGTTACCCACACATGAGTCACTTAGCAGCTTTCTGGGTTATCAAATAAGCGCAGTGGTATAGTCCGTGCATATAGGGTTCAGAACTACCTGCTCTTTCAGGCTTCACTTGGAGTCTTAAAAGGTATTCTCCGTGGGTAAAGAGGGACTACTGTATAAGGAAACAGGAAATAATTATGGGAATCGGGGGCAGAGGCAAGATTTAAGTATCTATGAACATTTCCTTCATTCCAACGTTTAGTCATATGTAATTTCTCTGCTTTAATTGCACAGGCTGACATTTTCAGAACAATGATAAGTAACAGAAGAGTGAGCCTCTTTACTTTCTTGGAATTAGACTGTGTGAAGTGTTTTACGTTCACGCATGATGTTGAATTTGATTTACACACTAGTGCCGATTTTTTTCTCTTCCTAGGATTATTTTCAGAGATGGAACTTTTCAGTCACATATCTTTGAGGCCCGAGTGATCATATCTCACAGCGTGGACTTTTTCCCAATCTTGTAATAAGATATATTGCAGGAATAGATTACTGAAAGGATTCAAACTGGATGTGAATGGAAGGTTTTCTTGTAGTCTCATATTTTTACCAAATGTCACAGTTCTGCAGACAATAGCGATCTCTGTGGTAATTGCTTGTAAATGGAAACTCCCAAGCTTATTTGAGCACCTTCAGTCTTCCATGTAAAGACAGGTCAGGGACCTAACCCAACTATCAGTGTTCATAGAAAGTGCACACAAGGAACAGTGTTCAGAGCAAACCATCCAGGGGGTGCTTTTTCCACTGGGAACCAGGTGGGCTTTGGAGGAATTCCTCAACAGACTCTCTTCTGCAGTTTGGAGGTTCCTGAAATAGGCAGGTCTAGCACTGGTGAGTGTCTGCTTGGTGGCCGTGTTTTGTGCCCCTCTGAGCAGAAGAACGAGGCTTAAAGGAAGGGAACAAGACTGTACATTCTCAGGTTCAGCACTGACACAGACGGTGGCCAGCCAGGCAGAGGTGCATTCATTTCCCAGGGGTCAGGGTATAATATGAAAGACAGCTCTGTTCATAGCATCTTGCTTATTAAACCCAACAAGCAGGCTGCTGCCCGGTGAGGGCCACCCCAGGGGTAGGAGAGTTATGGAGATGCTAGAAGCTGCGTGGGTGGATAGATTGGGGTCTTGCTGGGTAACTCCATGTCATTCGGGACAACCTTGTGGGAGAGCCATCTTGGGATCCCAGGCCATGCAACAGGAACCAAAGGCTAGCTGGTACAAGAAAGCCAGCTTCGGTGCCAGAACGGCACTTGGCCTGACAGGTAAAAAGTGCTCGCTTTTTTGCCACTCTTTCTCTAATCTCAAGCTACAGAAGCAACTAGAACCTAGACACTTGGGGAGAGGTTAGTGAGAGTGCTTTCTACTAGGTATGGAATGGCATTGAACTAGATGACACTTTCATTAAGCTAAATTAGATACTTGTGGAATCTATTCAAGGAATCATTAGACAAAGGGAGGAGGCAGGAATTCAAGAGTAGCCTTGAGCACAGAGACAAAGGAGATGGAGGGAAGGAGGGAAGAATCCTTTCAGGTTCCTGTTTCCACAAAGTGGAGACAACTTAATGAGCTCATTCATATGCACACCTGGCTGAGTCCTCCGGGATTACTCTTGTACTGTCCTGTTGAAGTCTACGAAGGGTGTTTCATTTAATATCATCGCATCAGTAATCAGAGGGAGAAATCATTCAGTTGGGGGGTTATAATGTTCTTCATAAAGGAACTTGAAGTATTTCCTCCTCTCTTCCTGTGCTTTGCAACAGTCTAAGTGTTGTAGGTACTACATGTGCCTTGACCTGGGGAGCTGCTGCTGCACACTGGGAACTGGAGCCCTGCCCTGTTAGGGCTGAGCATGCTTGGTTTGGCAGCACATTTCCTGTTAGGGTTGAGCAAGTGAGGCAGAGCTGTTTGCCTCTTCTTTTGCTTGGCCTGGCACAAGGAGATGCGGACCTGTTTTTTGAATTCCGCACGCCATCCACAGGGTGTAATAGTAGGCATACTAAAACACATCCTCAATATTTAATTTTTAGTTTGAATTTACGTCATGACCAAATTTTTGTTATCTGCTTCTTGCTGACCTGGGTCAACATAGGGCATCTTCCTATCTCCAAAGAGAATAAACAGGATCCTGTTGGAGACCACTAGTTACATGCATGACCCACCTGGAGAGGACAGCATAGAAATCACTGAAGTTGCCTGTGACTCACTTAGTGACTTTCACTTTTATCTTTGGACAAAATCTAGACAATCTATAAAAGGCAAACATCTACAGAGGGTGAAAGACTTCAGTCTAGGTTAAAACTATTTAAAGATTCTATCTTGCCCAGTTATGTTTCCAGCCTGAGTTCTGCAGCCATTTCGTGAAAAGCCAGCCAACCGCAGTCTCCAGATGTGCGGTCTGGTGCTCCTGGGAGGCTGATCCCTGGGCTCCTCCCCATCCTGCCTGCCACTCAGGGTTAGGGTTAGGGAAGCAATGTGATCGCTTTCGTAATCTGGTCAGCAAAGCCTCTCTCTGAAGATAGCGAGCAGCGAATACCCTCTGTCTTGAAATCACGTCATCGCTTCCTCTCCAGCTCTTGCTTCAGTCTGCAGTGAACAGGACAGGAGGACTGGGTTATTTCATTTCCAGCAATGGACACATCAAAATTGCCTCCCTCTTCCCCACTCCCTTTCCCTTGAGGGCCTAATTGATTTCATGCATTTCGACCCATCTCTGCTTGGAGAGTTCCCTAGAATTCTCTACTGAAGCTTTTCCCTCCCGACATTTTTGGCCCCCAGGCAGACCCACCAGGCCACAGCCCCTAGGCACTGTGACTTTATCTGGCTGCCCAGACCAGCTGGATGGAGGTGTGCTTTATGAAGTTCAACCCTGCACCCCAGGCCGTAAATACACATCGGACACATAAATGTACGGCTTAACATTGCCCAGGCCCCTCCGAAGCACCATGTTAATAAGCAGATGGTAAGTCTTCAAAATATGGAAAAGCAGTTGATCTTTCCGCTGGCAAATCCTTCATAGGGGGTGGTTTTCGTCCTCTTCAGGGTAACTGCCTGCCTGGGGGTTTTGTCTCCTAGGGTTTGAGAGAGAAGGAAGGGGAGATTCGCTATGGGGCTTCACGGTAGAAAGTGTATTTAAAACACCGGTTTCCTCCATTTGTTGCCAGTAAGCTTCTGTACTGAGAGATGCCACTGGACCCGCCCTCAAGAAGCTTGAGCACCGAATAGTCCAAACCAAGAGAGAATGTTGGCTTCCTGGGTGGCTCCGCCCCAGGGCCCTGGGCAGATTTGCACTGGCTGTCAGCTGTTCCCTCACTGCTCTCCGAAATTGCTCTGCTTCTTGTTTCTTCATTTTACCCTCTGTAAAAGGAAAATTAATTTTGACTTACTCAACCAGCCACATTTTTTTTTTTTTTTTTTTTTTTTTTTTTTTTACAAAACGAGAAAGGGCCCTGTGCTCTATTTCGTGGAAGTTGTAGGAGCGCATGGGTACATTTTCCTGGCAAAGACCTTCAGTATTGCACCTTACTCTTAAGTCGACTGAAAGTCGTTCCTCATCCCAATTCTTTTCCTAGTCGTAGCCACTGCTGTTGGTTTGGTGTGAGTCCTTCCTGATCTTTTATTCTGTACCACTCCATGTGTAAGACCGAGAGAAGGAACTTAGAGACGTGTCTCTTGTTTGGTGCCCACCTCATGATAAATGCGAAGAAACTGACCTGCAAAGTTACCCTGCAAGTCACAGCATGGTAAGACTCAGAGATAAATCAAGATGCCCAAAACGAGAGAGAGGATGGAAGGCTGCCCTGCTCATCCGCGCTACACTGCAGGGTTCACAGATTCTTTCCCACGCCTTGCAGTTTCCCTTGTCTTTGTTGCTCCTCACCCCGTGGTGTCGCCGCGAGCACCAGGCTTGAGGGGGGGACTGGGTGTCCACAGGCAGGGACGCTGGGGCCGATACAAACTCGCCCCGCCGGAGAGATGAGAGGGCAGTCGGATTGGCCCGCCCTGCGCACCAGCTGTAGTGTTGATCGGTGAGGCTCAGGCAGAGAAGCGAGGTTTCCAGCGAGTCCCTTCAGGACGTGGGTGAGGACTGCCGGTGCGGAGGTGACGGGTCATGTCCCTTGGTCCTTCACTGTCGCCTTATCTATGGGAAGGCATTCCGTGTGTTCACCCTTTCTGTTTTCTGTCTGACCATACATCCTGTGTGCAACATGAGTCGTGGGTCATTTACTGACTTGCTAATCTTTATAGCAGAGTGAAGTATTCTTAAGTGACTATTTCTAAACATGCTTAAATGTTCATGTTTTATAGTCTGACATTAGCTTCCCACTTCCTAGGCCTTACACTTCATGACAGTAAATAAAGGTCCCCTCTGCCCTTTCACCTGATGGCAAGTTGATCACACTCGTGCTTCTGTAATTATTTCATTACAGGTGGACACTCTGGTAGGTTCTGGGGTTTTTTCCCTCTTTCAGTAAACAGTGCTACCAAAAGCATCTTTGCACGTAACTTTTTGGTTCCTGAACGAGTTTCTCATACTGACTGAAGTACTGAAGATATAGGATCTAAATGACTATCACTGCAGTAATGACGAAGTATTTTCATAGCTGCTGTAAAAGTCCACTTTTCCACCAGTGGAGCAGAAGAGTATTCTTTTCTTCATTTGCCCCTCCCTCTATACTTCTACAGAATCTATTTCCTGCCAGTTAGCTAGTAAAGCATACATTTCCTTATCGGTTCCTTTTAATTTACCTTTCCCACATTTTAGCAAGATTGAACCCTTCCTACTTATCTGTCATTCATGTGTGTCTTCTCTTCAGTGAATAGTCATGTGGGTTTCATGTGGGCTAGGGCAAGCATCTTTCTTTCCCTTTATATAATTTTTTTTTCACAACAGTTCAAACTGTTCTTTCTTCTGAAAGTATCCTAGAATCATCACCTCAAACTCTGTCCAAAATCTTACAGGGACTTTGACAGAGATTGCTTTGAATTACAAAGTTCAGTGAAGGAGAAATATATTTAAAATCCGAGTGTTCCTATCCCCAACCAGCACACATCCCTCTAATTTTTAGGTTGTCTTTTTATATTTTCTTGTCAAGCTGTATCATTTTCTTCGTTAAGGCATGTGTTTTTCTAGGTTTGTTCCTGGGTATTTTATAGTGATAACTGATACTACCAGTGGTTATTTCATATATGTAAAAATGATTTTCACTGGCTGCTACCAGTGTTCGGATATGGTTTATGTTTTGATCGTTTAACTAGTTGCTTTACTGAATTCTTTTATTAACCCTAATAGATGGTCAGTGGATCTCTGTGGATTTTCTGTGAACACACCCATATATGTTCTATGGGTGACTTGGTAGTTTCACCTATGGATAGATTTTCAGTGAGTGTTTCAAGTTCCGTTGTGGCAGTTGATCTGCTCAGGTTTGGTTTGTTTGTTTCTTAATACAGTTTGACCAAATGCAGATAGCGTATGTTTTCTGTACACTTTCAAATTATTTGAAAATGTTCTAAGTGCTTCTATGTCTTTGAGGTCCTAACATTACCTCATTGTGTCTTCTTTGCTCTGTAGTACCAAAAATTGATTTATGTCAATGTCAGTATTCCTTTAAACCAGTTTCATTCCGCTGTGCGTCTTCATGGTTTTATTTGAATTTTTAATCCTCTGATTTTATCATTATAAATTCTGTCACTGATTCAGCAGACATTCTCTGGGAATCTGCTCCGTCCCAGACTGGAGATGGTGGAGATAACAGAGAAGGGAGGCTGTCAGAGGAAGCCTTGTTCCCGTGGATACGAGTCCACCTCAGACTGTGGGGGCTGGGTGCAAGGAAAAAGGCTGAGGTCATTGTTTCTCGGCAGGCCCTTGGCTCTTTGGAGTAGTAAGGACTGCAGTCTTCTCGGAGTAAATTTGTGATGGAGGAGGCACATGAGCAAAGGGGAAAAGGGACATAGAAAAAGATGAAAAAAGGAGAGAGGGAGAACGACAGAATGAGTTTAGGAGCCATGTGACAGAGAGCAGGAGGGAGGAGAGTCCCTGAAGCGGGAGCTGTGACAGTATGAATGAGAAGCCTGTTAGATGGGGGAAACTGCAATATTTGTGTCGAGTTCACCCACCTTCCCTCTCCCCTAAGCCACACCCTTGCTTTGGAGAGCGGTGTGTCTGTTCAGTCTGGTGTGGGAGGGGAGAGACCATGCTGGGGCTCTGGGAGAAGGTTTGTGTTGCCATTTTTCCAGCTTCTGATTTGAAATGCAGTTGGATTATTTGCAAGTCATACTGCTCGAATTTAAGCCTGAGCTGTTGGCACATTCTCCAGGGTTGATGAAATGTGGTTTTTAACCTGTATTTTTACCATGTGTATATTTTTTCTATCAATTTCTGGTTGCCCTGTTGTATGCAAGAACACGTCATGCTTTCTTTTGCCTAGGAATGCCCTGAGTTCCCTCTATCTGGAAATATATTCTGTAGTTTAGTTTCCAGTCCACATTTTTTTTCTTTGGTACTGGGGATGGAACTTGGGTCCTTGCTCTTGTGAAGCAGGCGATGGAACTACTAAGCTAAATCCCTGGCATTTTTAATAGCTCATACTCTCATCCTTTTAATATTTGTATCAGTTTGCTTACTATAATTATTACATGCATGTTATTTTTTCTCATGTCTTTTCCTCCTCTCAAACTGTTCTTATAGAAGTGTTTCATACTTTTGTAAACCCAACTGATGAGAATCTGTCTTGTAATACAAATCTAACAACATCACATTTATTGTGATTGGTAATTTAAGGCTTACAGGGGCAGCTATGTTTAATTTATCATGCTATCTGGATTGACTGAGTATTCACTTTTCAGTAATTTTAAACTTCATGTCCTATAAATGGCTATAGTTACTACTAATGTTTTTCTCTGGACATTGAATAACTTTGACTTCCTTTTGTCCACTCCTTCAAAACTAAATATTTTACTCTGTTTCTTCCTTACTGCTTTGAGAACTTGGTTCTGGTCTTATTCCTTTTTCAGTCATTTATTTCTAGAGAAACTTATAGGATGGGTCTTTATCTTTAATGATTCAAATTTTACTCAAGTTTGTACAATGGCAGAGCTATAATCTGGAGAATGGTAGAGAGAGCAGAGAGTAGGTGCTCTAGAGTAGAACGGATAATGGTTTAGGTCAGTGATGGGGAACCTGTTAGAGACCAGGGGCCCAAACCCAGTGCTAACAGTGCTCCTCTGTGCGCTGTTACCCAGTGCTTGGCTCCTGGGGCGATGGTAGGGCAAGTTGGCTCACATGCGAACAGAGAGGGCTCTATGTGCCCCCTGCAGCACACGTGCTATTGGTTTGCTTCCACTGGTTTAGGCACTCAAATACCTTTGAGCAGTGGCATGCCCTATTCCCTGTTATGAGTAAAGAAAAGGAACTGCTGGCATGGTGGCTCATGATTGTAATCCCAGCACTTTGGGAGGCCGAGGCAGGAGGATCCCAAGTTCAAGCTCAACCTGGCCAACTGAGGAACTTTGCAAGACCTAAACATGTCAAGGATGTAGCTCAGTGCAAAAGCTCTGGGTTTAATCCTCAGTACTGATGGAAAAAAGGAGAGAGAAAACATCCATAGGCTAGATCGGAGAGATGGGCCCTGAGTATTTATAGAAAGGCAGTTGTGTTGTCGTCTCAGAGCTATTCTTTGATAATTCAAAGTAGGAAGAAGGGAGGCAAGGGGTTCCCTTTAAAATTAATTGCCCACAAAGCAGAGTATTCTTTCTTTATTGCATGAAATTTGTTCGCCATGGTGAAATACTTTAGAGAACAGAAAAAGTGTTGAAAAAGAATATAAAACAAAGAAAATGACAAGTTTGTTTGGTTAAATTCTGTTTCATCCAAATGTCTTGAGTTTAATAAAATAGGCAACAAATTCTAAGCCTGGGGTTAAATATTTAGCTCATCTGGAAGAACTATTCTCTGGAAAAGCATGGGATTTTGATCTGATTTCTTTTTCCAAAGAATCAGCAGTACTGATTGGTAAAGGATAATTTTTATAGTAGCATTACGTTGTCACTTCACTGTGTCGGGTAAGAGAGTCGTTGACATAAAATAATGCCTCTGCTTTAAAAGAAATAAGAGAAGTTTGTTTTGAGTCAAATATGGTTCTGAAATGAGAATTCTCATTCTACTGCGAAGGGGTTACACCACTGTTCTTAGTCCCAGGAGGAAGAAGTCCTTACTCAGAAAATCTGCCACACCTATGGTGCAGGGAGAAGGCCAGGCCTCGTGAGGGAGGCTGTTCCATAAGGTGTGGAGGGTATCTTACATCATTCTCAGCCTTAGCATCAGTGGAGGCTAGATGTCGGCTAAGCAGCACATTCCAAAAAGTCTCCCTCTAGTTAGATCCAGATGCAAAAGTGAAGATTAGTGGCTGTCAGTGGGCCTCTAGTGGCCCAGTCATTTTAGCTACAGCCATTCCGTCTCTCCACAGTCATGATCAGAGAACCTCCATTCGGTTATTTCGTTGACCAAGTACTATACTTTTTGTGCATGCAGAGGCCAAATGTTTTTTGTTCTGTGGAGCAAAGAAGGCGCATTCCTAGGGTCTGAGAAAGACCAGACAGACTAGGCAGGAAAACAGTCTTCCGGTGTTTTATCCCTTAAGGAAGATGTACCTGGACCATATTACTATTAGCCACCGTAATCCCGTTCTGAGTTAATCCTTGCTTGGCACGGGATGGAATGTCCGCATATGATATTCTAAAACATAGTAAGGCCTAAAGAAGAAAAAGTGGCAGACGAGGAAAACAGGCATCCTAACCAATGAAAAAGAGCCCTGTGTACTCTTCCATTAGACAATGTTTCTCCCACATCTAGAATCATCTGTACTTTATGAAATAATGTAGTTCAGTTTATTTCTTTTGGATAATGTGAATCCAGGGCTACTACCTTCGGTAGAATGACTATTTCTGATTCTAAGAAAGATTGGCCTTCAATGTCCAAATTATTTTAATTTTTACTTGTTGCTGATAACTTGATGTTCTTTGATATTATACTAGGTTCCAATCCAGGAAAAGTGTAGCATGACAGAAGGCAATAATACAGTGTCACTTTGAGTTCCTTTCCAACAAAGCTGTCCTTCTCCCATGTACCAAATAGCATTAGAAATAGGATTAGAGACAAAAGGCCAGATTCATGAGAAATTAGGACTCCACAGATTCCGTAAGTATAATCGGCTCTTAATTCACAATCAGGAAGGGAAATGGGATTCTAATAAGTGTTGTTTTGTTATATTGCCTGTCTACTTCCTAGGGGCAGAACATAGGAATGGTTTATTTTTTAATGTCAGCTAACTAACTCTACTAGGGGTATCTGGAATTCTCATTTATTTGGAGAATCTGGGCTTTTAAGATACAAGTCCTATCTATTTTTCATAATGGACACTTTCCATAATATTCATAAAGGTCATTAACCCCCAACTTTTGCACTAAAAAGTATTGGCCACTGTCCTATACAAACTTTAGATTCCCTTTCTCTTAATGTTAATAACCCTGTTGAGTTAATCATTGGCTCTTTCTCCCTTTGCAGTTCAGAGGTATATAGTTTGTGTGTGTGTGTGTGTATGTGTGTGTGTTGTAGTTTGCCTAGTGTTTTCTAATTCACTCTTAATACATAATCTTTTAAGAGTTTCCAGTTTCTCTTTCTGAAATAACATTGCCACTATATGTCCTATTTGTATAAAAGCAAGTTACCTTCTAGAAATATCTTATTTATAGTAAAGTGAGCATGTTGTAAAAGCGGCCTACTCTAGTACCTATATGTCCAGTGAGGTCTCTTTCAGTTTTAGCATTTTGCCAGTTTTGATAAAGCCATCTGGAGTATTGTTGCCATTGGAAACTAGTGTCTTCTGTATAATGTGGTTAAAAAGAGTCTACACAAAATTTGGGGGTGGCGCATAAAAGAATCAACAGAGCAGTGTGACTCCAAGGTAAGTAGGGCTTCGTCGTGTCTTTCAGGCCCAATGGCCGTGTTTGTCCTGTGGAATTCCGAGACCGCTCTAAATGACATTCATGCAGATGGGAGGTGTGGTCAGGCCCCACACCGTGGTGTATCCAGCCACTCTAACAGGGATGATGGTAGTCAGGACGGGTTTAGCTATAGCGGGAAACTAGCACCTGCAGAAATTTGTCATACCTTCTCCTGTATCAATAGCAAACAGTGATCTAATTGGTTGATATTCTTCCTTTTTCCTAGTATTTGTTTTAGCTTCAGGGATTCGGATCTAAAATAGAGTTATCCCCAAAAGGAAGTTCCTTTGGGGAGGTTTAAATAGGGCTGTACTAGTTCAGAGCCTGGAATTTTTCCTTACTTAAATTGTACCGACTAATGAGAGAGTTATTTTCTAAGAGCAGTGTAAAAACTGAAATTGTACCGACTAATGAGAGAGTTATTTTCTAAGAGCAGTGTAAAAACTGAAATCTTTCCAAATATGAAGACTTGGTTCAAGTAAGATAGAGGATCTGGGTAAGTAAACAGTTATAACAAAGACATGATTAATGAGAGGGCAGAATGTCATTGCCATTTGTAGTTTCTCTGAAATCCTCAAGTTCGCATTTTCATCCTTTAAGAAAATATACAGAGCAAATTCCAAATATCTCAGACAATTTTTAAAAGAACCATATGAAGGTATTCAGGACCATAATAAGCATGTTCTAAAAGAATGACAACTAACAGAAGCGTTGTTAGAAGGGGTTTCGGTTTCATTCAGTCAGGGCTCTTGATTGTCACAAAAGTCAAAGATGACTGTCACCATCTTCTGGGTAGCCCCCACGAGTTGGTACACATTTGAGAAAGGTGCTTAAGCATTGAGCCAGCACTGTTGTAAGTAGCTGTACTTCTGCAGATTTTGGGCAGGCAAGAAATAGAAAGTTTCCTAAAAAGAAAAATATATAGCAAAACCAACAAGAGCAAAGCAAATCTAGTTTTGTTATAGTTTTAACAAGGAAACCGTTTTTCTACAGTAATACCAAGCAATCAAAGAAAAACTTTTTTTTTTTTGGTACCAGGGATCGAATTCAGGGTCTTACGTTTGTGAGGCAGGCAACACCACAGAGCTAAATCCCCAGCCCTAATTTTGTTTTGTTTTGTTTTTTTTGGTACCGGGGATTGAACTCAGGTCCTTGTGCTTGCAAGGCAGGCCAATGAACCGCTGAGCTAAAATCCCCAGCCCTTTCCTTTTTTTTTTTTTGAACCCAGCCCTAATTTTTTAAAAATAAGTTTATCTTTATCAGAAAATTGTATTTAAGAGAAGAAAAACCATGAATGCTAGAAAATTGTATTTAAGAGAAGAAAAACCATGAATGCTAAGAGACTTACAATAGGCACGGTTAAAGATCCAATATCCATTCACAGTTGAGAAGAAAATTTGGTTATGTCTGTATTTAACGTTAGAATTATGGCTGATGACTTGTGAAGACATCAGAATTCTAGGCAGTTTGTAACTTCGGAACATTAGATGAACATGTGGCTCTTGGACTTCAAAGGCCCTCTCTGCAAATGCCAAAATTAGTTCTATAGCAAAAAGAATTTCTCAATTATATTACAAGCTTAAAATAGTTTAATTAGTATCATTATAAAATAAAGCAAAGGTGATAAAACATATTTAGTGAGTTATAAGTATGCTACTTGATAATTTTGACATAGGCATAGAAGCACGGAACCATAACCACAGCAAAAATAATAAACACATCCATCACTCTTGAAAGTTTCCTTGTGTCCCTATGGAATATCTCCCTCGTTCCCTTCCAACTTAACTCCTCCTCACAGAAAACCACCACTCTATTACCTGTCACTAGAGTAGATTAGATTTTCTGGAATTTTATAGAAACAGAACCATACAACATACTTTAATATGTACTCTCTGGGGTAGTTTCTGTCACTCGCATAATTATTGTGAGATTTATACTGCGGTATGCCTCAATAGTACATTCCATTTTATGCAGAGTCGAGTCCCAGTATGGAACTATTTGACGATTTATTTTGTACTCATTTTTTTAATTGACATAAAATTTATACATCTTTATGGAATCCATTTTGATAGTTTAATGTTGTGATGGCCAACCTTGGTTATGTGAACTCGATCAATTTAAGAAACAACTAGGAACAGGTAGAGCACACTCCTGGGTGTGTCTGGGTGAGTCATGGAGGTGTGACTGTGGCCCCTATCTATTATATATGGTCCCTGGGCTCTTTCCAGCCACCAGGAACTAAACAGCTAAGCTCTGCTACACCATTTTACCTGTTACCATTGACTGAAAGCCCTGAAACCATGACCCAAATTAGACCTCTCTTCCTCTACCTTTTGGTGTTGGGTATTGTGCCCCAGTGATGGGGAAAGCATACTAATACACATGTATGCAAGATGTTATAATAATATCGGGGTAATAAGTATTTCCTCTGTGAAAACATGCATCCCTTTATGTGTGACAATTTCACTGTCTTGTTGGTCATTATGAAATATACCATAGACTGACTTAACATATCCTGGATAGAGCCAGCCTTCTCCTGGTGCTTGAATAATGCTGAAGACTTTGGCACCAGCATTTGTATCCCCAAGGCTGTGATTTTGGAAGGAGCCTTCGCTTGTAGCAGTAGCTGTTGCATTAGTTTTGAGTTCTGAAGGTTGGCAGAGATCTAAAGTCAGTACCTTCTTTAGAGTGGAGGAGTCACTTTCAGACCAGCCAGATCCTCAAACTGGATTCAAAGTTCATAAGTACATGGAGTTCTTTTGCAATCGGCTGCTGTTACCAGGGTTTTTGTCCCTTTTCCATGTCCTTTTACCACAGGGGCTGGGTTCTCTGGCCTGGGATCCAGGTTCCACTTGTGAATGGCTTGGGTCTTTCCCGTATGTGGACTTTCTGACTGTGCTGTTCAGAGTTCTTCCCTCTCCTCAAAATCCAGGGTCTCCTTTGCTTCCTTCATCTGCTGTGTGGCAGAGTCACATGCAGGGCAACTCTGTTCACCATCCTAGCTCCCTCTCCACCCCATACCAATTTAAGCTCTTACCTGCCTAAAAAGTAAATAGCCTCTCACCATTTCCTATTAGGAACAGATCAGTGTGCCAGAAAAGTCTTTGTCATTTAAACAGAAGATCAAATTTTAGTTTTGCACGAGTTACCTTAGCTACCCACTCAGCCTCGAGAAAGACCTTTAAGTATTTTTGTCAACTTGAGCACACATAAAATCTTCAGGTTCCTTTCCAAACCCCTTTCACAGTTTTCTCAACACTTTCATAATGTATTCAAATTTGGATCTCTACCTTTCTTTGCTATTTTGGAACCACACTCATTTTTAGGACAAAAACATAGCACCTTTTTGCCTTGACCCTTTCTCATTATTATAACATATAATCAATCTGTAGCAGTTAGGTAGACTAATGAAACATGTCCTTTATTATAATGCAGTTTTTAAGTGTGGAAACAGATCCAGACATGTGTTGCCTTTTAAAACATATTCTATAAAATCAAAATACTTGACCATGTAGACTTTGAACTTATGTTTAATAAGTGATGCTTTAAAAGTTACTTAAAAGTGACCTAGACATGCACTATTACTTTCATCTAAACATTTTTGATAAGTGAAAAGATTTTTTGAAGCTATGATAAATTCATTTCTAAATGTTATGCCATTTACCTTTATCTGAATAGCTCATGGAAATTTTGAAGCATTAAACAAAACTAGCTAGACACCATCTAATGAGTTTTACAGCCTGAGGATGTCCTAAGCAAGAGCTTTGTAAAGTTAAATACATAGATATTTTGTTGATGGGGAGACATAGCTCCTTTTTATTACACTAACAATACTAAGTCTTATCTACCTAAGATTTTCCCAAGTCATGTAAACCTTGAAGAGTACTTTGTTCATGATATTTGTGAGTGGTCATTTATTTCTAAGTCAGTGTGATGCAATATAGAAAATAGAATCCAAAGATCTTACAGTTTTCATTTAGATTTGTCATTTGTCACTTTCCAGAGTTTTTCCTTTGGACTACTAGTATGATTACCTTGTCTATAACCCAAAGCAATCTTTAATCCTAAATTTGCATTTGTAAAGGTACACATCTTAAGTCAAACGAGAAAGAAAATGTACATCTCTGAGACACAGAACTTTACCTAAACATCAGTAGAGGAAGGGTACAAGTAAAAGTCCTGCCAGGGGAAAAAGGTCCAAAGGAGAAGCTTGTTGTATAGATCTAATACCTTTTCCTATTTTAAGAGCTATTTAGCAGAGATGTAGATGACCTTAAATTGAAAGTTTGTTTTACACAGCCAAAAATGTGAGAAAGTCACACTTTGGGGAAATGTCTAGTTGATGAGTCCTTCTAACCCACTTTGTGTCCTAATCAGATAAAAATCCATTAATGAGTAGGGCAAAAAGCATCTTCTCTGCCCATTCGACCTTAGAGAGAAGAATTTTCAAAGGTAGCTTCCCAGGTAAAGTTTTCTCTTCTTGATTCAATAAATTACAGGCTTCAGTCATTTTAGAAATAGTTCCAACTCTTAAAAAATTTCTTTTTCTCCTGCTGAGAGAAGGAAATGTATGTACTGAGTTTCTAAGGAACCCCTACCAAGAAGCTGCCCCTGTAGATGGGACAGGGAGACTAGCAAGCAGATACCCTATTTGGAGCACTCACGAGATGATAAAAAAATAAACCCTTTTGCATGGATCTGGTATCTCAGAGGAGGAAAATCTGAGAGGACTGAGCACAGGAAAAGTGGCTCCAGCCCCTGTCTGTGTGAGACTGGGTTTGTTCTCCATTAAGGAACACTGATTTCCCCTAAGGTGTTAGTTAAGTGTTTCCTCAGAGTGCCTCTGTAGTGGTAAAGGGGTTGAAAAGATTAAAAGGAAGAGTCTGGGGGCTGAAGTGATGAATCCTAACGTGCAGGCTACTGCAGGGGGAGCATCAGTGGCCATGGAATCTGAAGGCCACTGACACTTCAGAAGCAATCTTTATTTTACAGGCCAACTTATGAGGAAGAAAAATACGGTAACGTAAATTTACCAGTTTCCAAAAGTTGAATTGTATTTATGACACAATGGAATATCACCGAACTGTAGGATTTTTCATTTGCAATTTCCATGTTAGGTGGAAAGTTCTTGTATGACTGAGTGTTAGCAGTTACTTCTTAGATGTTTACATTTTGGCTAGGACTGGGTGAAATAACAAACTTCTCAGCAACCTGGAATAACAAGAATGAGTCTACAGATGAAGGGGGGAAAAGGGGATAAAATGCTCATGAGTCTTTATATGGTAACCTTAGTTTGGGAATGACCTTAAAGTTGCTCATAAGAAATCTTTAAATTAGGTAAGTCCGTCAAATATAAAACTAGGTACGCAGAGCCAAAAATGAGTTCAGGAGAAAAAATAATGTTGCCATAAGCTATAAGCTCACTGTTACTAATGAGTATGGGATTAATTCTGCCAACCAAGAGTAGAGGGGCAGAGGAGGCCCCAGTAAAGATGCTTTCAGAGATTCCAGGGTACTTTGCCTGGATGAGTTTGAATTAGATTTTGCAAATGCTGTCTCCAGAACTTATTTTCAGGCTATTTCTCTCCTGCAAAAAGTACCAGGGCTAAGCACTATTACATCCTCCCCACCTCCAAAAATGTTGTATCTTTTTTCCTCTTCATAGCTAAAAGCCACCCCTTTTAGATAATTTTAGATAATGTAAGCACCCAGTTAGCTCTGTGTGAAGAGCAAATGAACATTTTCAGCACACCGCAATTTAGATGTGGCTGGTCAGATTTATGTACCTACTTCAGCTATAACCAGATCTCAGCCCCTACCCAATAAAAGCCTAACTAAAGAATTCTAGCTTAGTACAAAAGAAAAACAATTTAGGAATATCTACTATTCCCCACATTGAGGAAAATGTAAATCCAACTCTTCTTTAAATTTCCCCATTTCCCAAGTATTTGAAAATTGAGATGCCATAATTAACAATGTAAAACCATTAGGTCAAACACAAAAGTTAAGGTAATGATACATCCAGGTCAATTCTCTCCATTGTGTGTTGGGTTTATCTTGCTCATTTATGGAGGATTGGGCGGGGGCTCAGAACTCTGGGTAAGCAACCCATATGTATGTCTTTCTGGATGAGCCAATAAAGTTTCTTCTGACCCAAGAAGGAAGTTTGTTATTTTGGGACTTTCCTAAGAGTCCACTGTACCTGCTGGGGACCTCCATGGGAGATCCTCAGTTGTACCTTCTCAAGCTGGAGGGAGCAGTACCTTTGTCAGTTTTATGAGGAAGCACTTACAGAATTTCTACACTGCTTATAATATCCAGAGAAAGATGAAAAAAAATTTATAGACAATGCAGTGGCAAGAGAAAAAGGCCAAATACCAGCAAACAAAAGTTCTGACAAATGTTCTCAAACAGTAAGAGTATATCCAAATCCAACAGCCAGCTTAGAATACACCAAAGACCATCTAAAAATATATATATATATCAGCAAATACCTACTTGAGGTTGTTTCATGGCATGGCACAATAGGCTTATGTTGTACATGGGACCAGTCTGTGTAACTCAAGAGAAAGACCCCACATTGAGTGCCTGAACCATTGACATAACTCCCTACTTTAAACAATAGTGACTATTGTCTATTAATACAGACTCAGATTACTGTGAATGACACATTCTACCCTAAGACATTCTAGTCCCTGAACAAATAAAATCCCAAGTCATCACATTTACCACATTTTGTATGTTGATGAAGGCATCAAGTAGGCAGGCTTCTGCATAGTGCAGTGGAGACTAATAGAATGATAGAAAAAACAGATCGAAAAGCTGGTTTTTCAAAAGAATAAATAAAATTGATAAACCCTTAGCCAACCTTATAAAAAAAAAAGGAAAGAAGAAGACTCAAATTCATGCAATTAGGAATGAGAATGGTGAAGTCACAAACAGGTTCAGCAGAAATACAGAGGATCATCAGTAGAGTAGCTGGACACAAGATGAATACTCAAAAATCAATAGCCTTCTTGTACACAAATAACAGACTCACAGAGAGAGAAATTAGGGAAATGATTCCTTTCACAACAGCATCCAAAAAATGAAATATGTCAGAATCAATCTAATGAAGGAGACAAAAGACTTCTACACTGAAAACTACAGCACTCTTTAAAAAAGAGATTGAAGAAGATATAAGAAAATGGAAAGACATCCCTCAACATAGTGAAAATAGCCATAACTCCAAAACTGCTATACAGATTCAATGCAATCCAGTTGAAATTCCAACATATATTTCATAGAACTAGAGAAAACAATCTGAAAATTCTTTTGGAATCAGAAGAGACCTAGAATAGCAAAAGCAGTCCTAGGCAACAGAGACATGGAAGGGAGTATCACAATCTCCATTTTGAAACTATACTAACAAAGCCACTGTGATAAAAACAGCATGGTACTGGCAAAGAAACAGATCCGAGGATCAGTGGAATAGATTAGAAGATGCAGAAACATCTGATATACTCAACTACCTCATCTTTGACAAAGGAGCCAAACAACCTCTCTGGGGGAAAGATAGCCTCTTTAATAAATGGTGTTGGAAAAATTGGATTTCAACTTGTCAGAGATTAAAATTGGACCTGTATCTTTGACCATGCACTAAACTAAAATCCAAGTGGATTAAAGATATAAATATTAAAACAGAAACACTAAACTTGCTGGAAGATAAATTAGGTAGAACTCTTGAAGTTATCAGCATAGGAAAAGACTGTGAAAAAAAATCCTCAATAGCATAGGAACTAGCACAAAGAATCAACAATAGGGATCTCATTTTTTAAAAAAAGCTTCTGTGCTGCCAGAGAAATCACAAGCAGAGCTAAGAGACAACCCACAATGTGGGAAAAAATTTTTACCAACTGTTCCTCAGACAAAGGTCTATCTAGAATATTATAAAGAACTAAAAACAAAAAACAAAAAACAAAAACAGATCCCCCAACTATAAAGACTTGATTTAAAAATGGGCATCTGAAATGAACAGACATTTCTCAAAGAAGTAAAAGCGGCAAATTAAACATGAAAATATGTTCAACATCACTGGTTGTTTAAGAGATGCAGATGAAAACAACACTGAGATTCCATCTTACCCTAGAAAGAATGGCTGATGTTCAGAAATCAACCAATAACAAATGCTGGCTGGCTGGGTTGTGGGGAGACAGAAACCCTTCATTGCTGGTGGGAGTGCAGACTGGTGCAACCACTGTGGAAATCAATATGGAGATACCTCAACTAGGATTAGAAGTCCCACTTGATTCAACTATTCCTCTGCTGGGTATCTTCCCAAAATAATGAAAAGAATCATACCACAGTGGTATATGCTCACCTATGTTTATAGCAGCACCATTTGTAATAGCTAAAACTTGGAAACAGCCCATTTGCCCATCAACTGAAGACTGGATAAAGATGATGTGGTTTTTTTTAAAAATATACAATGGAATACTACTCAGCCATAAAGAACAAGAAACGAGAGATTTATGGCTAAGTGGATGCACATTGAGGCCATACTCCTAAGTGAAATTAATGTTACACCCGTGTAAACACCAAACAGTTTCTCTGGTGTGAAAAAGTAAACATGTAAATAAGGTCTGAAATGTTATAAGGATTAAAATGTATCACTGCTACTGGGTAATAGGAAGAAAAGTCTAAGAGTAGAGGAAGTGGGAGGGATGCGGGAAAGGGGGAAAAGGGAAAACATACATGTGAAGGAAAAACCTGAAAACACTGTCTTTGTAAACAGAGAAGGGTAGAGGGGTTGGGGAATGGGGAAAAATAAGAACCTGATAAGTCATGTATAGGTACAAGATCCCAATGATGAATGTAACTGCATTGTATACCTTATAGGTACCCATAAATTTAATTACGATTTAAAAAACACACCTTTTCTATTATTTTCAGATGTTATACGTTCTTAGCTTTAGGGTTAATAGAGGATGAGGGTCTGCTAGGCTGATTGATACCTTCTGGGAAATGTCTGTAATAGTCACAATAATGTTAAGGTAAATTTATCAGTAAATAGCCTGAGACATCCAAAATAAGTTTGGCTTTCACCTGCAACTCCATCTCCACAATCAATCAACCACGTTAAATGACCTGCAGCGTATTTAGTATAGAACGTCCCCTCACATGGTGGAGGTACCAGCAAGCTTGCTTCGGTTAAGCTCGCTGTACTGATGGATCTAGAAGGTCACAGCTGCCACGGGGCCTTGGTTCTGTCCTGAACTTAGATCCTGAGAAGGGTGGACTCTCCTAAGTGACGAACACTCCTTCCATCCAGGAACATCTTCTGCCAAGAGGCACGTGGATGGGTCCAGCAAGGTCGTTACATCAGTATGATACGGCTTCAGTCTCTTTGTGGAAGGGAGAGAAGAAAACTCCACTAGAAAAAACACCAGAGTAGGCCGAGAAAAGACTAGCTTCTAAAACTGAAGTGATTTAGCCCATCTCTTTCACTTTCTCCAAAGTGAGGAATATTAGCTGCATCTGACTACAACTGCTGTTTCCTCAGTGAAACTTGGCATTTGTAAGTAGAAAGTCTCACAGAAAGCAGCAGCTTGAGTGGCGAAGCTGTCCCTGAAACGTGTATAAAATATTATAGTTGTCGTCACCCACAGGAAAAGTTTTCCCATGGATTTTCAATGGAGGGTTAGTAAATGACCTTTCACCGTCTTCTTGCCTTTTGTTTCCACAGGTCCTTTGTCATCCAGCAAATCCCAAGCAGCAATCTGTTCATGGTGGTGGTGGACAGCAGCTGCCTGTGTGAGTCCGTGGCCCCCATCACCATGGCCCCCATTGAAATCAGGTATATCCTTTTGTGCGTAGGCCCAGCCACTACAGCTGAAACTGGTAAGGGGATCATCGCTGAGGAAACTGGGGGTGGAGGAAGACCAGCAGAGAGAGCAAAGTTATGTCCTTCCCACTGTTGGAGAGAGAGTTGTAAGGGAGTTTCATGCCAAGATTTCAACTCTGAAATTCAGAATAGGAACAGTAACCCTTTGGAAATATGCCTTAACTACAGTCAACATAATGAATCCCTTAAGTGTGAGCGTTTAAAGGCTCAGAAGATCAGAAGGCGTCCAGAATCTTGTCATGGCTTCCATCCTGAGGTAATCCTGAGAATCATCTCTGTGCTTCTTTCCTGTCAGATTCACACTGAGAGTCTCACAATGGTCAAAGAAATAAAGCTGAAGAGTTTACTCGTGAGAAAATAATCCCTTTCAGGAAATGAGGAAGACGCAGAAAGGCGTAGTGGTCCTCAGGGCCCTTGGTGCCTTACTCTCCACTTAATAGTCTTTTACAGTTATATTCATACATATTTTTAAAACCTTTCACTGTTTTTTCCTACTGTAGATATCCTGTAATTTTATCACATACAGTGTAGTTCTAACCATGTTGGTTTACTTACTTTAAATTGGAAATTAATTTCTCATTTTCTGTGATAATAGTGTCATAAAAAAAAGTCTATGGCTTAGGGAGGACTTAGGTAACTTAGACCAGAAAGCTGTGGAAGAAAAACATCTATTTAATTGTACAAAAACAGTAACCGATTTATTCAAAAAGGTAACAAAGTCAGCATCCAATTTATAAAACTTGGAAAAAATTATAAAATAATGAGCTTTTTAAAATTGTGAAATCAATGAAATAAAAACACAAGCCAAAGTAATAAAACTGTAAGTCATTGGATGATCAGGAAATACAAATCAGGATGAAATGTCTAGCCCTAACTTTCAAAGGCAAAAAAAACAAAACCCCACTTTTTAGCTTTGCAGCTTCAATTCTGGATACCTTCACTCAGGCAGGGGCCCAAACCACTAGCTGATAAGGGCTTAACATCCAGTCCTCTGTGTAGCAGTAAAGAACAGCTCACAGCATGAATGCCTAGAATAAGAAAAGAACTCAATGAACTAGCTTAGAATAATGGAGATGGTGAAATTTCCACAAGCAGCATACTGGAGAAGGGAGTAAATAAAATAATTTCACTTTTGTAAAACAATCTTCTTGTCCCTAAAGAACAAAGACACATACAAAACCTCCCATGACCAAGTGTATGAAATGATCAGCCCCCTTAGATGTTGATCTTTTACTTACATTCTGACAGGGAAAGACTAGGTCAGTATTCTCCTTCCTTATTATGATCCCAGCAGACAGCTGTAGGGACAGCCCCTTCACCTGTAGAAGGTTCTGCATAAAGAATTTAGAATTTTTTATGTGTTGACAACTGATGTCAGGGCTGGGGATTTAGCTCAGCGGTTCAGCGGCCTGCCTTGCAAGCGCAAGGACCTGAATTCGATCCCCGTTGCCACAAAAAACAAAAACAAAGACAACTGACGTCAGATTCTTCTCCTAATGTGATGAAATTTAGACCAAGCCCTATCTTCACATCCTCCAGATCCCAGAGACTAGGTTAGAAAGGGGAGAGGAGGGTAAGGAATTAAAGTCATGGAAAGGTAAGGCATCCCAAAGCACAGTTTAGCTCTAACCAAGCCCTGCTTTCCTCACAGGAGAATGCAAGGGAGTGTGGGGGTGCGCCGCGTCTCCAGGCCAAGGTGGCCCTTCTGCCCTCTCTGCTTTTGATACTCTTCTCCAGGTGACACCGACCGAGTACTCCCTTGGCATGCTAAATCATGGATAAACTGTGAACCAAAACATGGTGCGGCGTAGGAGACCTAAAATGTAATCCAACCATCAGCATCTCATGATTTTAAACTGTGCGTGATATAAACTCAAACAGATGTTGACAGAAAAGTTAGCTTGTTCCTTTGCCAGTCATGCAAATGTGTTTGCCACGTGATAATCCTCACCCTTCATCAGAAATGGGGCTGCTCCTGGTCGGCAGCGTCCCTTCTGCTTGAAATCCATTGAAACCACTTGAAAACTGTATACTTTTTAAATAAAGTATATTAAAATCATAAAATCCTTGTTGGCATTTTATCACCACTTGACGTCTGAGAATACAGTTTTTTCAAAAAAACACAGGGTGAAGTCACCCATTCAGAAAGCCAGCGAAGAGTGGCCGCTGGCAGACAGTTTGTTCGAAAGTAGATTCTAGACAAATATTTAACAGTTGTTTAGATGCTGCACTCAATTATAAAAATATTTACATAAGTAAATCAAAATATCATCTACATGGGAAGAGTTTCTTGTGAATTTTGTTGAACTAGACTTCAATAGAAATCATCATTGGATGAGAACCCAGGCTCTCATAATATTCAAGGGTTGATCTATGTCAAAGGATAGAAAGAAGTCATGAATCCTAGGAATTTATTCTGAAAAGACTCAAAGGAGGACCAGGAAAGACTCTCCCACTCATTACTTGAGCATTTGGCTTCTGGCTTTCCCCACAAATAAAAGATGAAGTTACATCTCCGATAGTACACAGTGGGGACCTAGCCAGACCTGTCAGCATTTCTAAAATACGGGATCCTGAACTAAACAGATTCCACTGGATCGTGGTAAACAACTAAAGTGGAGTAGTTCTCATGCCTAGGCAGAGAACACCTCACTTTATGTGGCAGACAGACATCTAGAAGGACAGTGACATTTGAACTGCCCTAAAAGATACATTATCCCGGTGCTATTTCCCAAACAATGAAATTAACATTTAATACCATTCAACCAAATTGTGGAAATGATTCATGACACTATCACATGCTAACCTAACCACCAAAATCGAACCCAGGGGTTAGGGAATGTTGACATTGACGTGGTTCACTTCTGTGTGCTAAGTGAATAACAACTTTTAACAAAAATAACCACTCAGGACCCACTGTTCTCATGCTAAAGAACTGACAATAACCAGTGCATTACGTCACAGTACTTCATAATCAAATACTAAAGATGCAAAATGCACCCAATGACTGGATCTGCACTTATCTATTTGAATAGCAGTTTTCTCCGAGCATGCTCTCCTATACTCATCCTTCCCCTTCCTTCTGACTCAGCCTCTCAGAACGTCCTGATCCCAGCTTTTCCCCCACACCTTGTTCAGGGTCACAGGAGCCCCATTTTCTGCACGCCAAACCCGCCACTTGTTCTTAGCCCCTGCCGCTGCCGCCATTCTTTCAAGCCCTTCTCGCGGTCTCCGGTCCGCCCTGCGTCCTCGTGGGTCTCCTCCCTCCCAGTTTCTGCTGCCCCTCCGTACTCCTCGAAGGTCCAATCCCCACACAGCCTCCAGCAGTGTTTCTAAAACAAGCCCTTGCCCGGTGCGATCAGGAAGAGGCGCAGACTCCTTCCCACAGTCCCCAGGGGTGGTCTCAGGGTCGTCGGTGTGGTAGAATCACCTGGGGAACTTTAAGAAGTGTTGACTTTCTCGGAGTAGGACTCAGGCATTTGTATTTTTTAACTGCGCTCCGCCCCCCTCCATGTGTAGCCGAGTTTATCCACTGACCTGGGGCCCACAGCACCTCTGCCCCGGGCTGGGTCTTCTTACAGCTTAGATCTTCTCAGATATCCCTTCCCTGGGGCACCCTAGGAAAGTCACTCTTTCCCCACAGCCCCACGACTTTGGTTCCATTTTTCCCTTCTCTACAATCTGGAATGTCACTTTCTCCCACTCCATGACAGCAAGAGCCTCTCCGATGCTCTATGTGGCTTTATCTGCAACTCCCAGACCAGTGCACAGGGAATAAAAATGAGACCCCCACCGCCAGTGCAAACCCAGCAGCTGCTGCTTACGGAGCCCTGAGTGCCTGGTACTGTTGGAATCTGGTACTTAAGTTGCGTGATCACCCACAGACCCAGAGCAGGTGCAGCTGCTGTCTTCATCCGACAGCTGGGGCAATGGAGGCACAAGGAGGAGAATAACGTCCCCACGGTCACACGGCTAGAAAGTGGCAGAGCTAGAAATGGAAGCGAGCAGTTTGCCACTGTTGTGAGTCGCATAATGTAGAGTTCAAGAAAAGTCTTATTTGAATCCTGCGAGGCAGCAGAGCCAAAAACAGAACTGATATCATTTAAATGCTTTGGGGAAAATACAATAAGGAAGAAATTTACTTATCCATGAACCATAAGGCCCTACACAATCTGCCCTCCCTATCCCTTCTTCGACCCTACCACATGCCCCCTGTACTTACGGTTCTTCTGTTCTTCAAATATGCCAGCAGGGCATCTACCTCAGGACCTTTACACTTGCCCTTCTCTGCCTGGGGCACACTTTCCCAAATAGCTGTGTGCCTTACTCCCTTGTCTGCTTCAAGGCTTTCCTTCCTTAGGCAGCCCCCCGACCTTATTTATACTCACAATTTCTACACTGCTTACCTCTTTCTCTGCTTAGTTTTCCTCCTTAACAGTTATTTCAGAAATAAATATTGTATATCTCTCCCCAAAGAAAATATAAGCCGAGAAAAGGGCAGAATTGTGTGTGGTATTCTTCCTGTCAATATTCGTAGCTCCAGGAAGAGGGTCTGAGTCAGAGCAGACGCTCCACAAGTATAGAAGCAAACCAGCAGCAGCAGGGGTAGGAGCAGAGCTGCTGGCCGGCAGACTCCGCAGACCCTGCGGCAAGGAGGTGCGGAGCAGTATGGCCACTGTGGCAGAAAAGGGGGCAGAGGGACAGGTCCAGTCCGTGTCCTGCCATCCTAGCTGGATCTGGAGGTCGCAGAGTTCATGTGTCTGTGTGCAGATATATGACTGATGTAACCGTATGCAGAGGGGTCTTATTGGAGAACTTATTCAGCTGTGTAGTTTACCACCATTAAGCGAAACATAGTATGATGTAATCCGTGTGTCATTATGTAACACGGTTACCAAAATTACAGGCTGCAGTGCTGAATGTACTCACTAACAGATCCAGAAGGCATTGATAGCTGTCTTCCTGTAACAATGTAGCAATATTCTAAGATGTACCATATTTAATACGTGTAAATACATGTCTGTGTAACACCTGTATATCCTAGGCTAAATTCATAAAAATAGGGAATTGCAGCGTTTAGTGAGGTTAGACTAGAAAAGTGCAGCACAGAGGTAGAGCTGTGGTATTTTTCTTTGTCCTACATGAAAGAGTGCGCGGCCCCCTGTTTGATATCTTTATCAGCAGTGTTGAAGGGAACACACTGTTGGAATGCTAGAATATGGTAGTATGGTGTGATTTACAACTATTTACTGTGTGAGTGTGTTCAGGGTGAGGAATGTAACGTTATTATTTAACTTAGGAGCAGTGCACCACTGCAGAGAATATCACTGCTCTTGTTCAAAGAGACTATAGAAGGAAAATATTAAAATTACAGGCAGAGGGGCTGGGGATTTAGCTCAGTGTTTCCACCGCCTGCTTTGCAAGCGTAAGGTCCCGAGTTCAATCCCCAGTATCAAATAAAAAAAATTACAGGCAGAAGAGGAGTGTTTTATTACTATCTGTATTGGAGTCATAATAATTTAACAGACACTTGAGGGCCTTTTGCATTGTCTGCAGTTCGGGAGCCTTTGGACGATGCCTCTAAAAGGCTCACGTGAGCCAGGGAGCTGGCTGGGGCTGTTTCCTCCTGCATGGATTCCTCATATACACCCATCCGCAGCCCCCGAAGTTCCCGCGGGCTTTGCCAGCGTCATTTCCCCTAATCCTGGGGTTACAAATCCTGGGCAGCTTCACCCGCCGGGGCCCATTCGGCAGTGGCTAGAGCGGTTTGGGTTGTGAGGGTTTGGAGGAAGGCACGGTGCTCCTGGAGTGAGGTGGGGAGCGGCAGGGGGTGCTAAGATCCTCAGAGGCCAGAACACCCCCCAACCCCACCCTACAAAGAATTACTGGGCCAAATATTTCAGTAGGGCCAATGTTGGGAAACCCTGTCCTCATCCCCGAGCGATCACTAAGGATTTTATCTTCCAAATTGACACAGGACGTCCACCATTGAGTCTTCTATAGCATCTAAATTGTGGGTGTTCACGGCGCCACTGCTAGGGACCCTTGAGGCAGTGTAAGATGCTAAATTACAGATTGAATAAAATGGCAAGCCAGCTCACTCTATCTTGGAGGATACTATCTTCTACTCTCGCAGACTTTCACTAACAACCAGAATGTTCTCTCACCATCCACAGTGGCTTCCGCACCGGCCCCGACGAAGATCTGTCGTTTTCCCTGTTCACGGTCCGAGACCCTCCTTGCACTAGGTGGAAGGGCCTCACTCGGGTTCACTGCCATGCGCCCAGAGCTAGGACTGGCTCCCCGACATCGGTCACACCCAGAAGTATCGGCTGAATGAATAAATACAACACTTCACAATGGTGGCATTTTTGATAGAAGGCTTCAATAAAAGGCAGAGGATTTTATATCATTTCACGTAAATCTCGATTCCCAGGCACCTATGTATTATTCCCATTTCACTGAGGAGGAAACTGAGGTGTAATAAGCAAGTTGCCCAGAAGTGCTACAGTGGGTGAGAAATACAGCCTCACCCTGCAACGTACCCCTTTCACCACGACGATAGACAGCTGGGGCCAGGGTTCACACCACAGCAGACGCCAGTCCTTTTGCTGGGTAGTCAGCCAAACACTTCCTAGTGTAGAGTGCTACCGTCCAGCTGCCTTTGGACACAATCACAGCAATGTATAGCAACATGTTACAGAGGTACTTTTGTTGACTCTGATTATGACACCATGGCTACATTTTCCTACATTCAAAAGACAGTGCTTTCTTATAACGCACAATGGCTTGAACTGGGGCTTCACAAACCTTTCTTGTGGAAAGGCCCAGCACGTGTACTTTAGATTTCTTGGGTCGTATAGTCTCTGCTGCAACTGTCTGACTCGGCCATTTCAGCATACAAGCAGCTGTCTTCTGCCAGGGGTGTAGCTCAGTGGTGCCGCACCTGCCTTGCAAGTGCTAGGTCCAGAGTTTAATCCCCAGTACCAAAAAAGAAGGCACCTGTGTTCCAATAAAACTTTATTGGGTGACACTAAAATGTGAAAATTTTGAACTTCACCTACTTTCATGCATCAAAAAACACCACTGAATTTTTCTTCAAATAGTTCAAAACGTACACACCACTGTTCGCCTGCGGATAGTACAAAATAGGCAGAGGGCCAAATGTGACGTGTGAGCCCTAATTGAGAAATCTGATGTGACCAATGTTTGGAGCTCTTGTAACAGGGTGACTTGGGACTAGCGCAGACGTGCCCTAGAGCATTGACAGTTCACATCTTACAGCTAGCGTTGCTTCCCACCCTGTAGAACCTTAGCATGAGGTCACGTCTGTATCTGCCTGTGACGACCAGTGTCATTCACAGCTGGGTGCTAGCAGTGCCACTACTCAGACTTTAAGGCAAAGGTAACATAACGCAGTGTACTGAAGTGAAGTACGTTATTTCCCTTCCTACTGTTACCTATAACAAAGTGAGAAATGGTCACGGTGCTGCTGCGTCAGTTGCCTCCAAGCAGTTACTTCTCAGCTGATGCCACGCCACACAGCGTCCCGTATACTACAAAATACTGTGTTAGAGGCTGCCAAGAATCTCAACCACAATCCTACCCTAAGATCTTATCCCCAACAAAACCGTACTGTAATGGTCCTAGCTGCAAGTGGTTAACAATAAAGCAGCGAAGAGAGAAAACACCTGAGCAGCATCTTCGTAATGAAACGTTGTCACCTTAGCCTGAACGGTCACCACCAGCTGGAGTATCCAGGAGAGCTCTAAATCCCAGGCTCGTGGTCCCTCCAGGTAGAAAAGCCGTGGCAGTGTCTCCAAGTTGCAGCAGTCGTGGTAGGCTGGGAAGGGGCCCTGAATTGTGTGCTGACTGTGGAAAGCCCATTTCTTCACATAATTCCTCACATTTGGTGGCCCGGCCATGAGAAGGGACGGGTTGCAGCTCATGGGCCTAAGGTTCAGAGAGGCTACACTACCTGAATAAGCCACACAGGTAAGACGGACGAAGCCAGCACTGAGCACGCTGTGCTCTGTTTCTGGACCCCACAGACTCCATTCTGTTCGATTTGCCGCCATGCTGGCTTCCACCATGCCACTCTCTTCCCATGACCACTGCGCTCATTAAGACTAAGACAAGAGCAATCACACTCAGAGACACCGAGCGTGTCGGTCCTGGCCTGACTTCCGCGGTGCTGCACATGCTGCTGTCCCAGAGAGACTGACAATCCCGCCCATCCACAGTGTGGCATGACTGCCCCCCTCCCTGCAGTTTTGGAAGCCACAGTGTCGTTCCATTCCTATACTTCATCTAACAGCCACACTGCCCTTCTGTACACAGTCCCACCTCACTCCTAGTTACAAGAACGCAGCTGCCGTGCTGCTGCCGCCTGGAGTTTTAGGAGCAACAAAGATGCTACTATGAACCAGGCATGGCAGCTCACACCTGTAATCCCACAAGTAGAGAGGCTGACACGGGAAGACTGATACAAGTCTGAGGCCTGCCTGAGCTACATAGTGAGTTCGGGGCCAACCTAGACCACCGTGTGAGACAAAATAAAAACACCCTCACCCCCCAAAGTGCTAGTATGCAGCCCAGCATTTGCTCTTACAGTTTATCTTGTGCGTGAGAAGCCGCTTTTGTGACTGCATCTTTATGGTGAAATGAAGAAGCTTCGTTGCTCAGAAACAAGCTGTGGACTTAACCTCTTCCCTTTAACATCCGCTAACTGGGCAAGTTACTGCACGCGGAAATCACCTCGGTCCTCCGCCATCCGCCACTGAAAGGAATCCCTTTGCTGTACCACTCTACACAGTACCTAAATAGCAAGTGTTCCTATCCCAGGTACATACCGAATGGATACATCGTGTCACGTTATACTTCAGTACAGCAACAAAGCAATTACGGTCACATCCATTACAAGTCCCAGTATCTATGATTTATAGATTCACACCAGTATTGTATACCACGCCGTCTGTTTACCATCGATCATGTTGTTATTCTTTACCCTAATAGATAACAGATAATAGTAGTGTGTGTGTGTGTGTGTGTGTGTGTGTGTGTGTGTGTGTGTGTGGGATGGTAATACAGAGAGTGCCATGTTCTGAGATTTACATTTTTACATAAGCAGGGACATTTTACAATGCTTCGCCACCATGCACCACCTCTAGTGTCAAGGTAAATAGTAATTACACACACACACACACACACACACACACCACACACAGAGTTTTCTTTTACTTCTGTAATTTTAAAAGCAATACTATAATAAAATGGATAAAAGCAATTTTATTAGGATCTATATTGAAATTATTTAGCATCAGATGACTCTTATCCTAAAATGTAACCTGCATCTTTCCTTCCAGCAACAACAAAGCACCTGCTCATAATTTTGTAACTATTTCGGTTCGCGTTAGTATTTTTAGGTTAGGGTCGCTATACTGTACCGTGTCACACTTAACATACTATCCCGACACTGCCCAGAGGCGTGTCATGCACATTCTACACCGCGAGGTCTGAGAAGTCAGCTTCACAACTGGCTCCCTGTGCGACTGCGTCAAATGCCCGATGCTTTCCGGACTCAGGGCGGGATGGAAATCACAGAGCCCACTTCACAGTGTTGCTGAGAGGCTGCAGTGGTGACACAGTCGATCCACAGTACAGAATAACTGACTTCCTTGTGGGAAGGAGGTGCACGTACAAAACACATTTCCATCCTTTGTGCACCCCCTTCCCTGCCCTCCTCTTCCTCTCCCTCCATCTCTTGGTCCCAATCTCAGGTAAGAAAGATCTCTCTCCCTATTTCCTGTTATCTATGCTATATTTTTGTCTTTTGTAGTTTGAGTTTCTTGTATGAGACCGTGGGATGGTTAAGCTCATGTGGTTGTTTTCTCTTAACTATTTTCATCTTTTTAGTATTAATACCTCATTCTCTTATATTCCTTCTGGCCACAGTAACACATACTGCCACACTACTTAGACGTCGCTTTATTATATGCTGTACTACCAGTTACAGAACCAGTATTACAAATATGTCATCCCGTGATACACCAAACTCCTCTTCTTCTCTAACACTATCACTGGTACTGTGAGTTTGCAGAAGAGTGGCCTTTAGCAGTTATTCTTAATTTCTTTGGGTTGAATTCCCTTGGAGAATCTAATAAAAGCTACACCTCCCCAGAAACACAAGACAAGATAGTATTTTGCACCACGATTTCAGGGGCTTCGGGAACATCTGCACGCCCTTTGAACAATGTGCCTTTCTAAGCTTCACCTCTGGTCTGATGAGTTGAACCCTCCCTGAGTGGAATCCCAGCCTCAGTAGAGAAGAGTCAGACAGAAGCAGAGGGGAGAGGGCTGCGGACTGATAAACCAGGGCAAGGAAAACAAACTCACCCACAAAGTTCTCAATTAATTCATGATACAGTAGAGACTGGGAACACCATCTTTCCCTTTTCTTTTATACACTCAAACTCTTAAAAATGCTCATTTTCTTTGATCACAAGTATCCTTAATTTGGTGTACAATTTTGACTTTTCTAAATTTTCTTGACTTCTTTTGTTGTTGTTGTTGTTGTTTGGTACTGGGATGGAACTCGGGTCCTTATGCTTGCGGGAGCTGGGTGTGATGGTGCACGCCTGTAATCCAAGCACTAGGGAGGCTGAGGCAGGAGGATTGCTGTGAGTTCAAGACCAGCCTGGACTACCTAGTGAGTTCCAGGTCAGTCTCAACTACACAGTGAGGCCTTGTCTCAAAACAAAACAAAACAAAACAAAACAAAACAAAACAAAACAAAAGACTGAGCAGGGAGAGACTTTAATTTACCTCTCAGTCAGGACTTTCAGGGATTGGCTCAGTTAGAGTGTAAATTTAACTAACATCCATGCATATGTACATATCAGAGTCCTTCAACAAAATGTACTTGCCAGGAAAAGAAAAACCTGTATGAATATTGTAATACTGAATTTATTGAGACACCATGAGATTAATGCCAGTCACCCTTGGCCTCTACAATTACAGAAGGAGCTCAAAGTGGCAGACATGAGCTTCCAGACATTTATTAGTACAGTGAACTGCTGAAGTGTGCATACATTTTTTTGGTGGACCAGCTATATGGAGATACCTCTCTCTCTCCCTCTCTGTCTCTCTGATCAGATTTTATCAATCTTTAAGTTATCATACATGCAGATTAACAGCCAGAATAACATGTAAGACAACTTTACTAAATCAAGGTACACTTTTAGTTACATTGTCCACACTGAATTACAGTCACTCTTTTTTCTATTTTTTCCTATTGTCTTTTATTTTGCACTGTATTTATATATTGAGTATCTCATAAGACAAACCATGTGATATTTAAGTTTGTGTGTCTGGTTTATTTCACTTAACATTAGGGTCTCAAGGTGCATCCATTTTCCTACAAATGACTGGAGTTTATCCTTATCTACGGCACAGTAGTTTTCCATTGTGTGTAAACACCACATTTTCCACATCCATTATAAGTAACGTACATTAAAGGCTACTCTGAAAGTATTCCTTGCACTGGAAACATTTACACTTCATAGCTACTGTCTTCCATTTCCTTATTATATCACCTTTCTCTTGAAGGGTGAGGGGAACCTGGCACAGCACCCAGGAGACCTTCTCTCTCAGCCTGCTGGGGCTGCCATGAAGCAGGTACCTTAAATAGAAAGTATTTGTCACAGTTCTGCAGCTAAGAGACTCAGAGTAAGGTCTAGCAGCATCAGTTTCTAGGAAGGGCCCTCTTCCTCACTTGCAGACGGCCCCACCCTTACTGTCAAGCGTGCAGGGGGAGGGAGGGAGCGGGAGACAGGTGCTATCTCTGGTGTCTCTCCCTCTTGCATGCGGACACCAGTCACCAGTTCTCTCCGAGCTGAGCTCTGATCTTATGGCTCCATTAAAGTGGAGCGGCCTCCCTACAGGACCCATCTCCAGTCTGGTCACAGCGGACGTGGAGGTTCTGAGGGGGAGGAACAAACAGTCCGCAATGCCCTTCATCAGCCAGAGCCACACTTTATCTGAGGGGCCTCCTTCCTCTCTATACACTAAGAAATCTTCCTAAACCCTGTCTGGTAAAATCAGTCTTCTCGGTAAATAAGCACAGTCACCTCTGTGCCTCTATTAACTGGACTGGTGTCAGAGTTACTTCGCCACGTGGCGCTAACCAGCAATAATCAAAGGACCAGTGACTGACGGTGACAACAGTGAGGACAATGATAAAGGGGACAGGCAACTTGACTGGGGGTGAACGCGTGCTCAATGTGTTGCTGAGTCTTTACACACAAATCATCACACCACTGCAGTTGTCCTGATTCCATGAGAATGAGACACACGGGGCAAGCAAATTATCTGAGGTCCAAAGTCAGATCCCACACAGTTTCATTCCAGGGCTCTTGATGTCAGTGACTGCATCTCATACCACGCTTAAATGACATCACTCCTCCCTGTTGAGCTAGATTAATTCCTATTTTGGATAAGGAGTACACAGCTAATCCATTAATCCAACTAGCTCCCCAGAAAATGACCAATTAAAATAGCATGAAGACATCCTTTAAATCCCAGATGATGTTCCAGCTCCCTGTTAGCAGGAGGAGCACATTCTGGGCTTCTCCTATTCAGAGAGAACAAAATTCCATGGAATTACTCTTTCGTGAGGTTTCCTCACTGGTTTCTCAGTGGGACACTGCATTCTTTAATTCAGGGCTGGCTGAGCATGTTGCGTGAAATTCTGGGAACTGCTGTGGTCTGAATACAGGTGCCACATTTTTCATACAAAGGAGGTTACAGTGCTGCTATTGTGCAGAAGAGACCAGCAGGTTGGGCCAGAATGGACCTTCCTGCCTGTCCTGGCTGTAGAGGAAATGGGGTCTTCTGGACCACTACTTGGGCAGCGCGTTTTGGTGGGCATACACGTGGCTGCCAGGGTCCAGTTTCACAGCAGGTTGCTGACCTAGAAGGGCCAAGCTGGTGATTGTCTCACATGTGGTTCACCTGGCACAGGTGCCAGCAGGAAAAGGACAAGATGCTTCAAGAAACCTCTTTGTGCGTGGCCCTTGTCAACTAGGATCACACAGTAGTGCATCTTCCAGAGCCCACTGTTACCAAATTAACCCCACACACAACCTCCCTTTCTGTCTTAATCACATCCACTGGACAAGCCTCAACTTTTGGTGAAACGCAGGTTCTTACTTACTCTCTGCAGTTCTCTAAGCTGCTGCAGCCAAACACCCAACCAGTTCAGTAGTCACACTTCGGACTCTCGAGGTCTCTTCTGAACTGGGTGCTGCCCACAGCGTGATGCTCTCACCGAGCTCCACGTGCACCATCTTCAAACCCCCACTGCACCTGGGCTCCAACCTCCTAGTTCCAGACACACGCAGAAGCGTCAGGTGGGGATGCTGCCGCCTCCCCGCAATCCACCACCCTGCCCTATCAGCCCTCTCTGTCTCCTCTTAGACGCCATCCTCAGGTGTCCCTGTCCCAGCCAAAGCAGTCCTTGCACCTGCCTGCCTCCCACTGCTCCACACCTGTCTGGGAACTGTGCTCCCAAGTTTCCACATCCCTCTGGCACCGGCAGCTCCCCTGTGCAGGATTATCCCTGTGCACATGGTGGCCCTTTATGCTCTGCTTGCAAAAGACCCTCTCTCTATCAGTCTCCTCCCACCGCCCCCTCGTCCTCCTCTTCGGCTCAGTAAAACCTCTAAGATCGGAGCACTTCCTGCCTCCTCCTGCTGGTGACAATCCTCGATATGTGCCGGGACAGATTCCTTCTCCGTGGAAAGCGTTTCCTCTTGAGGTACCCAGAGCCTCTCCGGCTGTGGCTACAACCAGCTGTTGGTTACCACTGAAAGCTCTAAAAGGTTCATCATTGCTCTCTGGGGTGCACAAACCTGTCTTCTTCATTTGACTGCTTTCACCGGTGAGAACGAAAGTTTTATAACCAAACAGGAATTTGGTTTGTCCCACTGACTCTGGGCCCAGCCTCCTCAGATGCCTGTGCATGCCCAGTCGTCACGAGCACCACCACGGTGAACTCCATAGGCACGTCCTCCTCTTAAACAGAACCTGAGCCAGGGTGGTCACCGCTGCCTCAGTTTTGCAGCAAGGGTGGCAATGCCCCTATCATTCCTGAGCAACCCCGGGCTGGTATTTGAGGCAGTGCATTTTCATAGTTTGTTATGCACTGCTTGTGTTCCAGCTACCGTGCCCACATCTACTTTATCCTCAAACGGGACCAGGGACTACAAATTTCTTGCCATTTTGTGGCAAAGGAAGCTCATGGAGGTGCAGGCAGGGTCTGAGGCTTCATTCCCTGGTGTGCCCGGCACCGTGATGCCTCAGCCGTGCACTGTCCCTGATGTTAGCCTGGCAGGGCGCACGCTGGACGGGCACGCCATTGTCTCTGCCAGCTCCACTGCATACCCCAGTCTCCCAGCTAGAAGTATCCCTGTGTCGTGGGTTAGCATCTCCATACAATCCACACTGACGAGGCTCAGAAAATGGAAACGTCCCTAACTCTTGGCCCCCATCTAGGTTTTGCTTGCTTGAACTCAAGGCTCTCTCTCCGTAGGGTTCAATGTCTCAACTTTCAGAGCATTTGGAAGGACAACGCTGAATTAAAATCAAAGAAAGCCCAGCCTGCCCAAGGCCAGAAGGGACAGGAACAATACGAGTAACAGGATGCAGCATTTGCCACGTGCCTGTTAGGCACCTAGGCTGTCCCTGAGCACTGCCTGGTCCAGGGGACTGATGCAAGGGCAGGGTATGAGCAGCAGGGCTCCCTTCAGAGCCCACCATCTTGCCACCTGGCCTCACAAGAGGAACTCTGACCTGTCCTTCCAGCACGAAAAAAAAAAAAAAAATCATCTCTCCCAGCCATTCAGACCAGCTGTTGCAGACAACACCCGACGGTGCTTTCGGACTGTAGGAGAGCTGTTCCCTAAGGGAAAGAGGAGACCCTTGGTTTTGTGCAGTATTTCCGTGGCTTCCATGGTGGCTCAGAAAGAGAGAAAGGTCCGCAGGTCCCTGGTGAGTCACCTGGCCTGGCCCTCCTGCCCACTCTGCCTCCCTCACGTGAACCCTCCTTTACAGGCACCTCCCGCTGCAAACCTCGTGACCCTCCCTGCACAGCAGCCTCTGGGTCAGCTCAGCACACTGTTGTCTTCTCCCCTCTTTCTCAGGGATAAGGAGAAGGCCTCCTTAGTGGGTGATAGGGAGTAAGACAGACAACAGGGACAGGTGCCCAGGAAGCACACTCGAATATCACCCAGTTCTCCAACCTACGAAAATAGACACAACATTTGCTGGCAGGCACCTTGGATTATTGCATTTTTCGGTTTAAGACCCTCCACGGGCCTCCTGGGTCCCCATATGGAGCTCGAGATCTCAGCAGGTGGCTCTGCGAGGCTCCCCACACCCCCAGGGCTCCTGCCTGCCGTCCATGCCGCCCCCACAGCTGTGAGCAGAGAGGGCCTTGTTGGAGCCTCGTGCCACTTCTTCCCGATCTCAGATACCAATTCCCAACCACATGGTTGGCATCTAAGGTGGGTGTAGCCCACTGCCCCAAGGTCGCGTATGAAAGCCATTTGGGCAAAAGCATGTGGCAGGAGGCTGGACAAGCACCACGGAACTCTTCTCATAAGTTGCAGTTTGGAACAAACACTGCCTTTTGGCTTTAGAAAGAATGAAATGACCCTAAGACCTGATGATAGATAGGAAGCCAGCTGGTAGGAGAAGGTGAGGGCCGCTGTCAGTGCCGTAAGGACAGGAAGTGGCCTTCAGAAGAGAACATCTGCGTGCAAAGTACAGCCTTCACTAGCAAACCCCTGAGACTATGGGTGTAGGGTTCACTGGAGTCCTTTGCAGTTGCCAGCAACAGAAGGCTTTCATCCATTTTGTAATCATGACTCAGTCAGCCCTTCAGAATGCCACTCGCAAATACGATGGGGATTAAAGGACAGCTCTTGTAAATATTTGAAATCGCTGGTTTAAAATTAATTTGACTCGTTTGCTTGCTGGTTGCCAGGGACTTAAAGGAGGTGGAGATTTTTCTGTAATCATGTATACCACGCATCCGTCCATCTTCTGAAGAATTCATATGGAAAAAATACAGGGTGGAACTCGGCCACACCATTGCCAAGGACATTCGCGGTCGGTGACAACAGAAAAGAGGACGACAAAGACCAAGTGAAATCGGCCTTTGATGTGTTAAGTGACCGAGTGTAAACAGCGTAATTTAGTTACGTGTGTGGCTGCTGGATTGAGCTCTGCTGTACCTGACCAGTTTTTATAAACAGTTCTGTTGAAATATAATTCACACACCATACAATTCACTCATTCAAAGTATGTAATTCAGTAGTTTTGTATATTCTCAGACTTGGGCAACCCTCACCACATTTGAATCTTAAAACCTTCTCCTCACCCCAAGAAACCCCATACCCATTAGTAGTCACTCCCACATCCTCCCTCCTCCCAGCCCCAACCCTTGGCAACAACTAATCTACTTTCTGTCTCTATAAATTCGCTGCTTCTGAACACTTCCCATAGATAGAATCATGTAAATATGTGGTCTTTTCTGCCTAGCTTCCCTCACTTAGCATGTTTCCAAGTTTTATTCACGCAGTAGCCTTTATCAGCACTTCCTTTTTTGTTTTATTTTTTGGTACCGGGGATCGAACTCAGGACCTTGCACTTGCGAGGCAGGCGGCAGCACCACTGAGCTAAATCCCCAGCCAATACCTCCTTTTTTATTGCTGAATGGTATTCCACTGTATGACATCCACACTTATTCACGTATAAGTTTAGGGACATTTGGGTTACTGCCACTTTTTGGCTATTATGAAAATGCTGTTATGTGTGGACACGTTTGTTTTATTTAATTGTCCAGTCACTAAGCAGCACCAAATTCAACATTTTGTTGACTGCCAAATTATTTTCCACAGAGGCCGCTTCATTTTGAATTGTCACCAGCACGGTCTGAGTGCCCCAGTTCCTCCTATTATTAGTTTTCCTTTTTATTCTAACCATCTGATGGATATAAAGTAACACTTTATGGGGCTCTGATGTGCATTTCCCTGACGGCCAGTGACATTGAGCACCCTTTCAGGTGTTTATTGGCCGTCTGTTTACTTTGGAGAAATACCTGTTCGTATTTTTGCCCATTAAAAAAGTTACCAGCGTTTTTATTGTTGCATTGTGTTAGATCTTTACATATGATAGATACAAGCCTTTGCTCAGATTCATTACTTAAAAGTACTTTGTCCTGTCCTGTTGGTTTCCTTGCATGTTTTAAAAAAGGTAAACCTTGTTGCTACTGCCCTGGAATTCCTGGTACGTGTCTGGTTTAAAAATTACTTTTATATTTCTCTGTGCATGTTTTACAGAATTTGGGACTTATGTGTCCATAACTGGCCTTCTTGGTCTCCTTTCCCTGACCCAGATCTCCTCTCCATTAGTCATTTCTCTTCAGCCACTTGGCCTAGTGAAGCAAAAACACGTTCTTCCTAATTCTGTCTTCTCACCTCCTGCCCAAGGCCTGTCACACACTAAGTAATGGCTTGGTTCTGTCTGCCTCTGGGTCTTTGAAACTGCATTTTCCACCACAAAAGCCTGGATCATGTCTTCATCCTCTCTCTCAGGAACTCTTTCAACAGCCGGATCCACCGCCTTGCCTCCATTTGGGCCCCGATAAATGAAAACACAATGAGGACACTTCCACGGGAGGCCAGTAATTCTGAAGCTACACTTCCTTAGTTCAGGCTCTGCCCTTTAGCCTCTCGGCTTCTTAGGTTTTTTTAAGCTGTAAAGGGAACTGAGGAGCAGCTGCTTTGACCGCAACATCCTTGCAGCAGCGACTTTGTATCTTCACGTTTCAAAATGAGAAACAAAGTTTAGAGCAGTGGGCTGCAACTTCTTTCCAGGGACTGCTGCTCTCCAGCGCTCAGGAGCACCGCTGTGGGCAGAGCGCTCGGCACATTCTCCGCCTGCCCACCGTTCTTCTCACAAGTCCCCGAGGAGCGTTAGCATCGCCTTGCCCCACTGCATAGCCAAGATAAATGGGAGGATAAGCAGGCTAAGATCACACAATGAGGCAGCAGGGGAACCTGGACATGGTCCCAAATCTCTTGGACACCAAGTCCTAAGCTCTTGGCTCTGCCTTTGGAAGTATTTGAAGAGGTGTCCGCAGACAGACATTCTCAAAAGCAGTCTGGGAAGGAATTTCAAGTGCTTATTTCATGTTTATAATTCCTGAACAGAATACATCTTCCATCTGGGAAGTCTTCACATTGTTATCCAAACATCCCCAAATTCTTGGGACTAAGATATTTTAAATGTAGTTTCTCAAAGTTCTTGCTCAGCACAAATAGTTTCACTAGGGGGTAAGTGTTTTCCTCTTCAAGTGGGACTATGGCCCTTTAATTAATTCATGAAGTTGAAGTGGTCTCAAGAGTCCAGAAGGGTCTTGGATCCAGCTTTCTTCCTTACCTAGTCAGGCCCTGAGACACGCGAGGGACCAGAGCAGAGGATGAACACAGAAGAGCCATTGCTTTCCCTCTAACAAGGGGCTAAGTGCATGGGCACTGGTCAGGGACTCGGGGCCTCCATCTTACCACACGGGAAAGACACGTTCCTCACTGTGAACACAGGAGGTCTTCATTATCCAGAGATAATTGGTCCTGGAAAAATGCTACTTAACACGAATCCATCAAAAGTAGGGACATTTTCAAATTAAACTGTGAAAACAGTTACTTGGGGCCGTCAGTTAAAAAACAAAGCTTGCAGTTAAGAAAACTAATTTATTTTATGTTAACAAAATACAGAGATAGATTAAAACTTTGCTCTCTTAGAATATAAATTGTGTTGTTTTTGTTTTGATATTATATAATAGCATTTTAACTCAAACTTTTACAGCACTATAATAAAGTCTGTCTGTTTCTGTCTTTCTCAAAATATTTCAAGGATTTCACAAATTTTCCTTGGGGCCTCTCTTCTTAATTTTTGCTATTCAAATCATTCTCTTTTAAAGCTCTAATTACATCTTCAATCGGGTTGTTTTTTCTCTTTTGGTTAAACCCTGTCCAATCTTTCCTGCTCTGTGGTTTGGGGCATAGCTAACTTGATTCTTTAAATTTCAGGGATTCTAAGAATGTTTACATCTCATAAAAAGTTTGCCATTTCATTTTCAATAACCTATTTTTGTGTTGCATTGTTGGGTATTTACACTACACCATCACCATGACACAGATCAACAAAGATGTTGACCAGCTGGGCTGGGATAAGACATGATGTTAAACAGAGAGAATTATGTGAAAGGGGCTCGTTTTAATGGTGAGTATTTTTGTGCTATGCTTTTGTTGCCTTTTGCAAACTGAGTTTTGGCATTTCTCGTGACATGACACTCCTTTTCTTGACATCCTGCTTTCCAAATGCTGGGCACATGGTCCACTCCAGACTCAGGTTATACTGAAGGCCTTCATATTACAGTACCTAGTTTGCTGAAAATCTGAACTTTCTGCCACAGGCAAAAAGGCCCAGCAGGCTCCTAGGGGCAGCCCTGCCACAGCCATCTTCATCTTCATCTTCATCTCATGCTTGGTACCTTGCTTTCTTGGTTGGCCATGCTGTTCTTCATTGCTGGCCAGCGCCTTCTGGCCTCTGGGCTTCTCATCCGTGCTGCTCCTTTTAATCTGAACGCCTTCCCAGAGCTGAGCCTCATTCATCAGGTATCAGTGCGGAGCAGCTTCTCGGGGACAGCTCTGGGGAACACCTCACCTCAAAGGGCAAACGACCCTCCACCACTCCTTGGCAAGCCCTTCCACTTCTCTCTTTAGCAGTGCCTAATAAGAGAGAGATCTCGTTTCCTTACTTCTGCCTCCGAGTCCAGGATGTACGTTTGAAGATCCTGAGGACTTTCCAGAAATTCTCCTTCAATCACACACAATCTGTCTTAGTCATTGGTAGGTAGAAACCTGCCTTTTACAATTTGCAAGGAAGATTGACTCACTTCCCCGATTTGCAGAATTTAATCAGCCCTCTCCCTGGTGGCCAGTGGAACGTTCTGTGCTTCTTCCTAAGATACAGAAGCTGAGGCACAGTACAGCAGGCGGGATTCGGAGAGAAGTGTCCAGGAGGAGGGGTCCAGGAAGTTACTAATGCATGTACACTCCTCCCATCTAAGGGTTTTGGGCTCATTGTTAAGCTAATCAACTCACTGTCCTACTCAAGGGGAAGAGGATGGGAGAAGTGGATGAGGACTTGTTTGGACTCGGTTTTTGCTCACTTCTGCTCAGCATATTCAAAGTTCAGTTTTATGTAAAGGAAATTTTCCCTACTTTTCTCAAGGCTAAATAAAATGAAGACCACCATGAGAAAAATGCTTCATCGTAATTCTTGGGCCATACTGGACACTCCAGATCAGGTTCTGGTTGGAGTCTTTGGAACAAAAGAATGGTAAAACTAAACAAAATACAGGAAGATCAGGAATCCATGGTTTTCCACTGCTAAGACCTCAGAAACTTGTAAAAGCAGTTGTTTTATGGGAACACTTAGCAAAGCACTGCCCGAGTCCATTTTAAAGTCTTGAAAGTCTTTGACATATGGCAATCATTATGTGCACTCAGCTGTCTATCTTGCACAACTCCGCTTCCCTCCCCCAAGGAAAGCATTGCTGGGGCTCCACGCTCACCATATTTTACAAGAATCACTTAGCAGCAAGCAAGGCGCAAAAGCAGTCTCAGGAAGAGTAAGCCCGGCCAACACTCCAGGAACGCCAAAGCATTTTGTCTCAAGATGGAAGGCTTGAGGCGAGGCTGGTTCAGATTAGAAGCGGGCATATTTTCTTTGCTGGAGTTTTGCTTAACAAAATGTTTTAATGACTCAGATGTCCTAGGCAGCAAAGTGGAACACATTGTCCTGCTTGGCCTTTTCTGAAAAAGAGTCCGATACATGGGTCTCGAGGGCCCCTTGAATGTGTTGGGGGCTCCTGATGATCAGATGAGGCAAGTAACCAATGCCAAGTCCAGGTGAGTAAGTAAGTCTCTGAGGTTCCTTTTGTTTCAGAGATGTGGGAGATCCTCAGCACCAGCCCACTCAAGGTAAAGCCAGCACCTTCCCAAGCTCCGAGAAGAGCAGGTGGATGCTTTACCCCATCCCCACCCTGCTTGGTCCTAACTTTGGAAACAGATGGGAGAACGTATCCATACCCTACTCTGGAGAGGCTTTCCTACTGCTGTTTGGATGTGGTTCTTCTCAGGAAGAGCATCCAAAATGTCCCAAGGAAATGACGATAGGTGTACACTGTACAGGCAGCGTAGTCCAGACCTGATTAAACTACAGAACCCTAATTTGTTCTTCGTATTCCATCTTCATCTTGGCCCAAACCAGGATAGGCGAGACCCACAAGAAACATGTGATGCCTCACTTTAGAATTTGCCATCTGTCAGTGAAATCCATCTTCCACCCCAGAATCCCTGGAAAGAAATTCATATGGACATTTGTTTTCCCAAAATGTTAAGAGCTTCTATTAAAAGAGCACACAAAACATCCTTTAATTCTGTGCTAGTGGAAGTGTAAATTTCTACGCTTTTTCTGGTTGTCACCATAGCTTTTGAAAAGTGCATTATTTTTTTTTTTACTCAATAATGCTACGCCTGACACATTTCCTGAGGATATCTTACTAGAAAAGGAAGGGGGTGTGTTTTTCTCATCATTTTCTGATCTATCAAATTGGGGCTTCCAAAAGAAAAATAAATCCACCAGGAAAAAAAAAATACACAGGGTTGTACCATGTTTCACACAGTGAAACCAGTCCCAAACCCCATTTAGGACAAGACTTACATCACAGCTGAGTGGTGGGCACAGTTCTGTCTCTGTTCTTCCGCCATCCCCTCTCAACTCTGCCCAGTTTCCTCTCTGCTAGTTTAACTGTGAACTACTTTAGCTCATTTCTTTTCTTTTCACTGCCCTTTCTACCCATTTTTTCTCCTCAGCCCAATAAGTCAAACAGAAAAAAACCCAAAAACCTTAGGAAGCAAGATGGAAGAAAAGACTATGAATGTTCACAAAACAAAAACACCTGTCATTTGCAAATTTTAAAAAACACACAAAGTCTTGGGAGGTGGTGGTGAAAAATTAGTAACTAAATGTCTTTTAGTCAAGGATTGTTTGAATAAATAATACTTTTTACAATTGTTAAAATTGTGTTTTTCAAGTGATTTTCATCACTTTGGAAATGTGGATGGGGTAGTAAGAGGAAGAATAAATGCAAGATTAAATCCAAATAAACATTATATTTTCCAATTATGAATAACTACACATGTTAGCTTAGGAAGCAAAAAAGGAAGGAACTACATAGTGTTCCTTCCAACATTTTGAAAGTGATTATTTTTGGACTATGGGGATTATGAACACATTTTGTTATATTAAAATATCTTTGTACTCTAGTTTTCTAAATTTTTCCATCATTCTATTAGAGGCCTTCTCTGGGCCAGCACCTTTTCAGGGCTGCGGACACAGCTATTGATAAGCTGGACACAGTCTGTGCCCTTTTAGGTAAAAACATGTTTTAATGCAGTAAAAGTCTTTCAGAGCAGACTGTCACCTGCTTATCTTGTACCCTGGTATCCATTCATCCTTCTATCAAAACCACCTTCTGGTTTCTCCTTCCTTAATTCATACTGTCGGCTGGGTAGTTTCCGGACAAGAGACCCAACTCCACGCTCCCAGAGTGTGGTGGTCTGAACGTCTGTCTGCCCTCCCAAGTTCTCATGTTGAAACCCTGCCCACCATGTGATGGAGTCAAGTGGTCAGGTCTTAGGGAGGTGAGTGGAATGCGTACCTCTGTGAGAGAGAGCCCAGAAAACTGTCCTCTCTTCACCACGTGAGGACACAGAAAGCTCCCTATCACAGCCAGAAACCACTCCAGATAGCAAATCTGCCCGCATCTTGTTTAGGCCTCCCAGCCCCTAGAACTATGAACAGTTAAGTTTGTCTTGTTGAAAAGCTCCCAAGTCTGAGGTATGCAGTTATAGCAGCCTGAGCGGACTATGAGAAAGAGCAGACCTGACAAGCTGAAGCCACCAATTGTTCCCACTCGCAGTGCTGCTGGAGATTTACTTGAGAAGCACATGGACCACTCTGATGACCAAAGGAGTGTTTCTAGGATGCGCAGAAGCTCTGCTGAGAAAAAAAAAAAAAAGGTCCATTCCTCTGGACTTAATGGTGTAAGGACAAGAGGTCAGGAATGGTTTGTAGTCACACAGACTCTCTAGAATGGCTAGGAGGGCTAATAAAAATATAAAGGAAGTGAGATCCTGGGGAATGACATTCTTTGGCACCTGGATTAAGCCTTGCCTGAAGCTATACTTTGGAGTTTTCCATTACCTGTGCCAATAAATTCCTTTTATTGTTTAATCCAATTTAAGATAGTTTTCAGTTGAGTGTAGCCTAAAGAAATCTAAGAGGTAGGCCTATGTAAAGCCAACCTTTAGGTATGGTGACAAGCAGCCTCATTTAGACTCAAACCCTGGTCTTCCCTTAAATGGAAACAGTACTTTAGGCCAGCCCCTTCCCCACTCCGAAGCCCACAGCTGCAGCATGAAGACGCTGGAGTGGAAGAGGATGTTCCCAACTCCAGTCAGGCAGACCGCGCAGGTCAGTGAAAACATGTCTATCAGTTCTCAATTTGGAACGAAAAACTAAGGACATCAATATAAGTTTTCATAACATTCTGTTTATTTTATTTGAAAACTACCCTTTATTGTGAGATCATAAAAATACAGGGATACTAGGATATTATTATTTTATGCCCTCAGCTGGCAAAATTTAAAAATCATAAACTTTCCGTAGTTCCCTGTAACTTACATTGTTGAATTATCTCTTATCCTTGGAATCTCAAAATCAAGGGATCTGCAGGCCACAGAGTCTTTTATGGAAACATCCGTGCACACTCATTCAACAAGTTTGCTATTTTACGAGGATGTCGATTCAACAAATGTAAATAACATGATGAATGCAACTTTAAAAGTACTAGAAAATGCCTCAAGTTAACAATAGTCATCAGGACAGGGAGGGTGAAAATGTCAGAGAATCCACTTCTGATTCTTTTTTAACTTAAAGAGGAAAGCAGTTAATTGTGCTTATTTTCTTTTCCAATTAGATTTAGCCAACTCATAAATATTGTCAAAAATTCTCTCCTTGTAAGTTTTTTAAGTCCACAATTATCAAAAGATAGAACATCTAACTCCTATATTTATACAGTTGTCTAAAGACAATAATTAACTATTTTCCTTTGCAGGGGAAATCTTCTACATGTCTACAAAATCACAACGTATTTCTCTAGGGCTTTCACTCCACATTCCTGGAGTGAGTTACGATTGGTTTAGAAAGTCGTAAATCCTTAATTTTTTTTTTGTCCTCCTGAGATAACTGTCTGATTTTAAGATTAATTATAGGTTTTCTTGGCCTTTCCTTGTAGCATGCATGTAGTCTTTCTTCTTGCTGCATGCGGAATTTCTTTTTTTAGGTTTTTTTCTCACTTTGAAAGTAAAGCAAGTTCCACTTTAATGGAATGAGCTAAAAATCAAAGATGGCAAATAGGTAGGTAGTTCTGAAGTGGAAAATGTCTTCACCAAAGTAAATCACAATAGACCAGGAACAAGCGGAAAGGACACTGAAACTGCAGTCTGTCAGATTTTGAGATTGGTTTGATTCTGGAGCTGACGAAATGAGAACTACGTTTTCTTAAAATTATGTTTTGTTTTTTATTTCGAATTGTGGAACAATCATGAAGTACAGAATTGCAAATAGGACACAGAGGACGTTTTCCTGAGTCACATGAGTTTGAGCACCGGCTGAGGACGCCTTGTTCTGGGGTATCTTCCTTACACTCCGAGGTTTTCCTCCATCACCACAAGAAAGCCATGGAAAGAATGAGCTTCACACCCATTCCACCCTCAGAGCCTGAGAAGTCTTTCCAGTGGCCCTGATAATGCTGGCTAGGGCGTACCGACCCATTTTGGAACCATAGATGAGGTTAGCAGTTATGTTTCTTTAGTTTGGATAAGTTGTTCAATTTTTCCACTTTCCCGACCCTGATACTTTTGAAGAGGATAAGCCTGTCGCTCTGAAGAGCTTCATCAGTTTAGGTTTGTGAGGATCAGATTTAGATCCTGCATCTTTGGCAGGAGAATCAGGATGAACTAAGATTGTAGCATCATTTCTCTATCAGATGGCACCTGATTTCAATGTGTCCCATTCTCAAAGATGTTCATGTTGATTACTTGATGAAGACAGTGTCTTATCCACTATAAAATTTGTAATTGGCAAGTATTTTTTGTAAGGGGTACACTGAAACTATATAAACAGCCTATTTTTCATCAAATGAATTTATTTGTTTTTATTAGCATGGAACGAAGTCTCAGTTAATATAAGGGGCTATGATAAGTTTTCATTATTCGTTTTGATATTGAAATTGCCCTCTAATCAACCAGGTCAAGCTATCTCTGGTTTCCCTTTGGGGTTTACACATGAAGATATATACGCATTTATTTTTCTATATCTATCTTTTGATGTGAAATTTATGAATTTGTACCTCCAACATCTTCAATTCCAACCTGCCACATCAGGGCTCACAGCTCTGGAAAGCAAGACCCCCTGCCCTCCTCTCTCAGGGATTACCCTTATGCCGTCTGCTCTCTGTACGGAAGTCATCTGCAGGGCCATCACTGCCTCCTACCTCATGCAGGTGCCCTGCTCCTCAGCGGTGGGCTGACCTCCTGCCTGGGACAGCCCAGGAGCACACCTTCTGCTCTGTGCTGGGCTTCAGCACCACAGGATGCCCACCCAGAATATGGATGCCCAGCTTACCAGGCCATGCCCTTCTGTGCCATATTGGAATCCCCTGTGTAGGCAGACACCAGTCTCCAGCCGGGTGCGTTAATCCCACAGCCTGCTGCCCCCCACCCTGTGCACGTCCTCCTCCCCAGATCTGCATGTTGATTTCTTCCTCACCAGGTCACCATCCTTGCCCTACTTGGCCTCGACTCTCCAGGTCCAGAGAACACTTGCAGCACCGGACCACACTGTCCAACACATGCGTGTCTAACGAAATGCATTACTCCACACAGAGTCCAAACACTATGCCAAAATAGAGAGTCTATGTGCACATATTTAAAGGGAAAGCATTTGACAGATGTGAAACCTTTTAAACTAAGCACAAAACCTTTGATCCCTGTGTTTGCCAAGCCTTGTTTCGTCTTCTCCCTTCCTTCTTGTGTGCCCAGAGCCATCACGCTTACAGAGAATGGAGAACTCTCATCTCCCCAAAACCCTGAGACAGTGCCCAATCCCACTAAGATGCAATGGAAACATCTGGTCAGTGTCCATAGGGCTATGATGTGGCCCCAGACTACCTTTTACCACTTCCCTTCCTACTAGGTCCTGCCCGTGCTGGTCTGGCCCACAGATCTTCTCCTTGCTTGCTCTATTCCCAGAGTCTCTGCACTCACTGAGCCTTCTCTCCCGACGTGACAGTGAGGTAGATTATTAGGGCCGGGGCAAAATCAGTCAAGCAAGGGGGCACAGTCTGTCAGAGTCACGAGACCCAAGGCACATGCGCAGAACACAGGATCCGAGGAGACTGGGAAGCTCCGGAACACTGTAGGCGGAACCAATCATTAAAGGGCTACTTTCAGCTCTTCATTTCCAAATGGCACAAAACCAAGCAAGTCTTTGATAGGATAGTTTAAATGTGGCACCAGGCCAAGTGACTTTTTTGGTAATACAACTGTCCCCGATGCCTTATTTGCACGAGGGAGAAGCCAGTCTAGGAATTCCAGATACAAAAGACCCCTCTCTCTGTTACCTTGTGGCTTCTGTCAATCTGTTCACCAGCCCATTTTCATGCTGTGGAGTGTACTTGGCCTCCTTCAATAAATGTACAACCCTGCTACTTTTTCTATGTGTCTTGCCCAGTTCTTTGTTCAGGACACTAAGAACCTGGAAAAAATTTCCCCAGGTTCCCAAATCTGGCTACAGGGCTCACTTATCACTGTCTGTATTGTCTTTCCTGGTCACTTGGGCATCTTTGACAACCCTGCCCTACCATTCTTCTCTGTCAAAGCCACTTAAGTGCTGACATCCATGCCACCTTCTGTAATTAACTGCATTTATATTCCTTTACTTATTTCTGCAAGAAACTAGTCCCTTTGGCACAGTGCTAAACCTCCAGGCTATGCAAGTATACCAGTCACATAGTCCTGCTGGATGTTATCGAAGTGAATGTCTGAGCAGCCCAACACCATGTGAAAGCAGTAAGACCTGCGGGGCTTTGCCCATCTAGCTTTGCATTCCCTGGCCGTGTGCTGTGAGGCAAGACACTTTGCTGTTCTAGGTGCAAGGTTCCTCAAAGTGGCAGTGAAGGTGCCCATGAGATGGGATGGTTGTGCTTCCAAATAAGCACCTGCATGGTGTGCTGCTTAGCAAGAAGATAACCAGTTTCCCTCCAACACAGGAGCTGGAACAGTCAGATCAGCACTGGGCTTTTCCGTTTCCAGATATCGTGTGCGTACCTGACTGTCTTAGTTCAGGCACATTTGGCCACCCCTTTTGACCACGTCTCGATAGCCACAAGTAGCTCCATCCATGAAGAAACAAAATACAAAACAAAAACCAAAAAGCAAAATCCCAAAGGCACGTTTGGACTATACCATATTAAAGAATAGTATAGAGATGAACTATGAAGGAAAATAGCCCAAGTGGGGGAGGTCGACAGCTGGAAGAGCTGCCTCCACGGGAGGCTTGGTGGTACCGTCAAGCAAGCAGCAGGATCAGAGCATAAGAGAACGGAACTAAAGAGAGCAAAGGAAGCCCAGTGCTGGGCTGTCACTGCTACGGGGCAAGGTGTGTTATCTGCTGACAGGCAGCCCGTGGCAGACCTCTGCTTAGCGGGATGTCAGGGCTGCAGACACAGAGGGTGACCTCACCAGGAAGCAGAGAACGGTGACCCTCGCTTGGCTTCAGGAACACATACACCGGACGAATGGTCCGATTTGGGAGGCCAACTCGGGAATGATACATAGGAGCCCAATCTACTGCCCATTTTTCACGCTAATAGGTGTAGACTCGGCCAGGAGGAGGTCGATGAGGGTGGCCGCTGGCCAAGGCCCCTAGAGAAGATCCCCTTAGCTGACAGAATCCCTCGGCAAAGTATTCCCTATCCCAGAGAGCAAATGGCTTTCGCAAACTTGAGCAAGAGTCAGCAGAACAAAAGGAGGGACCACACCAGGCACAGTCTCGGCAGCTGGCTACTCTGGAAGGTGGCTGCTAGGTCCCCACACGGGAGAGGCCCAGGCTCACCGTGCACTCATGGGCGCCTAACCCTCTCCCCACGGAGCTGAGGAAACTGAGGCCCACACTGGCTAAGCGGCTCGGTGCAGAACACACAGCCAGGTAATGGGGGAGCTGGAATTTGAACCCTGATTTATGATCAGAGCTCGTGCCTTCTCGACTGTACCACATTGGCCTACGTATTCGCAAGGGTTGTTATCAATTTTTTCTTTGAAGATTTCAGTCGCTGCTCTCTCAGACACAGCTGAGAAGCAAAATTATGAAAGCTGTCCAGATATAGGAGTCAAGTGTCAGGTCACCAGAGCAAGCCAGTTGGGAATTTGGGCACCAGTCATCGTGACGTGTTGTTGACTCATCAAAAACATCCACAGAACGACTTCTGCTTGACAACAAGAGCTGGACGCTTCAACTGTCTAGCAAAACAGAAGGCTGTGGGAGACCCCAGCCCCTTTGCAACTGCACCCCCACCCTTCTGTTGCTGGAATTACCCAGCTTTGGGCTAAGACCTCCAAGGTGTTAGCAACGCCCTCCCCATCCAGGCAGTACATTTAACTTTCATTACCACTTGGGAAAGATGCGGGTTTGTTTAAAATACGTCCTTCTACTTCCGCGGCTCTTATGACTTCCTAAAGACCCCCAGGCTCTGCTGAGCTGAAGAATCAAATTAGACCTAATGTGATCTAACACAAAGGTCTGAATTACGCCCTGAGTATACTTTCTGGGAGATGAAAGGACCAATATGCTTATAAATTTCTATTACTCTTTAAAAAAGACTTTTAAAATGTTGGAAGTACCTTCTGGCTCAGGAAAGGATTAGATGCCCTGCTTTCAGTTCACAGGTCCTAACATAAACACCCAGTACTCAGCATCAGCTGACTGTCTTTACACCAACTAAACAGACACAAAGCCTTGGGCCTCTGTCTCTGAAGTCACTTTAATGATGGGGCAAAGGAAGAAGCTCTCTCTGATTAAAGGCTCTGCTCTTCAAAACCCTACCTTCTCCCATCTGGGAAGGGACAGCGTTTACTGTGCCTGTGCCTAACTGGTGGATGGGGTATGCAGTAAGCAAACCTGTGTCTGGAAACATCAAGTCTGGCAGAGAAAAGGAGGCTGCCTGAGTGGTCCTCACGGCGAACAGAGATCCCTGGAGACTCTTGTGCGCACTATGAGCTCAGGGAAGTATAAATCTTAGTAATAAAAGCTGCCGGTAAGAATCAGGCAGCAGAAGCACCAGGGAGAATGAGTTGAGGGTAAGCTGTATAGACCTAAAAATACTCCTGAGGCTAAAAAGTAACACGTTTATTACAAAAAGGTGAAAACTACAAAAAGCAAAACCAAGAAAAATTACCTATGATTGTACAGTCCAGAAATAAACACATTGTCACCTTGTTATATGTTTTCATTCTTCTCCAAGTATCTAATTCATGTACATTAAACAACAACAATAACAACAAAACAGGATCCTGTAGCTTTTGAGGCTTTAGAAAAATTTTTTTCACCATATATCATGAACCTCCTTCCAAATTAATGAAAGTAGATATCATTTTTGATAATGCATTCATGTGGATAAATCACAAATAATGTCCTTAACCAACGTGCAATTGTTGGGAACTTAAGGTATTTTCAATTTTATAGTATTCTCAAAGCCTGAGATAAAAAGAAAATAATACACCAGTTAGGCATGTTCTCTAAGTGTTTTCCCAGGGTAAACTCCCTCCCATACGTGGGATAGTAGGGTCAAAGAAAACACCTATTTCTGATTTTTACTTTACTATTAAATCACCAATCACACTTGGTACAGGGATCTTCTGGTGCCTTTTAGTCAGCATTTGGATACACACAACATGTCGCAGCAATGTGCTGTAAAGTCAGTTGTGGAGGCAAAACAAAACAAAAGCAAAAAATCTGGCTCATTGTGCCAGTTGGCTTATCTGAGTCTATGTAAACATAAACATGTCTGGCTTTGCCAACTGACCAAATATCCCTTGTATGTAAATTTCATTCTCAGTCTGTTTTCTAGTGATAAAAGAATTTGCTGTGCGGAGAATTATAATCCCCACCTGTCACATGTGTCTTACTGTCACTTCTGCTTTTAGTGATTTCTGTACTAATATGCACATCTTTTTATAATGCTACCTTTCTCCATGGCTTCGGTATTTACCCTCAAGCTGCAGAAATCTTCCTCCAGCCAAAAGTCAGAGTGACCTTTGTTTCTTCCAATTGTTTTTACTGTATTTTTATTTTCCTCCCTTTTTACATTTTACATTACACTTTAATTCACTTGGACCTTATTTTGTCATTTTTTTAAAGTACTGAGGATCAAACCCAGGGCCTTTGCACCAAGCTCTTAGTTTGAGGCAGGGTCTTGTTAAATCTCTGTAATACTTAGGTACAGCTGGAACTTGAGATCCTCCAGCCCCCATTTCGTAGAGTGCAGGAACTACAGGTGAACACCACTATGTCTGACTTATCATTAATATTAAAAAGCCACAAATATGGTATTTTAAAATTCCATAGAATTATAGGTCAGAAAAGGCAAGAACAAGCCAACCATTTCTTTCTCTGGATAGCAGGAGAAAATATTATAATATAGTAATGCAAGACCAGAGAGTAAGTCCTCCCTATCATAGTAAGATTTTATGCTCTTAAGGAGTTAACTTTTTTTTTAATCCATCCTTTTTAACTAAAAATCACTAACAGTGGTCACCGATACAGTTCCAACTGCTAGCAGGAAAGGCCTCCTCCTCAGGTGACTATGAGCATGAAAGAATTTCAAGGTCAGAGCTCTTCCATACCTCTGAACAGCTCAAGTGTCTTGAGATAGAAGAGGTCAGAGAGAAAGCTGTACTGTTTGTGGCACAGGATGACGTGGATGGAGCAAGTTATTAGGCAAAGTCAGACATTCCAAGGAAAGAGGACTTGAGCTGAAAATGGAAGGAGAAAGACACAAGGTAAGGGAACCAGAGCAAGAAAAGCTGCCAAAAAGAGGAGAGCCCCTGGCAGTGACTAAATCCTGGGTCATGCAGGCAGTGTGCATCTCACTAAATGCTCTGGGATACATTCCTGCTGGCCTTTGAACTTTCATTTCCTCATCTGTAAAAAGGGGCACTACAGGAAGACGTTCTTTAAAACAAAAACTCAGCTAGCACTACTTATTAGAAAAGGTAAGTAGTGCTTACCTTATTGGAGAGTCTGAGGGTAGTCTTCAGGACTGGCTTAGTCAAGGAATTTAAAAGAAGTCAACAGGACCTGGTGCTGTCCACCTTCAGGTTCTGTGATAGCTCCGTGTCAGGCTCCACGTGGTGGCTTACCACAGCTCCCTGCCTACAACCATGTGGCCGGAGCTCCAGGATCTGCTCTAAAGGTATCTGGTCACGTAGCCAATAACCATGGCCTGTGGTCAAGGTGAGAGAATATCTCGAGTGATCAAACCTGGTCATGCTTTATCCTTGTACCCATGAATGGAGGGCAACCTTGAATGACAGCTTGAGCGTCCAAAGGATAGGATGTGCAAAGAAAGTATGGAGTATTGGTCCCAGCAGAAGATGGAATTGAGTGAGGGTGGCCAGGCTAAGACAACACTCTTTCTGACCAAGAAGCTTAGTATCTCATGATTCTGTGAGTTAACCCTTTATACCTGATGGTTTGAGGATCACCCACCCACTTTACAGATGATAAAATGAAAGTTTGGAAAGATGAACTTTCCCCAGAATCCCCCAGCTGGTAAAAAGCATGGCCACTGTTCACACTTGTTCTTTTAACTTGAAAGCTAAACCTTGGTGAAAAACCGTTTCAGTCAAGGCTGTCTTCTATTTCCATAGCAGGCCGCTTTACTGTCAAACCTGGACCAGGAAGTGCTTTGCCTCCTTCTGGCTGGCCGCTGGGCACATTGTGGCCATCTTCATCCTGCTGTCTCTAACTGTACCCTGAGGACTGGGTAAGCGGTGGGCCCTGGGCCTGCTGGGGGTCTGCAGGAATTAACGACCCTGAGAAACTGGCCTGACAGGTGTGGAAGGGAAACTTCTAAATGTAAACTGCCTTCTGCCACACATAATTGTTCAAGAGTCAAAAAGAAGAAAGAAATGATAAATTGGCCATTTTCTGCCTCTGTGCCAGAAAAGGTAATAAAGCTGATTTATCTCTCAGCTGGTATTGCGTAGTAAAAACAAAACCAAGTATTTAAATGGCTTGTGTTGTTAGGCTAGCAGCGGTTCAAATCTCTCATGTCCCATAAAGATCCAATTCACAAATGAGCCTCCTATGAAAAAGCCTCCTCTGTACAGCAGGACTTCACTGTTACCAAGCACATAGCCCAAGCAGCACTGTCAGGGCAGCAAGGGGCAAGGCCAAGAGCACTGATTTACAACAGGACAGTTTGCAGAACTACCCACCCCAGCCCTGTGATCTCCCCGGGCCTCAGTTTTATGATGGTAGCACCTCCCTTACACGGTTGGCTGTGTATCCGTCTTTCCTTTTTACCCCGGTGGCATTTATCACACTGTAGCACTGATCTAAGGGAAGGAGCACAGAAAAGGTAACGTAGCCCAGTCTCTGCTTTCTCACACCTTGCAACTCACTGCAAAGAGTGCACAAAGATGGTGCTGAAGATACATATTAGTCAAGGAATCACACATATAAGTGTAAAATTTTTCAACAGTGCTAAGTGCTACAAAAAGAGAAATGATAATGAGAATGGATAATATGGAAATATAATCAAGTCATAAGATGAGTGGTAGAGATGTAACTAGGTAAAGAGGTGGCTCAATTGTATCTTTCCCATATCCTTGCTGTTCCTAATGTGACAGCTACTAATCCTATCAGGCAGTGGGCTGCAGTCATGGACACTAAAAATCTGGGCCCATCTTATGACTGGCTCTGATTCTCCTTTCCAAGCAAAGAAACACTTGACTCAGCTGTACCTTGGTAGCTTCCTGAAAGAGCTATGGTCATATTACCACAATACAAGTGTGCCAGTGTTTATAGCAGCACAAGGAAGCAGCCTATATGCTCATCAACAGATGAATAAAGGAAACGTGGTATTAATATACAATGAGGTACTACTTAGCCATAAAGAATGATAAATTTGAGTCATTTGTAGGGAAATGGATGGATCTTGAGCCCATAATACTACAATGTGCTGTAAGATAAGTCAGGTTAAATATTGTATGATTTCTCTGATATGAGAGATCCAAAATGTAAAAATCTGAAAGAGCAAAATAAAAGAGCCATGTTAAGAGAGAAACGGAGAAAGGAATCCACCTGGGGAAGAAGGGAAAAGAGGAGGAGGAGCAGAGGGAGAAAAATTATCAAGATTCCATGTGTGTAAGTATCATCCCCCCAAGCTGAACATAATCAATATGCATTTCAAACAAATACAAATAAAAAAGTTTTAAAAAGGAAAAGAGATAGTGGAAATAGAAGCCAAGAGAAACAACAGACAGTAGAAATAAGTCCACAGGGCACTGCACAAAGGGATTCTCAACACAGGATTTTGTTAAAAAAAAAAAAAAAGAAAGAAAAAGATAATACTGAAAATTCAAGCAACAACAAATTATAAAATACAGTTCAGTGCAATCACAGGGTAACTGCAGTGAGCAGTTTAATAGCATACTACACACAACTGAAAAGTGAGATGGAAGACAAACTCTATGATTTCACCAGAATGATGCTTGGATAAATAGAAATATGGAATGCAAAATCTACTGGAGAAAAGAGATGCTTCCTTATGCATTCCATGAAACCACTATAAACTTAATGTCAACATCTGACAAGAGCGTGACAGAAAGCAAACTTGGAGGCCGATCTCTGTAATGAACACACACGCAAAATCCCTCTGCGAACCAGTCACTCGTTTATGGAAAGGCGAACACATCATCTCTAGCATGAGCTTAGCAAAGAATTCACAATCATTTTAACATTAGAAAATCAGTGTAAGTCACCACAGCAACAGGATGCACGGTAGAAGGAATGAGCATCTCAGTATATGTAGAAAAATTAATAAAATCCAACATTCATTGATGATTTAACACTTAGTAACACAAGAACGCAGTCTGATTTCTGTTATCCAGTAAATATATCTACATAAAACACATGTGATAGATCACTGTCAATAGCAAAACGGCAAAGCCTTGCCAGGGATTTAGCTCAGTGGTTCTGCCACTGACCTTGCAAGGACTTGAATCCTGAGTTTGATCCCTGGTAACAAAAAAAAAAAAAAAATCCACAACAACAACAACAAACCAGCAAAGTTTTACCTGCATGATTGGGAAAGAGATAAGGATGCCTATCAATACCATTCTGTGCTACATTGTCCTGTGTATCATGGTTGATGCCAAGAGGAAAGGTAAAGCAGTAGAACGTCAATGAGTGAAAGAAAAAAAGCTGTTTTTATTTTCAGGTAAAACCAATATGTATGTAAGAATCCATGGCACATATGGCTTTGGGTACATAACAGGAAGTACAATCATTTTGCAACTCACATTTCTACATATGTAGCAAAAAGATATGATTGTGAATACACACACACACATGCATATATATATATATACACACACTCATATATACACACACAAACATATACACACACACGTATATATATTTGTATATCCCAAATTGGACACTCAAATATAGAAAGTGAATATTAGATCTAAAGGAAGAGACAGATTTTCATACAGTAATAGTGGAAGAGTCCAACACTCCACTTGCTCCCTGGACTTGGGGAGATCATACCGATAGAAAATCCACAAAGAAACACCTGAATTGAGCTACACCATTGAACAAATTGACCTAACGGATACTTACAGGACATTGCACCCAGGATCAGCAGAAAATACATTCTTTTCATTAGCTCATGGCACATTCTCCAGGACAGATTATGTGTCAGGCAACAGATTAAGTCCCAGTAAGTATCTTAAAAATTGGTATCATGTGTTTTTTCAGATTACATCAGGATAAAAGAAATCAACAACTAGAAGAATGCAAAGTACATGAATATATCGACATTGAATAACATACTCCAAAATGACTAATAGGTAATTGAAGAAATTAAAAGGGAAATAAAAAGTTTCTACAAACAATATGGAAATGATAGCACAAAATACCAAAATCTGTGGGGAACGGCAAGAAAAACCCTGAAAGTTACAGCAATAAATGCACATATCAAAAATAGAAACATTTCAAACACAAAAGTGCACCTCAAGGACTTAAATAAAGGCAAAACAAACAACAAAAGTACAAACAAACAAAAAACCCAAAATAAACAGCAAAGGCAAATCAAAATAATTACATGCTAAATATTGGAAAACCTAGAAGAAATGGGCGAATTCCTGAACACATAAAACCCACCAACATTGAAGCAGGAAGAAATCTAAATAGATCAATAATGAGTAATGAGATTTAATCAGTGATTAAAAGTCTCCCACCTCAAAACATTCCAGGACCTATGACTATACTGCTGAACCCTATATATAATTTAAAGGAGAACTAATTCCAATTGTTCTTAAATTATTTTTAAAAATACCAAAATAGAAGGAACTTTGTCAAACTCCATTTATGAAAACTTGTTTGGTACCCTCATACTGCAATCAGACAAAGATATTAACAACAAAAAACAAACAATAGACCCCTACCCCTGATGACAATACTGCAAAAATTCTCAGTAAAATACCAGCAAACCAACAACAGCAGCATATCAAAGAGATCATACGCTATGATCATGTGATTCAGCTTAGCTGGAAGGATGGTTCAACAAATACAAATCAAAGTATACAATCCATCAACAGAGTGTAGGAAGAAAACCATGTGATTGGCTCAGTAATTGCAGAAAAATCATTCAAGAAGGTGTAACATTTCTTCATGATAAAAACGCTCAACAAATTAGAAGTAAAAGGCTCACACTTCGAGATGCTAAAGATTATATATGAAAAAGCCACAACCAATACCACACAGATGGGGAAAAGTTGAAAGCATTTTCTCTATGATCAGGAACAAGAGGAGGATAACTGTTTTCACCACTCTTACTTGGAAGTCTTAGCAAAAACAATCAGGCGAACCAAAGAAAGAAGAGGTATCCAAATGGTAAAGGAACTACTTAAGAATACTTGCAGCCCGCATGGTTTTATATATAGAAAAATAAAATACTTCATTCCAAAGTTGTTGTGATAACTTATGAATGAATGAAGTGAAGCTGTTGGATACAAAATCAACAAACAAAACCAGTGGCATCTTTATGTATCAATAATGAATTTGCTGAAAAAGAAATTTAGAAAGCAATCCTATTTGCAGAGCTAAAACAGGCAATAATAGTCAGGAATAAATTTAAACAATGATGCATAAGGTACATACAATAAAAATAATAAAACACTGATGCAAGAAATTGAGAGCATAAAAATTGGAAAAATATCACCTATTAACAAATCAGAATGTTGTCAAAATGACCATACTACCCAAAGTGATCTATAATTCAATGCATTTCTCACTGAAACACCAATGAATTTCTTCACAAAAATAGAAAAAAATCTAAAATTCATATAGAACCACAAAATATCCCAAATAGCCTGAACAAAAGCAACAAAAAACAAATCAAAACAAAATATTATAGTACCTGGTTACTTCAAAACATGACTAAATGGCAGAAAGTAAAATGTTAAAACAGACACACACACACACACACACACACACACACACACACGGAACAACTTCCAACTGACTGATTTTGACAAAGGTGCCAAGAACATGCACTGGATAAAACTCTCTTCAATAACTGGTGCTGGCCAAGTTTGATATATATGTATAGTAGAATGAAACTAGATCCCTTCCTCTCAGCGCACGCATGTGCGTGCGCACACACACACACACACACACACACACACACTGCATCTAAGACCTAAATGTTAAATGTGAAACTATGAAATTACTACAAGAAAACAAAGAAAAACACTTCAAGACATTAGTATGGCAGTGATATTTTTACACATGACCCCAAAGGCAAGGCAACAAAAGTAAACACATGGGGTTATAACAAATTAAGGAGCTTCTGGAATCTAATGAAATAATCAACAAAGAGTCAACCCACACTATGAATTTTCAAACAATTCAGCTGATAAAGGGTTGATATCCAGAATATATAAGGAACTCAAAAACCTGAACACCAATATAACCAAATAATCCAATTTTAAAATAGACCCCAAATCTAAACACACACTTCTCAAGAGAAGACAAATAGGCAACAAATGGATGAAAAATTATTGATCTCACTAATTATCAAGGAAATACACATTATAAAGATGAGTTATCTTTCATTCCGGTCAGAATGGCTACCTTAAAAAAGACAAACAATGAGGGTATGCAGAAATGGGAACTTGCATGTAATGCTGGTGGAGACGTAAATTAGCGTAGCCATCAGTAAAACAGGATGGAGATTCCTTTAAAAAATACATTATCATGTGATGTAGCAATTCCACTACTGAGTATATATACAGAGGAATAGCTAAAATATCAACCAGCCTAGAATCCCTTATGTAAATGAATGGATAAATGGTATGGAGGCACAGTGGAGTATTGTTCGGTCATTAAAAATAATTAAATAGTGTCATTTGCAGTGATATGGAGGGAATTTGAGGTCATTAGCTTTTGTGAAATAAAACAGACATGGAAACACTAATACCACATGTACACACACAGTATACCACAAGCTCCATGATTTGTGGAAGTTCAAAAGTCAATCTCATAGAAGAATGGAATGAATAGTGATCATTAAAGACTGGGAAGGTCAAGGGGAAGGGAGACAGAAGTCTCACAGGGCAACCACACAAAGAGGAGTGATTGATCAGTTGTGGCCTTTCTACAGTACTGTAGGGTAATTATTGGTTAAATTAATCTACGATATATTTCAAATGACTAGAAAAAATGCATATGAAATTGCCAACCCCCAAAATGATCAGAGATGAAAGAGCTTATTATCCTGATTTTTTACACATTGCATCCATCTATTAAATACCATGACATATCCCATAAAGATGTACAAGTATTCTCAATAAAAAGCAGAGAAACAGATTTTTTTCAAAAAGTTCAAATTCAAATGAGGGGATAGGAAAAAAAGCTGTTTTATTTTCAAGTGAAAAATGCATATATAGAATCTCTGGCGCCTGGTTTCAGGTACAAGAAAAGTATAATTATTGTGTAACCAGATTTCTGTCTGTAGAGACTTATACACAGCTCTGCTTCTAGAGAATACCCCTTGTTAGTGGTAAATGGTGATGGTGGGCAAGGCTTCAGTGTCCTCAGGTAGCTGGGATGTTGACTCCACCCCGACTTAGTAATTTTTAATGCATCTGTGGAGTTGTTTGTCCTACTTCCCAGTGCATATAAGTGATCAACAATTCATTGTCAAATGGAATCATCCATATGGCCAGGTCATTGAGCTGAGCAGGACTGATCTCTCAAAACTGTCCATTTGGACATTCATAATGTGAATGAGAGATAATGGATCCATAAAAGAATAATAGGGGCAATAATAATTTATGAAATGCAAGAATAAAGTTTGTGATTATGTCAAACTATGGATAAAACTTCTGTGCACCAGGAGCAAATAGAGCCAATTAAACCACCTAATAAAGGATGTAATTCCTTTATAGAGGATGAAGTACAAATAACCAACTAGCGTGAGAGTTCTTATCACATGAAACGAGATGTGAATTATATCAGTAATCTATCATTTTTAATCTCATGGATAAAATTCCTACCAGACTGGAGCCAGGAGAAAACGGGTTGTTCAGTGCATCATGTCTGCTTCTAGGGGGTCTCCTGTACTGCTGCTGAGATGGGAAATGGAGTTCATGTTTAAAGCAGTCGCTTACAAAGCCTTCACATGTTCCTGCTTTTCCCCTTACTGGAGTGGAACCCAGGGGTGCGCTAACAACCAGCTGTATCCCCAGCCCCTTTGATTTCTGAGACGGAGTCTTGCTAAGTTGCCCAGGCCAGCCTCAGACTCGACCTTCTTGCCTGGCCTCCCAAGTAACTGGGATTACAGGCAGGGGCCATTGTACCCAGACCAAAATGGCTGCACTTTCTGAACAATGGACTTCTTAACCTGTTGTAGTAATTGGATGAGTATAAAATAAGGACACAAAAGAGTGCTGATCACCAGGACCTCCTTGCCATAACCTCCTGCTTAAGGCTCTTCGCTGATCTTTCTCTCATCAGGCGTAGCCTTTTTTCAGTCTGGGAATCTCAAAGGAAGGAGGTATGCCTGTCTGGACCCTGCCCCCTCTGTCTGACCTATACTACTCTAGGGGTGCAAGTCCAGGAAAGGACTCTGAGCTCCAAGGGCCACCTCCTGAGAGCAACTGGGGTATCAGTGCATCCCTTTCTCCACCTAAGAGTTAGAAAGATAAACTTGTGTCATTTGCAGAAAAATGGATGCACCTTGAAACCTTACTACTAAGAGAAATAAATCAGACAGAAGCTTAAATGGTTTCTCTTATACGAGTCACACAGTGTATAAATAAAGAGCAAAATAAAAGACAGATGATAGGAAGTAGGGAGGTAGATGTTTGTAAAAGGAGATGGGGTCCAAGAGATGAAGGCAGAGGAGAGGGAAAGGAGGGAAAGAAGATGAAAATGGAATTAAGATGTATTATGAACATGCACCAATTCCGTACATTAAATGTAAACATTATGTACTGCACACACGTACTAATAAGAAAGTAATAGCACTTTATTAAGGAGAAAAGGGGCCAGCTGTTATAGGCTGTGTAGACACACTACGAAAACACTGAAACATGGGACTGACACACTGACCTGGGTTTCCCCATGGGAAGAGGCAGGGGCCAGAGACTGCTCACAGCTCCAGCGTGGAACGCAAGGGGTCACAGGTGTCTACCCTCTAAGACAGTCATAGTTAGATAATAAAATATTTTTCACAAAATAACTTAAGGTCCAGTTTCATAGATTTAAAATACTACATTTAGATACATGCTATGATGCTATGTCAGCCTTTGTATTCTTAGACAAGGCCGCGGGTCCAAAAAATGATAAATCAGGTAGGCCTGCAGCTCCCGATTCCATTTTAATGAGAATTAAAAGGAAATTAACTTGATATGGAAAAATATTTTAAATTACAGTAAAAGGAAAAGAGTCTAAAAATTTTGACCCAATTTTTGTACAGAGAGAGATCAGAGAAAGCTTGTGTGCTGGGGGCGGGGGTGTGTATATTTCTTCCCCATTAAAAATAAAAAAACAACAAAAGACGAAATATTCAACAGAATACCAAAAGAGGTGACCCTGGGGTGGTGAAGGGAGTGACGCTTTTTGTTCACTGGTGCTTTCTATCTTTCAAGAACAAATATGTATTTATTACTTGTGAAGTAAATGCAAAGCAAAATAAGGATACAAGTACAATTATAAAATAAAAACAAATAGATGGCAAATGAAAAAATCAGCCTCAGAAGTAGGCCCCAGCCAGCTTTCAGATGAGGCTTCGGAGTGTCTTTGTGCACCGGAAGTCAGCCTCAGCTTTGCATCTGGGCATCCGGCGGAAGAGGAACTTGCTCAGGACTGCAGGCTGACTAGGGCAAAAGCCAGAGACCTGCACAAGGCATTTCCAACAGACGCAGCTGTCGGAGGACATCCCTGTGGTGTCTCGCTTCTCCCACACATGTCCCCAGAGTAGCCGAATAGATGTGGCCGAGCCGGGGCCACCTGTGACTATCACGTCTGGGCTTCAGTCCCTGGAGCAGGAGGAGGAGAGGCTTGGAATGCGCAGAGGACGCCGGCAAAAGCACGCCTGGGCCCACATCTACGGCTAGCCCTGGCAGCGCCGCTGGCTCACACTTTAATTTTTGCCTCCTCATGTCTTGACCTGCCTCTGGATCAAAACCTTTCTCAACAGAGCCAGGAGGAGGGAGCATATAGGCCGGGGACAGGAGAGGGACTACCTGAGTTCTCAGGGGAGCTGGGGAAGGGGGAAGAACCCCAACCCCACCAGTGTTTTCTTTCCTGGGTGCTTGTTTCAGTGATATGGTTTCAAGTTAAAATGAAGCACAGAAGCTTAGTTAATTTATATCTCCTTCCTACACTCTAATACCTTAACAGTTTCCTTAATGCACCAGGTGATTTTGAAGTCTGGCCAAAGACTACTTTGTCCAAATGAGATTTAGCTCTTTATTATTACTAGTTTTACTCTGAATAAGGGGGGAAGAAACACTATTAAAGCAATCAGAGATAAAAATCTTGCATTAGTAGCAAAGGGTTAAGAAATCCACAGGACTTCTTAACTTTGCTGGCTCTCTCAGTGTTAACTGGATGTCAACGCCTGGGTCTAAGGCAATCAGTACTCACTACCGTCTATGAATTCTGAGTTCTGGGAAGAGTAATATGAAAGTTGTTTTGCCAATGCAGTAGACAAAGTTTTAAGAGCAGACTTCTTGTAGTTAGCGGTTTTGAGTCTTTAGCCCAGAGGGGTTCTATGCTAATAAGGGGGAAAAAGAACCATTCATATGAATTTCAGAAAGGAAAGTGGGCATGGAGGACAGGAATGTGTACCAGTAGGACTGTCTGAATCATATAGATTAGTGGGAGAAAGTCTGGAGCAGCTGTAAATACCTTGTGAATTGCTGTTGCAACACACCCAGATACAACACTGCTCCTTCTGTGATCTTGAACAAATTACTTTGTTTCATCATTGTAACTTTCTTAGCTGTAAGATGGGCACAGTGATAGGACCGGCTACCCATATGATTGCTGCAAGCACAAGCAAAATATAAATGCAAAATACACAAGTCAAGTCAGGCATCTCCCTTGATACAAGCTCTTTCTTCTCTTATTATTAGCAATTAATAGAATTGGTCTGAAAGTTAGGCATATTTAAATCCTAAGCATGGGAAAGATTAGGACCTAATTCAGATCAAGATCAGATGTAGCAGGCATTATGAATGTGTTTCGTTAATTCAGTTTTGGAGCACACACTTTCTGTCATATCGTAAGTGAAAGCTCCTGTGAAAGACCCTGTTCAGGTTAGAGCCAGGCCCCAGGCAGATGGCTAAGTGTGGCATGTTGTTGGGAAGAGTGAGCGTGCTCTCACCCAGTGGAGATGATTGATACATCCTATGAAATAGGCAGGTTGGGTCCAAGGATGCTACACGATGCAGAAACTCAGTTGATTAATGATCCACCAAAGACCATAAAGGGACCAATGATTAATATTTATTGTTTTCATTGACGATAAGAACATTACCAATTCAGTTGGAAAAGACTACTGCAAAGGGGTGTGAAACCTTGAAACAGAGACAAATGTGCTATGTTCAGAAGCCAGCTTTCTCCAGCAAAAGGAAGATATTCATCATAGGATTCCCATCACCCAAAGAGAAAGCCTCCAAATTAAAGGTTAAGGGAAAACTAGCTTTCTCACAAGCCCAGAAAGCCATGCCCAAAGGGACAATGGAGGCAATGCTGTTCTCTGAAACAAGAGGAAAGAGAATTAATGAGACTTTGCTGGGGCCCACAAGTAAAAAACGACACAGGGGACCAAGGCGGTGAGTTGACCGTAACAATGCCTGGAGAAGCAGCCCTGGAATTATCATAAAAAGCCAAGAGCAAAGTGAAGACCGAAAGCACGACTCAGGTTCAGATCTGGGGGGATGATGAAAACTGGGACATGAAAAAAAATCCTATTTATGATGCTAACAACAAGACTGGGCGGTGGTCCAGAGTCAAATCTGAAAAATCAACATTGCAAGAGAGCTGATGGTTGGTTAAGTCAACTACCTAGGAGAAAAGGCCGAACTTCGGGATACCAATCTCTTCCCAGTTGGAGCACTAAACCTGTTCTTCACTGGAGACCAAGTAAAAAGCAGTGTGGTGTCATTATTACAGTGGAGACCTCAGACAGCAGTTTCCTCAAATCTGAATGAGAAGAGACATTGTGTCTTTTCACACTTCTTTGTGGCACTCAAGAAAACTTTGAGTGGCTGTAATTCTGATAGGTCAAGTTTGAAATGCCTGAGATAGTTGATACTAGTAATTTTTTTTCCTCAAAATTCTAGAATGGCATCACTTTGGGCACAGCTAAAACACGTGGGCGAAGCATATCCATGAATGGGAAATACTGAGTTTGGACTAATTCCAGGGCTCCATTTCAGACTTGCTAGGTACAAAAAGAAAAGGAGGGCTGCACTCTTGAAGGGGCTTTGCCACTGCATGATAAAAGAGGACTTTCCTGAAAAACTGTGCCCAGCTGGGCTCGGGATGGGAGACTTGTATGCAGTCCAACCAGGGCTAAACAAGAGCAAGTCTGAGGGTTAAGGGTTTCCCTGTCTTCATCTTATCTTGGTCCGTTGTTACAGGAATGGATTTAACAGGCACGATGCCAGCACCCACCTTCACTCTGCACCAGGACACACAGCACTGGGCCACCCTTCACCTGCTCACTGGCAGACCCCAGATGAGAACGTGAAAACCCTACCGAATCAGGCAGCTGTCTCCAGAATTCAAATGCAGGGTACAACCGTCGTACCATAGTGTGCTAAATACAAACGTTAAAACAAGACAAAAAACAGACATCTTACTTTTGTACTAAATTAGTGCTTTTTTTCTTGTTACTGCAGTCCCAGCTGGAAGGTAAGAGCACTGTTAAGACTGAAATTTAAAATGCTCAGAAATATCACTGGGAGAAACAACTTAACTACTCAAATAGCTGTTCAAAACTGATTAATTATTTCACAGCTTGGGAGGTTTCTGAGAAAACACATTCTCAGTAAATCTTTGTTTTCTCATTTCTCACATTTGCATGGCTGAGACAGTAAAAAAGTATATTCCAATTTCCTAAAACTAAATAAGAGGTTGACATTCAATTCATTTCCCAAGCTGTTAGAATTTTACTCCCATTCAGATTTCTGAGTGTGTATCTTTTTTTAGAGAAGTCAGGTCACAATTTAAACCACGCTATTACTATTCGTGCTTCATGCGTTCTTTCACCCCTTCACAGTGTACATTCAGTCTTTCTGAATCCTGCTGTTTTACTAAGGTTCACAGGCATCGTGAAGTGAGAATCTCCCTTAATCACACAGTGAGTGCAACACTGAGAGTCAGGCAACTCAGTCCCCCTACAGGGTTCACGTCTCCGGACAGAGAGGCGTCTGCCAAGAGTTTTCACAGAGGCTGGAGTCCAAGCAGTGTTTGATGCCGAGAAGCAAAGTCTAGGCTGCAAGGATCATCACCTGCAGAGAGCTGAGCGGCTCCTTGCCAGGCAAAATTTAGGCTGAGACTTGAGCAATGTGACAAGAACACGTCTGATGAAAGGAAGAGTGCAAAAGCGTAGGACGCAGAGCAAACAGCACCAGCACAGGGCTGCCGCAGGGAGAGACTGAGTTGAAGAGACTGTATAAACAATCCAGCCAGAGCAGTGTGAGAAAGGGACAAGGAAGAGGGAGGTCAAGGGGGAGGTCATGCAAGATCTCAAGTCCCCAAGAGGCTTGGAGGAGTCTTGGAGACAAGACACCTTCGAGGCTCTCAACCATGAACATTTTTTAAACTTTTTTTTTTTTTTCAGTACTGGGGATTGAAACCAAGGTTTCAGGTATACTTATGCACTCCACCCCTGAGCTGCCAAACCATCTTGGTCTGTTCTCTTTTGAGTGATCCTTGTGTACAGTCAGAGCTGGACAGGGAAAAGCAGATCTCTAAGAGCACGGGGCCCAGGCACTTTTCCCCTTGCTGGATGGGCAGCGTGTACTACAAAGAAGAGCAGTTCACGTTAAAGATCTGACACAGGTGTGTGTGCCCAGTGTATTCTTGGTAACCCGGCCACGGAAACGTTCTAATCAATAGCTGAAAATCACTTGAGTCTGAAGGCAGTCCGGGCAGGGGGTGCTTCGATGACAGAAGCAGTTTGTGGTATTAATTGCCTATCAGCTCCAGAAGACACGGGTTAGTGTGCCACACCCCCACTGTGTACTCTTGGCTGGAAATAGGTCATTTGCTACATACATATCGAAATATTCCCTCTGTGGCACTATAGGGGACGATTCTGGGCCATGTGGAATCACTTAGGGCCACGAAGCTGAGAACTACTGTGCTGCTGAACTTCATGAGCTGTTCCCCAGCTAATGAACCATATCATTAATTACAGACACCTCAAATAACAATGCCCAAAAGGCAGCCACGACATATACGATAAATAAAAAGGTTGTGATTTGCAAAGTAGCAAGCTCATTCTGAGCCAATTGTCTCTTATTTTCCTGGGCCGTAATTGGATAGGTTAATTTGATTTATCACATTGGGCTGGGAAAGACCTTGCAGTTTGCAGAGATTAGAGAGTTGTGAAATCTGCGACCCCCAAAGTGCTTTTGGCCAAGCGCAGGCAACGCATTTCAGATGGGGTTTATTATGGAAGTGACTATTTCCAAAGAGGAAGACAAATTACAGAGAATAACACTCCCCCCAAAATCTTTTCCATTCATTTTTCAAAGTGACACTTCTGGTTTAAAAGGGAAAGAGTTAATTAAGCAGCCCCGGTATATTATTCAGCTCTGTGTCGCTGTGACAAAATACGTCAAATAAGCTCAAGGAGGAAAGGCTTATTTTTTGACTCACGGTTTCAGTCCCTCTCAACTTCACATCCTCCTTCTGCTTGGGGGCTGTAGTGGCCGTGCACAACCCGCCGAGTGTGGGTGGCAAGGTTACCGCTCACCTTGTAGCGGCTGGGAAGCAGAGAGAGGAAGGGCTAGGCTTTCCATATCCGCTTCGAGGGCGCACCCTAGTGACCTAACTTCCTGCACCCTGGCCCCACCTTGTGACGTCCCAGATGCTCCCAATAGCCCACAGGTGGACACAAACCTTTACCACCTGTGCCTCTGGGGGGAGACATCGAAGAGCCAGAATAGTAGCCAGGAGTAGGGGCTTGGTACAAACTTGTAATCCCAGCACTCAGAGGCAGGAGCTCGGGCCCGGCCCAGACAACGCAATGAGATTGCTCTCAAAATTTTAGAAAAGGATTAGGATTAGGAGCATAGTTCAGTGTGAAAGGCCTAGGTTCAATTCTCAGTACCATAAAGCAAAACATACAAATTATATTATTCAACCTAACAGTTGAATCCATTTGAATACTCACTTAGCACACACAGCTGCACAGGCCCTGGGTTTAATTCCCAGAAACACACACACACACACCACATGTGCCACAAAAACCACAGTGAAAAACCTCATTTTATTTAATGATAGTAATTGTCAAGGTTTTTAAGTGATGGTAATATTCTTTAGGAAAAGCAGCTTCTACTATTAATATTTTCTGTGAAAAAGACATGAATATTTATTTGCTCTGTGTTTTTACGTGCATGTACAGTTGATGTTTGGATACTACATAGTATATTCATCTGCAAATATAAGCCGTCAACTAACAGGAATGCCTTAATTTCTGATTATCTACCTAAATGTACATAGGATTGAAATTTTCTTGTTAAATGCATCATTTTAGCAAACACAAAACATTTATGTATAACCCTCTGATAATTCACATTCATGAATAGGGCTTTAGCAATGAAATGCCAGCTATTTACTGGTCATAAGGAAACAAAATTAATTTCACCAGTTTGTGCAAGAGCCAGTGTTTTCCACCGTCAGGAGCGAATGGTAGTGGTAATGACCACTTGCGGAATGCTGCCGTGTGCTGGTGTCTGGCCCTCAGCTGCTCGTCTGCCCCAGCCCTTTTAACCCTGCACATATCGGAGCCAGAGTTCTGGGCAGGCAGATAGTGACAATAGCTTGTTCAGAATGCTTTCCCTGTGGGTGGTGCACCACAGGCATTTAACAGCTTTTGTTTGGCTGATGGAGCAGATAATACCTTCTCAGGTCCCGCGCTTTCCAGAAGTTGAGTAACTTAGACTATCTTCAGGTTTCTCATATAGATTGAGACAATGTGTCAAGGGATGGAAAAACTTTCCACTGCCTCTTCTGCATGCCTCTCCCCTCTCCTAAGGTTACATTGGGTACAGGGGCAACACAATTAGCAGTACAAGTCTTCGTGACTGTGATGAGCCTGTGCCCTCACCTTCACCTTTTACCCCGGCCCCTCACCTGCCACGTGATGTAGACAGATGATGTGGACTCCACCTGACAGGTGTCAGAGAAGGACAATCCACGGAATGGTCTTCCTGAGTCCTGCCTACGATGCAGGCCCTGAGACTGATTTACTCTGCAGGATTTTATGATCTGATAATCTGGAACATTAGCACCATTTTTAGGACAGCGTTTAGCTAAAACACAGGCTCCGTGATCGGTAGAAAGTCTCACTGAGCAGATGGGCTGGGAGAAAGATGGCGTTGATAATTTGCAGAGGGAAGTGAGAAGCTTTGGCCAGTAAAGCAGGAACTGGGGCTGTAAATAGAACATCCTAAAAGGGACCCTTTTGGAAAGAAAAGGAGGTGTTATTCATTACATGGGGATAGCAAACTAAATCACCTCTGTCCTCCAAGAAGGTCATGTGGCAGGGTTTATTTTGTTTTTTAGTTCTTTTCCATTTAATGTCTTGCTGTGCCTTCCTGAGTACTGAAAATCACATTAGTTGGTTGGGTCACGAACCCCTTTAAGGCTCTGGTGAAAGTCACCACCTTTCTCCCTGAGAAAATGCACAAGGTGCAAAGACCACAAAGCAGTGCTCACGGTGTCAAAGGGGCTGTGAGCCATCTGACCCTGTTCACAGGCCTTCAGCCAAAGCCCCTGTGAGCCTTGATGTATCTTTAACGATTTTCAGAACACGGTCTTTACTCTAGAGCTTGCCATTTCATTTACCCTGTATTTTTTTTCCTTCCCTTTGCTTAACCACAGTGTTACCTTTGCAGACAGAATATCAGGCCAGCATGCTGAGCCAATGGGTGCCATGCCGGTGGTTTTCCAGAGAAAAGAGCCACATGAAAGTCGGCGTCTGCATCCTCCGCATTTGTAACTGTTTAGTGGTCGGCAGTGGGGAGAAAATAACAGCCAATAGGTGTCCAATCTAAATTTACCAGAGGGGATAAAAGCCACCAAAATGACACAATGTCTGCACTATTGGAAATGAACAAATATTTGAACCCACCGAGGAACCTAATTATTTTCATTGCTGGTTTCATTAGATGGTTGTGCAATTTCCAAATGTACAACTAACGTTAAAACATAGTAACAGCAAAGCAAAAAAAAAAAAAAAAAAAAAAAAAAAAAAAAAAGGAAGGGTTACCATATCGGGCAATTCTTCCAAGAATGTGGGGAACACATTCACTGAGCTGAATTGGAATCGATAGTTGCCTAGAGATTGTCTCCCGGATGCACAGTGATCGTTAATCAATAGCGTCTCCCTTCACAGGAAGCGTGGGGTGGCTCTGCTAAGAGCCTTCCCCACCGAGGAGGGAGCAACACGGCCCGCACTCCAGGCATGTTAAGAAGAGAAGCATCTCCAGTGCCACATTCTTTGCCTTTCCCTGGACACGTTTCAGTTGCCACAAGACATCTTTAGAATGGCGAGGGCATTAGTAACCTTAAGGCCACGTGAATCGCTTACCCACTGCTCCTTGGCCGGGCGATGCCCATAAAACAAACAGGAGATGGGCAAAGGCTGCCCTTGTGCCAGGGCCATGCGTACGACAGAGGCCCATGAGGGCCTTGCTTCCTGCCACCTTGGGTGCCTTCTGCTTTTCGAAGTCAGCTCTTTAGCTATAACTCCATCAATAGCTGAGAGACAAACACAGTGGTGGGCGAGGCATGTGTGTAAGCACAGACTGCATGGAAGGACAGGAGGCCTGACAACCTTGAACGTGACTCTGCCGGAAAACAGAGAAGCAAGACCACAAGAAAGGAAAACAGGAGATGCTGGAGTTTTCCCACTTTAGTGGGACCTCCCTACAAAAGAACTGGATCACTAGCATAGTGTAGTCTATCACTGGTGCAAAAAGCGTACAAACAGTTCACATCTCTTAGGAAATAAACTTGTTCAAATAAAAATTAAATTGGATACAAAATCTTCAGGCAGACAATAGGTGTAAGCAGGTATGTCTGTGGTATCACTGTAATAGCTCACAGAACTTGCAGATTATACAAGAAAAACCTACTGCTGTCATTGTCTTAAGTAGAGATCAATGGTGTCGTATGTCAAGACGGGGCCAGTAGACGTGGTATAGCCCTGGTGGCGAGCCCTGGAAGCACCTTGAAATTATCCATACTAAATCCATTCAAGGGATTTCAGCAAAGCCTTTAGACCTAGCCTTCAGTTTACATCCAATGGGGGAGATCACACAGGGAACAAGTTTATTAACACTATGAGGGACAAACTAAACAAATTCAGAAAAATAGGACAGTCTACACAGGTGAAACAGGTTCTCTGGTCTCTTTAACAAGTTTAACTGCCTTGGGAAAATAAAGTGCAGGTGGTCATGAGGGCATGTGCCATGAAAAGGCACTCCAGAGAAACAATAATTAATAAAATACCTGATTTTAGCCGAGTCTGAAACTAAACAAAGCTGTTGTGAAAGCCATTTAGGGACTGGGGGAAAATGGGAACACAGACTGGGCTTGGATGATCCTAAGTAATTTTAATCTTATTAGGAATGATACTGATCTGTGGTCAGGAATCCTTTGGGATTCATACTGAACTACTTCAAGATAAAACGGCTTGATGTCTGAAATTTACTGCAGTGAACTCCAGAAAATAATAAATGACTCAGACACGGCAAAACGCTAACAGTTGTTAAGTATAGGGAATGAGTGTGTGAATGAAAGCTCACTATATCATACTCTGTTTTTCTGAAAATTTTTACAAGAAATCCACAAGAGTAAAAATATCGGAGAGCAATTCCAAGAAAAGAGGCAACATGCAGAAAGGAAAGAGGCAGCTGTGACATCTTTGTTGGACCTGAGGGCAAGGCTCCCATTCCTCCCACCCCAGCCTTTCCAGCGTCCCACTGCCCCAGTCCTACCACATCCCCTAGGGATCTACACCCACAGGCTCTGCCCACTTCCCCGCACCTCTTCAGCACCCTCTGTGCCCATGATTTCTGCCTTCCTTCCTGGGCCTTGCATTCAACGTTTCTTCCTGGGGAGCTCACCATCAGTGCACCTCTGTCCAGCTCTGCTCTGTCCTGCTCCCTTCTCACGCGTCTATCACATTGAGTGCAGCAGAGGTGGGTGAGGGCTTCGCTCTTGGACGCCAAGAGATCAAAAGAGAAAGTCGGCCCACTATCCTTGAGATCTGCAATCTACCAAAAAATAAAGACATGCTCCAGAAGGACCACAAAATAGTACCATTTCAATACTTTGAGCAGGTTGGATCATGCAAATCTTATGGATGTACTTGTAATGAGACATATGCATCACTATTTTAAATGGCAAATTTAAATACAGGTCTCTTTTTGAGTGTGAAGTCAGGGCCAAATCACTTGCAAACCTCCCACCCCCACCAAGACATATAATCACCCTTGGTATCCATGATATGGTAGTAAATGCTGCTGGTTCTATTATTACTACTATCCTGGATCACATGTATTACTGTGTAGCAAATTGCAAATCAAGCTCACTTTTCTTTGCTTTTATGCAAGTTCTGTTTTATTCAAGCTTTGTTTCTGGCAAGGTCTCAGATCTCATTCAGTCTCATTCTGCAAGGAAATGTGGAAATCCAGTAATATCCAGGAGAAGTTATTGGGGTTCATCAAAGACAGGGATTCCTAGGACTATGTTACAAGTTTGGGATTCAAAAGCCAAGTTGCTGAGTTCCAGAAATTTAACCGGAAGTACCTGAAGTTGAAAAATCAAGGACTCTACTTCCTAGGGTCATAGGTCCAGGGAAGGACTTGGAAGATCAACCTGAGACCTCAGATGGTTTCTGCCAGGAGGACATTAGGATTAGGATTCCTCATGAAATGTTTAAATGAATGTGTTTTTCTCGTGGACCTCAAACTAAATAATGGAAACAATTATCCAGACAATTTGACATAAAGTTCTCTTTCCTCTCACAGCTTACACAGACATGGGCCATACGTGGGTCCTTCTGTTCTGAGTCTCTCACTTCAAGGTACTCTGTGAGGAGGGTAAGACTGAACAATTTTACATTTGGGATCAAAATCTATCTTCCGTAGTCAGGATCCGTCTCTTCCTAGATTGTCTCAGTATACGTCTGTGGCCTTTGGAAGATGCGTAGAAACCTCCTCACCTACCACACGGCACCATCAGTGCCTTCCTGAGGCTGGGTGCTTGGACAGGAGCAGTAGGTGGGTCTTCCTGGGCATGAGTCCTCTCTGTGGTGAGCTAATTGGTGTTCCTAGTGGTAGGAGGCTGTCTGACAAAATCAATCCAGACAGCCTTTTCCCACTGGCAGCAGTGCAAAACTTAGATGACATAATTCACAGTAGGGGAAATGAGGAGCAGATAGGAAACGCACTCAAGGCTACTGTATTTCTTCCAAAGGGAATGTACATATTGAATAGATTACCAAAGAGGATCCTCAAAGTTGGCAAAATCAATTTGCTCAAGAGATAGCAGCAGAGTACTGGAGAAGAGGAAGGCCAGAGCAGAAGGACAAGGAGCTTAAAGGACGGGATATGACGAGGGCTCCTTTGGTCCTCTCATCCCTAAGTCTTCTTCACTCTTGTAAGTTTGGCAATGCAGTAATCCAACACTGACATGTAGGCTAATGGGGCTTTGCCATTTAAACATCCAACCTAGGCAGATGTCTTAATTATTTTCTACTCCCTATGACAGACATTTTTTCCCATAAATTTGAATGAGGGAAATTAAATTGAAGCAAATTACTTATAAACACTCAGAAATTTGGACTTCTGGAAGCACTTTAGAGCAAAGCAGCAGGTATCTTTTGTCCTTTTCTGACAAGCCCAGCACTTCTCTAGTAAGTAGAGGTATGGAACTGTTCCCTTCCCCCCTGAACAAGGAAAAAAATATGCATTTGGGGTGCTTATGCTGACACAAACTGCCCCATATTTATCCAGCAATGTCCACCGGCAGCTACATTTGGTAATGCACCTCCTTTTCCCTTGGTTGAGAAAAGGTTGGAAACCAACAGATAGCCTGGTAATAGAGACAATTCTTTTCCTCTTAAGTAAGGATGGCAAATGTAGCATTTCTTCAGCTCCCCACACCAGTGAGAGACGGGAGAATGACATTCATCGCACAGTTGAAATTCTGGGTTTCCCACAAGGATCCAGGGTTGGTAGCTGCTGGGAGGCACCTGACATCAGGCAGGCGTGGTGGAAATCTCAAGACACAGTCACGTGACAGGAGCTGACCCCGATGAGCTGGGACCATGTTCTCGGCAGAGGAGTCCTCTCTGTGTGTTCCTCAGGGGCACGGGACCATAAAAGAGGGGAAGCAAATAAATTGCCATTTCCAAGCCCTTTAATTCATTCAACAAGCCATGCTGGGCTGATTAAATTGTTCTGTGAATCCTCTCTTGCTTCCTGAAGCACTTCCAAAGTGTGCTATGGGGGAAGGGATGGGGCTCAGGCCTGGTGGGGTAAAATATCAATATGTGGGGTTGACCAAAAGCCTAGTCCTGGTTCTCTTCACTTTTGTTCCTAATAATCTCAGGTTTCATTAGCGCTGTGTGTCTGCAGTACATAACGCTCATTCATTATGGGAGTTGGTACGTGTGTATAATACATCTTAGTTCTTTTTTAGTCCTGGTTATATTAGAGGGAGAAGCAGGGAAGCCCACACTCATGGGGACAAGGGTGTGACACAGAGACTCTGCCGCCATGTTCTCCTTGGGCCAGGGTGGTGAAAACAAGCAAGCTTGCTAGAGATACAGTTTCTCGCGTGCTTAGGGAAAATATAATCTTGGACAAACACTTAATAATTCTAACATTGGTTCCCTGTTTATAAAATAAGGGCATTGACTACCTCATAGGATCCTCTGGAACATAAGGAGGTAATGCTTAAGCGCTCATTTCACTAGAGCAATCTCTCCCAAATGCCTTCGGTCATCACTAAGCCGAAAGCCTGCAGAAATAACTGTGCTTGCCAATGAGCAACTCTTTGTACTGCTTACCTAGGGAGTGAACCCAAGAGGAATGCCTGTGTCCTGGAATCGGGAAGGTTTTGTGAGATGAGGATGATCCAACCACAAGGGGTCCCATAAACAGGGCCCGACATTGGGAGGCATGAGGTGCACGCATTGCTGGGGATGTTTCTCCGAGAGCCACCTCGCGGCCAGGCCATGATTTGTAGCCTGTCAGCTGTGAGGAGCTACAAGGCCTCCCCAGGGGAGTCTCAGGCTCGGGAATGTGATTAAGCACCTTTCAATTATTCTCAATAGAGATTTAATTAAATACAATGTATATTTCCTTGACAGCCTTTGCCAAAGCTACAGAGATTCTGAAGTTATTACTACAGTTATGAACAAGAACAAATGAATGTAGGAGTGATGTTAGGAATTATAATATTGATACTGGCAGAAGGGAAAAGAAAACATTTACAGTGCAGAGAGTATGAGTCTTTCTCCCTCCCTCCTACACTGGAATTGGAAGGCAGCTAGTAACAACTGCAGGTTTAGCTGTTTAAAATTTTCTTTCTTTATTTTATGAACACCACAACCAAAAGGGATCACCCAACAACACCGGAAGGATGAACACCAGGAAGATGAAGAGCATCCTCTGTGAGGTGGTCAAGCAAAGGTGACTGTCATTTTCTTCCTTACTTGTTTCAAACCTTTTTCAATGGAAATCTCAAGCGTATTTGTTGGGAGAAGTGGATTTCAGCCTTGACTGTGCTATTTTCTTTGTTATTGTTTTTGTTACTTAGTGTTTCAGCCTCGGGTTTTGCATCTGTACAGTGGAGGAAATATCATCTTTGTGAGAACGGCACGGGACCTTACAGATACAGGGTACACTTAGGACAACAATGTTTGCTGTGTGTGAAAGCAGTCAGTAAGTGGTAATCATCTTTGTGTGTTGGTTTATTATTATTTCTTACTTGAAGGAACAAATCCTCATGAAGGCAAACAGGTAAATAAATGGACTTTTAAAATGTCAAAACGAGAACACATTTGGGTGCAAAAGGAAAAGCATTTCATTCCCTGAATGGTGAGTGAGGCTCTGCTTATTTAATACGGAGAGCTTCCCTCCTGTGTGATGATGGCTCATGAGCACTGCTTTGCCCCAGAAGTGAGCTCTATCCACTCTCCCCACAGGGCTCAGCTGCCCTGGGCATCACTTTCTCTCTTTGCCGGGGGAGGAACTGAGCTCAGGAAGACATGGTCCCAAAATGAGAAAAGGAGATCCTCCAGTGCCTTTCCCCAGTGGCTCTGTGCAGAAAGTTGCTGGGTGGGTGGAGTGAGTTGGGGAATTCTCACTCCAGGACAGGAGTGGATCAGAAGCCCTACACTTGAGCAGGGCTGCATTTCCTAGGAGACAAGCCACGTTTTTTAGATGCCAAAGCAAGAGTCCAAAGGACCACATCCACCCAGAGGGTGTCTTTTGCTAACTCAAACTAAGGAACGTTATTGGCTGGGGGCCCCTCAGCCAGGCAGAGTCCAGGCTCTTCTTCTATGGTTCCCCTCGGGGAAGGGCATAACACTTTAAAAAAAATACTACGACAACTTATACCTTTGCTTTACTTCTTTTTCCTCAGGGTGCAGAATGATGGTGCAGGCTCTGTGAATATATATGTGTATACACACACATCCTGTTTTGTTTTAAAACCCTTTTATTAGGTTTTCTCTAATACGAAGTGCTTTTCCTATCAATTGGACAGGGTAGTTAAAAGATTTGTTTTTTCATCCACATGGATATTCATTATTTACAACTCTTCGGTGACTCCAGTTTGTTTGAAAACTTGGATATATCTCACTTCTCAGACCAACATCCAAGTTGTTTCTATAAATACAAAGCCTGGAGCCACTTCACTTAATTTCAAAGACTCCTCTCCATGAAGTTAAATGGAGTAGTCTGGAGTTTGCTGGTATTAATCTATGATTTTATTTTAAATAGTAGTATTATGTTGCCATCTTACTTTACTGTAATTTTTAAAAAATGTTCCAGGATCACTCTCGAAATGAGCAAGGTTATAATAATAAATGATAACTCTTACGAATCTATGGCGTCTCTAATTTCTGCTTATTTTTATGAACACTTGGGACAATATTGTTTGGTTTTCTAACCTTATCATTTGGGAGCAGCTGAAGCCACAACAGGCTATTTGCGATCCAGAGCAATGAGGCCATGCAGCCCGAGTCTGGGGACTGGGGAGTCTCGACGTGGCCAGGAACAGGATCACTCCACACCAGGCTTTGCTCCTGAGGAAGGGTGCTGCTAGGAGTTGGATATTTCCTAGAAAAGGCCCTTGCAAGGCACTTCCTCTCTCAAGGATCTGCAGGTCTGGAAGAAGGGCTTACGTGCCCTGGACCTCACTTCTCAGGAAGGCTTTGGGAGCACCTGCCCTGAGGGGTCAGGCTGGGTCTTACCCATTTTTGTGTTCCCCAGCCCGTTCAGCATTGAACTCTGCAACAGTAAGAACTCAACACGTTTTGAAATGAGCCTAAATGGCTAGCTACTTAACCCCAACAGGACGTAACAACAAGAGATCAGAAGAATAAAGGGACAGAGAGCTGGTTTTCATATTTTAGTGGGCCGTGTCGTGCCCATGTGTTCATTCGTTTGTTGCCTTATGTCTGCAAGATTTCAAGCATGGTATAAGAAGACTGAAAGGAGACGAGGATCTGCAGAACAGGTAAAATTTAGGGTACGGAGATGAACAAAGAAAAGGTAAGAGGAATAGCATTTGCAAAAGATGCAGGCAAATTGGATTTTTAAGGTCAGGCTTGAGGAGCTGTGAGAGGTTGCAGCAGCCTCAGGGTCACGGAAGGGAATAGCTGGACAGAGCCTGGAAAAGGACCCTGGAGCCCCACTGCAGTGGCCCTCATTTGCAGTTCCACCCCGGGGGCTGATAAGCAGAGGGGTGCAGCAGAGTCCACCACAGAGAGCCAGACTCTGTGGTCAGGCTGAGCGCACACTGGACACGTATCTCACTTTTCTGACTCTTCATCCATTTGCAACACGAGAGCCAACAACAGGGCCAAAGCACTGTGCAGCTTAAAGTGTCTTTGTGGATACGACCAGAAGGCCGTGAATGCTCCAGAAGAGGACGTTTCCTTTTGTCCCAAATACTAAGCGACTGTGATCAATATAACTGTCTTTGTACAGAGTACAAGTTAAAAAAAAAAATCTTAGCCATATCTCCAAACAGCAAGATAGCTGATTTCACTTTTACCACACAGAACACTAAGTCACTCCTGGAGCGTTCTGGTCATTTATTGATGAGTCATGTGTGTTTCCCTTTCTTTTCTTTTATCCTTTCTTTCTTTCCTTCCTTCTTTCCACCCTCCCCGTCTCCCTTCCCTTGTCCTTCCCCTCATCCCCAACCCTTCCTTCAAAGAAAATTCGCTATATTTGCCTCAGCCTTACATTTTGAAAATTTTCTGATCCATCTGCATTCACCCTTCCCAATGCCCACATGATTCCTTAAACATGGAGAAACTTTTACACATGCATGAATTACATTTTAAATTCAATTCTCGCACTTTTGGACTGAAAAGCTAAAGGACATTTACAAGCACCACGTCTATGAAAATGTAAGAGGCAGTTATTTTCCACGTGCATTTGGAACTATGTGAAAATGCCAAGGGAAAAATTGTTTTATTATGTGGCTGTAGATTCATTAACCTTTGCAAAACATTTTCACTTTTTCTGAAACGTAAACTCAGGCCCACTGCAGAGTTTTATCTACTGATAAAACAATAGTGCCCCTTATTCACAGTTTTGCATTCTAAGATTTTAAGTACCACACTTAACTGAAAATACTAAATGGAAAATTTCAGTAATAAAGTATAACAACTTTTCTTTTATTACAGAATATTGTTGTAATTGTTCTCTTTTATTATAGTTACTATTGTTACTCTTGCTGTGCTGGATCATCAATTCAACTATTCTAAGTATGTATTTATAGGAAAACGTGGTATGGAGTGGGTAGTAGAGTCTATCCAAAGTTTCATATATCCACCAGGGCTCTTGCAAAGTAGGGGTCTACCCTTATACAAGGGGAGAATGCTATATTCATTTTTGAGTTTCCCTATATGTAGTTAATCAGTAGGTGGAAGAGATTTATTTATTGGTCTCATGATGATGGAATAAATACAAAGTATATGACTATTTTAACTATTTGTATAATTAAACAATAGCTGTGATTACAGTGTAGTCACCGATACAGTAAGTCCACAGACTTGATGATTGTAACTGAAATTGCAAACTTTCAACGTGGACTTTGCATTATGAACATTCACAGATGCAAACAAATCATTTGTCTGCTGGACATTGTCACAGTTGTACTGCTGTGTGCCTACTGTAGAGAATGATAGTACAGGACACTACAGTCAAGGACTTGCTGTATTTGTCGTTTTTTTTAGTGCTTTACACTGTGTATTTGTATCAAAGGTGTATAAGACTCAGTTTGTCAGACTTACAAATGAATCTGACTTACAAATGTTCTTCCCGAATGGAACTTGTCTGTAAATTGGGAGACTTACTGCATTTTGATTACCCTCATTACAGATGCAAGACCTAACTTCCCCACTAGGTGGAAGTTAGGACAGTCAGAGGACTTGCCTTGGCCAATGAGACATGAACAGAAGTGGTGTGTGTTGTTTCCGGGGCAGGTTTGTAAAAGCCAGCAAGTCATCTGCCAAGTCTGGTGATGTTCCATAAATGGAGGTTACAAAAGCCCAGGCCATGTGCATGGACTAAATCCCCAGCCATGCTAAGTAAAGCATATGGCACCAGGGGAAATGAACCTATTATGATAAAATATATATATAACACAAAATTTGTCATTTTAACCACTTTAGCAGACAATTCAGTCACACTCATTATACTTACAATATTGTATACCCAAAAAGGTAATCTTTCTTTCTTTTTTCTGGTACCGGGGATTGAACTTAGGCCCTTGTGCTTGTGAGGCAGGTGCTGGAACCACTGAGCTAAATCCCCAGCCCCAAAAAGGTAATCTTTTAAGACTGGCCTTTTTTTCACTGAGTACATTTCTCTGGAGCTCTATCAAAGTTGTATGTATCAATAGATCCTTCTTTTTTATAGCTGAATAGTGTTCCACAGTATAATTGGACTACAGTCGTTTTAGCCAGGCACCCAGTGAAAGGCCTTCGAGTTGCTTCTCAAATGTAAGATCACTCTTCAAGTGTAGAGATATGATGAATTTGTGTGCAGGATTTTGTGTGAACTTAAGTTTCCATTTCTCTCGGTCAAATGCCCAGGTATACAATTATGGGATATTTAGTAAGAACATTCCTAGTTTTGTACTCAGTTACCTTGCTATACCATTCTTCATTCCTGACAGAACCTTTATTGTTTAAGCCATGAAACATTGGGGTTGTTTATCACCACCACAGCACAACCTACTCTGACTAATATATTGCTATAGCAGTTCCTCTTGATCTGCGGCTTTGTTTTTCATGGTCTCAGTTATCCATGGCCAGCCATGGTTTTAAAATATTCAGCACAGGAATAGACAACTCATATATTTTACATTGCTCCCATAGTAATATGATGAGATATTGCACCTTTCTGTTCCTTTCCACCTGGGACATAAACTAACCCTTTGTCCCACTGTATCCATTCTATATATGCTGCCCACCCATTAGTCACTTAATAGCCATTTCAGTTATCTGGTTGCTTATTGAGGTATCAGAGAGCTTGCGCTCAAGTCATCCTTATTTAGCAGCTTCATGCTACATTATACTGCCTACATCATTCATCTCCTCACGCAGGCACTACATCATCTCACACCACTGCAAGCAGAGTGAGCACAGTACAAGAAAATAGAATCCACATTCGCATAATGTTTCTTGTAGTCTGTTGCCATATTATTCTGTTTATTAATTTTATTAATATTGCACTGTGCCTAATTTATGAATGAAATTTTATTATAGATACAGATGAATAGGAAAACAGAATCCACAGATTTTGATAATGTCTGAGGTTTCAGACATCTACTTGGGGTGCTAGAATGTGTCCCCCATGATAAAGAGAGGAGAACTGCTGGAGGTCATCATCTGATCACATTTAACTGCAGTTGCTAAGTAAGAGGTAGATTCTGTTGATTTTCTTCTATTCATTCACTCATTTACCAATTCATTTATTCAATATTTATTATTGAGCATATGCTATTTTTGAGATCATAAGAGGTGCTGGGGATATAACAGTGGGAAAACACTTTTTGGAAGGATATGGTGAGAAGGCACCATGTGTGAACCAGAAAGTAATGTGGGCCCTTGCCAAACATAGACTCAGCTCTGCCAGAGATTTGAGCTTGTCTTCCTAACCTCTCGAATGATGAGAAACATTTTTTTTCCCCTTGTTTAAAAGCTGTCCAGGGCTGGGGATTTAGCTCAGAGGCACAGTGCCTACCTTGAAAGTACAAGGTCCTAAGTTTGATCACTAGTACTGAAGAAACAAAACAAAACAAAACACAAGTAAAAGCTACCCAATTTATGATGTGTTGCTAAAAGAGCCCGAGATGACCAGGTAAACAGGGGAATATGAACTAATAGAAAATATGAATGTCTAGGAATATTTAAGAAATGTAGTACTTGGGAGGCTGAGGCAGGAGGACTGCCATGAGTTAGAGGCCAGCCTGGGCTACATAGCTCAAAACCAGTTTGAACTATATAGCGAGACCCTATCTCAAAACAAACAAACAAATAAAATTAAAGAGAAGTTCCCACTTAGGGCCTCCTGCTTCAATAAGCTCACTTTGTCAATTATTTCCTCTTTGGGTGTTTGATGAAAATGTCAAGCACTGGGTCTCTTCTTCCTGGAATTCTATTTGTTTCTCCCTAAGAATATTTATAAAAGTCTAAACACTCCTATGCTATCAAAATTGAGGAGGGCCTGGGATTTAGCTCAGTGGTTCCACTGCCTGCCTCACAAGTGCAAGGACCTGCGTTCGATCCCTTGTACCACACACACACACACACACACACACACACACACACTCAGGAAAATCAGTGGGATAGTAAGACCCAGTGTTCTGTTGAGATAAGGAAGAGAAGCAGCAGCAGTAACAGCTGCTGACTCTGCCACCTTAAAAGTTTACCGCACGAATACTGGGACTTACTCATCTTGGAATTGGATAGTAATGTCCACTGATGAAAGTGGGAAATTTACCAGAAGGCTCTGATCCTGAGAAAATTAAAAAACCTTTAAATTGAGCTTACAAAAAATAAATAAATATAAATTGAGCCTATATTCCTTAGCATACTTCAGGAAAATATTTCTGCAAGTCCCTAGCAGAAGGTGCCCTTTCCTTCACTATGCATGCAGATTTGAGAGTCCACACCAAGCCCAGGACTCCTCAGCAAGGGCCAAGATCGAGAGAGGAAGCTCACTTGACAGAAGCAGGGCTGGGCTGCGATTGTCCACACAAAGAACTGGCTGCCAGAGAGCTGCAGGTGCCAGTTGCATTTTTATTAGTTTCTGTGACAAAGAAGGCTCCTATTCATCACTGGACTTGGTCTCAGGCAAATGCAGTGACCAGTCAGTGTAACATGCAACCTGGCAGTTATTAAGAAAGAAATGGTAAGAGCCTTTGGATATGAGGTCAGAGAACAAGGGAACCCCAATCATGCCAGGTTTTCGGATGTCTCTGATTTCTCCTTCTCTTAGTTACTTTTTTTGTGGTTGTCTCCAGAACCAAATACGTGACACTCACAAGTTAAGAGGAAAGGTTTGTTTAGCTCACAGTTTCTAGGAGTTTCAGTCCACACTCAGCTGGCTCCAAGGCAGGGCAGCATGGCAGAGGTGGAACAGTCCATGGCAGGGTAGACAGACCCAGAAAGCAGCCTTTTATCCCATCTAGCCCACAAGTCTATTGATTGGTGACACCCACACCCAGGGTGGGCCTTCCCATGTCCACACCCAGATTTAAACTAAACTAATCAGTGGACTAATTCAGTACCACACAGGCTAAATCCCAGTATTACACATCCATGATCCAGCTACCTCTGAAAAGCCCCACCTTTGAGCAAATGAGGTGTCCGGGGGATATCTAGATACCAGTCATAACACACCTCTTAGTAAAACTGGAAATCACTGGAGTATCAAAATCTGACCAAAGTGGCATTTTCAGTTTTGTTGGTACTATGCCATAGGGCACAAAAGTAGAAAAACAGAAGCCTATAGAAAGACGCGGTTCTAAGTTAGGAAAGGTGATCATGGTTTGACCTGGAACAGAAGCAAGGTAAATGGGGAGAAATGGCTTAATTTGGGATGTGTCTTAAAGAGAAAACTGGCAGAATTTATCATGGATTGCGTAAAGGATAGAGAGTAGAATTTACAAGTCTCAAGACTTTGAAAGCTCACAGTTGGGGAAGGTAGCAGGTCGAGCAGCTTTTTAAGGAAGCTCGGGAGTGACGCAGTGAATAAAGAGTTTGGGAGAATGGAAGAGAAGTCTGTTCTGATGAATTGGGAGTTGGTGGCACAGAACTAACATGAGGGATGACAAGAACACAGACGGAGAAGAGATGAAGAGTGAGGGCCAGGTCAGGGCACTCCATCACGAAGAACCAAAGGAGATCACTCATGCAGAGCACGAGCTATACATGTGTGACACAGAGTAGGCATTCAGGAACCCTTATCTAGGATGGCTATAATCATTATTATATTTACCACATCCATAATAACTGTTTGTTTCTTGAATTACTCTAAGAAGCAATGACATCAAATACACACATACATATTTCTGGCCCATCAAGAATGATAATTCATTTTCCCCAAATTCCTTACTATGGTATAAATAGATACTAGTTAACCTTAGGAGAAAGGTTAAGATTATCTATAATAATCACTAGTCGTTTGTTACAATCTTTAAATACATCAGGCTCTGTGCTGGGCATGGAGATGAATACAAGGAGCGTTTCTGTCATCACAGGTGTATGGGCTGTCTGGGGAGACACAGAACTATGGGGTAAGTGTCACAGAACTATAACAATGCATTTTCGGAAGAAAAGAAGGTTCAATTATGAGTCTAGAGCTTAAGACGGTTGGTACTTGTGGATGGATGAGCACTCATTTACATCCTAGATCAACACATATGTGTATTCACCTGCTTCAGAACAGAGAAGCATAGAGAATTTGAGCATTGGGTGACTAACTGATAGGCAGCTCAACAGCGGCTGCAGAAACTAGGGTGGGCAGAGAGGAGCAAGTTCAATGATGTTTCCAACTGAAAACGTTTGGATACAATGGAAAAGCATTTCCAAGGAAAGGACCCAGGTCCCAGTCAATGTCCTTTTATGTTCTGCCAGCTTCCTTCAGAATCCCACACTCTTTCACTTTGACCTAAACCTCGGGCTTTCACCAGCATGAGAAAAATACTTTGATCTTCTTTGAAATAGGGTCTTGGAGAGGTGAGGAGGTTCCAAGGGGGTTCTTGGCAGACAGTCCTTGAAGGCTGCCAGCCTCAAAGGCAGTTGGGGTCCTGCTGCTCTTGGCTCCAGCGGCAGCACCTCAGTGAGGTCTGGAGAAACGTGTGCATTATTCTTAAATCCTGAGTCAAAGGGAGAACTGGATCTCAGAGTCAAAAGATGGGTTCCCATTGGAAACTCTGATGTCACAGTCAAATGTGCTACTGTTCACAGTTCGGTTCCCCAACTGTGACAGCTGAAGCTTATAATAGAATCCTTTTTGAAGTCAGAAAAAAGCAACATGTTAGGCTGGCTTTCAGAAAATGCCCTAATGATGAAATCTGGGAAACAGCAAACGTGCATAGCAAGGGAAGTGGTAGGAGCCCCAGAGCTTGAGTCATTCAAAGCCATGGTGGAGACATCAATGGAAAAAAGCTGGGGGAGAAGGGTCCCATCTTAGCGGAAAGTCCATGACGCGCCCCACCTCCAGTGCCACAGGGGCAGGTTGCTCAGAGTAGCTGACAAGGACTGGCTTCCAGATACGTCTTGCTTTCCTGTGCCCTGTACATTTCCTACTCTGAAACCAAGGAAGGCACAACACAAAATTTCCACTTTGCTCATGTTCCAGGCACCATTCTTTCTTCAATGCAGGGACAAATTTCAAAAACAGCTTGGGGAACAGAACACAATAAACATGACAAACAGAAGCAGCAAAGTGTCGTGTGTTTTAGATCAGTGCCGTAACGTCAGACCATCTCCTCTGCACCGTGGTGGGTCTTTGTGGTGGGCAGGTTAGATCCCTCACGACGCATTGGCAAGCTTAGAACTAATGCTGATTACTGCCTTTATTACTTGTGGTTATTCCTGTTCCACTGTTCAGCTTCTCAGGAGAACTACTGGAACAAAATCCTACTCTACACTTTTTCAAAGTTTATAAAATCTCATTAAAATTTTCAAAAGGAAAACCAACAGCTTATCTGGAAATAAAAGCACACCAAAGTGAATGCCAACAACTACCCGACACATTTTTAAAAATATTAAAGCAAAGGTTTTCTTTCTTGGAATCTACTTAAGACATAGTCCTTGTTTGCTCTGAAACTAATGTCCCTCCAAACCCATATTTCACACTTTTCTACTTTTCTGAGATCAGCAAAAACCTCTCTCCTCTTATACATCTTTAGTTTCTCTCCAGTGGGTGTTTTTCTACTCTATCCACCTGTTCAAATAATTTCTACCCCAAACTCATTCTTGCCTTGTGTCAGATTTGTTTTAACCTCCCTGAAACTTTCTCTTACATTCCTTTAACTTCTGAATTTATTTACCAAAGAAGCGCACACCACATCCCTCTGGTTATTTTCTCCTTCATTCCTTACAGACTTTCCTTCTTTTCTATATTCGTACGAGATGCTCGTGGAGAATATCACGGAGCTAGGACCTCACCTTTGTTGAAATGACTGCCACAATTCCCAGAAATGGCGCTGCTCTGAAAGGCGCTTTTAGGACCATTTCGGCACTCCAAAGGCTTGACTTCCACATACACATTCATGATCCTCCACTCAAAGTCTTTTACCCTAAAAAGTCTACTGAAACTTGGACCTTTGAACTTGAAATTCCTATGGAAAGCACCAATTTGAAGATTTACCAGCCGCCTTCAATTCGACACAACCTCAAGTGAGATCATTTTCCATGATGTCACCTTGCTAACACCAGATCCAACGCCTGATCTCCTGGGCTGGAATCGTTAAGCCATTACTGATGCCCCCTGTCTCATGTCTCACCCAGTAGGTGGTTCACTCCTCCCTTCAGCCTCTGAAAGGCACACTCATCCCTTCCTTTTACTTTTCACTCTTCTCCTTTAGGTGTTTGTCATCTCTCATGAAGCTATTTCAACAGTTCCACTGCTGCTGCAGATGAGAGCAACAACTAAAATTTAGGAGTTTATTGTATGGGGGTGCAGTGCTGAGCAGGCAGTTCGATCCCCTGCCCTGTGAGTTATCCACTGCTATGAGGCCCACTTAGAGTGGAAAGACTGAAGTCCAGAGAGTGAAGTATATTTCCAATGTCACACCATGAGCATGAAGTCAAGCCATGACTCAAATGCATTTCGTTGTCAACACCCGAGCTGATATTCCCAAGGCATATTGTCTCCTAACATAAACAACGGAATCCAAATCTTTCAGCCTAACCATCAAAGCTATAAAATATGGTCTGCTTCTACCTCCTGAACTTTATTTCCCAGTTTATCCCTTCGTTTCACTCTAGGCTACTGCTTTTACGAAAGACAGCCCCTTTATCTACTCTGTGCTGTCTTCTTCCCATCAGCCTGCGAGGTCCATCGCACAACACACCCTTTCCAGGAGTCTTTCGCAGACATCCCACAGAGAACCAGTTTCCCAACATGCCTGCCTTGCATGTACCATGTCCCAGCACCGGATCAATGGCTGGTGTACCACATCCATCTCCCTTGCTAGTGTCTTAAAGACAAGAACCATATTTCCTTCCTCTCTCCTTTACGCCCACCTTCCACAGTGTGCCTAGCGCAGCTCATGGCAGATGACACGCCATCAGTACATTTTCATAGAATGGAACAGCAGGCCTGTCTGTGACTGGGGCTCTTCTGCCTCATACCAGGTCCACTGAGGGGGGAAGTGGGAGGATTATTACCTTGACCAGTCTGTTGAGGAACACAGATTCTAAAGGGTCGTTAGTCCTAATCATCCACAGAAGGCAGCTTGTACTAACACTTCTTCCAATTTACAACTTGAGGCTAGTGTTCAGTTTCTATAAAGCGTTTATTCTACAACTGTACAAATTTCCACATTTTCTTCTCTTCTTCAGCTCTCATCCCAAACTCAATTTGATTATCAGTGGTTGCGGCAATAATAATGATAAGAGCTAACATTTACCAACTTTTACGTTTCCAATCTCCATTTGATGTTCAGAACCATCGGGTGGGGTAGATGCTACTGTAACCTCCTCTTTCCATTGGAGAATACTTAGCTTCAGAGGGACTAAGTCGTTTTCCAAGATCAGTTAGCTAGTGAGCGGCCAGAAGCAATCTGACATGTATCCTCTTAGCCACTGAGCTGCACCACCTCTCTGGGGGCCTAACGTTAATAAATGTTAGTTTCCTCTTCATCTCCCCACACAACCAGCAGAGTTAAGACACAGAAGCCTTTGCTGGGAGCAGCTGATATACACTGATCCCTTGCTTTGTCCTTTTGTGCCAGTGTTACAGCTGGGCTGCAACCATGCAGACTCAAGTGCATTTGAATCCTGGTCATTATTAATCCTCTCTGTGAGCTCCTCAGGAGGAGGAAGTGGTGGGAAGAGCCAAGGCTCTGTACAACTTGGGGTCCATTGCAGATGGGACATGAAATCTTGGCATGCCATTGGCCATGAGTCATTGGAAGCCTGAGCTATGTACCGGAGAGGACAGCAGGAAACCACAGGTCCTGTTTTCACTCTTGCGGTGACAATCTTTTGGGAGGCTGGATGACTGTGGTGGTTCAGCTGTTCCCTGATGGCTCCCTCTCCGTCAGCACTAAACTGTGTTTGTCTTGGCCAGGAAGGATGTGGAACCCTTCCTGGCTCAGTCAGTGCTACTGAGGGAGACACATCCACTTCCTGAATCTCCACCCCCTGATCTGGCTGTTGCAGCCATTTTGTACAGCTCCTTCCCACTGTTTGCAGACATGTTTATGGGCAGCTGGGACACAGAGACTCTTCACCTTGACAATAGCTTCTCACCACACCAACAAATGGTCTTTCAAGTGGTCCTGGCTCCTGCGGGAACAGGTCATCTATCCTTCAACAACATGTCTCCTTTGTTTGGCTCCTAGGGTCATGGCATTTTTGATATAAGATGGTGCCTTCAACCTCAGGCCCTGCCAGGAGGCTTTTCCACTCACGCTGACATTCTCCCCTCTTGATTCATTTCTGTTTGACTCAGTGCATAGCTCACACTCACCTTCTGAAAAATTCAGTATCTGTCTTTTTCATTAAAACAAAGGTTTCAACAGCATAGTTAGCTGTTAGTGAGTAAGTATATGGTGCTGTTTCATGCTCACAGGAGGGTGAAACACAGTTCCGGCTACTGAGAACCTAGGGAAGATGTGAATAAAAGTAGAAAGTTAGGGAGCATTGCATTATGGTAAAAGCAAGTCTGGAATTTGGCTTTGAAGCAAGGTCTGACTATGCGTCTAGTCTCTGCTCTTGAATGACTAGCTCATTCTTCATTTCCATGCATAAAACAGATGAATAAGCACTTCTTAGGTTGCATGTGAAGATTAGATGAGATAATGTCTTATCAATTACTTGGCAGATCCTCTCACATAATTAGCACTATAACTGGAAGCAGTGATTTCTTCTCATATAAGGATGCGAAGGCATGTTCAAGGAATTAGGCCCATTTATAAAAGTCCTCCTTTCAAATGAAATGGCACAAAATCGAGGTAGAAAACAGCTCCAGGCATCTCTTCAAAGCAAAGGTGTATGCTTAGAATTGAAGCAAGGACTCTGCTGAGTTATCTGTAAGAGTTACTATACTTAGATCACGAAGTTCTTTGCAAAATTTGCCGAACTTATCTGCTTGAGGTAGAAGGCAAATGCAGAAAGCTTCTACTTAATCCAGCTTCCAAGCCTTCAACTGCCTCCCAGCAAGGGAGCAGTCAGCTGCTCTACATTCAGAGCACACTGCACACAGTCCTGAGTTGTTCTCCTGTCACAGACCGAGCAGGGATGACTTCATAGCTGGATACAGCAGCCCCACAACGGTTCCAAACACATGGCTGCCTCAAGGCACTTGGGCCTTGCAGACCACGAAGTTATATTTTAACACATCACTCACAGCGCTGACTCTTCTTCTAGCCCTCTCTGGGTACGCACATGTCTGCCTTTCAGGGCGCATCTCACCCCCTTTGAAAAACGGTAGCCCCCTGGCTCACCTGCGCTGAGTGGGGACCTATACTCCGGCCAGGTGAATGTGAATTCTGAGCCACAGGTACTGACCTCTACACCACCTGTAACGAGTCTATTCTGTACCTTCTAGAGTTTTGCTCTGATTTTTCTGGCTATTTTTCTGCATCCTTAACAAGCAAATTATTGTGAAAAGCAAGCTGAGAGAGCCTAAACATGGGAATGTGCAGCAGCTGTAAGCTTATCGATCTGAAGTCTGTGGATGTGACTTCTTCCACAGCGGAAGACATGGTGCTCCAGCCATGAGAACAGAAAGGCAGTTGTTTTGTTCTCACACAAGAAAAAGTCCAGAGAGTATGCTATCTTCACTCTTTAAGCTTATTACCACAGCAAAATGTTTTCTGCTTTGTCCAAGAATTTTGGGCTCCTCATCCCTGGCCCTAGGAATATGGACTTGAATTTCTTGCCATTAATAAAAAGTCCCAGAGAAAATATAAAATATGTAGTGAATATCTAGTTACATTTTTCATGCGTCACCAAAATTCTTGATGGAATTCAATATATAATGTACATAGAAGAAGTTATCTTATTTTATAATATGAGGCTTTCAGGAAGCCAAGTTATTTATTCTTTGATTCCTTCCTTCCAGCCATCCTCACATCCATTTCTCCATTTGGCACGTTTGTGTTAATCAGTAATTTTGGGCCACACGGTGTGCTAAATATTAGTGCTAAAACGAATAGCACACAACTTGACTTTGAATCTAGGAGGGATGAGAGAGATGTAGCATTAAACTGGGAAACTGATGTAACCAAAGCATTAGTAAAGTTTGTTAGGAGAGTCGCTGTGGACCCAGGGGAAAGAACTTCCTTCTACAGTCAAATAGACTGGGGCATCCAGCTCTCTTACTACTTAGCTGTGTGGCTTTGGCAAGTTGCTTCCCTTGGGTAAGCCTCAGTTTCCACATCTGAACAAAAGGGATCAAACCAGAATCCACTTCATGGGATTATAGAAGGGTTAAGTGAATGGAACACAATCATGACGTGCTCACATAAACTCAGCACAGTACTTGATTTTTCTGTCACTAAAGTTAGAAGGGAGACTTCGCAGATGACAGCACTGGTCTAGATCTGAGAACGAGTAGGCACTGGAAAGTGGGGAGGAAGGAACATTGCAAGTGGAGGGAAGTGCATGTCTAAGGCAGGAGTCATACGTGTGTGTGACGTGTGGGGCAGCAGACTCTGGTGAGTGTGGTCAGACAGAGGGAACAGTCACGCATCGCTTGACAGTGGGAACACATTCTGCAATATGCGTCGTGAGGCAACTTGGCCGGCACGCGAACCTTGCAGACCTCACAGACACTTGAAGGGGGCTGTAGCATCACTAGGGGACATCTCCTCACAGGAGCCCTACTGTGTGTGTGGTACAGGGTGGGCTGGAGCATCCCTGCAGGGCAGACAACTGGACACACAGCTGGGAGGGAAGCACAGCTGGGAAAGGATCACGTACTCATGCAGAACTATATGCTTCCTCAAAAAGCAATGATCTGCGGCGTGATACACTCGCTCCTCGAATGAAGGGTCAAGTCTTGGCGGGAAGGAGCCAGGCAAGCCGGTCAAGGTGGGCTGTCGGTTCTGCTGCTCATCCAGCAGCCCTCAGATATTTCCAATGTAGGCCAATGTATCTGGCAAAATGTTCAGCAACTCCTTGCTTTTGAAAAAGTTTGCCACTATGGATGGCCTTACAGTCTACTCTCATGGAAATGGTGAATGGCTAAAAACTGGGAACTCTGGAGGCACTTAAATGAATCACAGGTAACTCTAATAGATATTGGTTGAACATGATGGTCTCAAGGTTGGTAGAGCATGATTCCAGCTTACAGGGATTCACCAACTTCCTAAGTTATGTGCTAGGCCCAAGGTCTCAGAGCCAGTGAATAGCAGGACCAGGATCTAACCGAAGCTGTCCAGCTCCAGGCTTCATATGTTTTGATTTCAACCTATACTGTCTCTAGGGTGCTCTCCACCCATTTGCCAGGACAGTGATGACATTTCCCTGCTTGCTGTCATTTATATTGTTTTGGAATTGCAGTGGTTCTCCAAATTCAGACTTAGAATTCAACTTGGGAGCAGTGGATTTTGTGGTCTGTTTAATTAAACTCCTAGAACATAGAGTCCTCTGCACAGGCCTGGTTCTGGAAGACGTCCTGGGGGTTGAACCCCATTCAAAGCGTGGAAGTGTTTACAGCAAATGTTCCCCTCTATTGTGAGCTGGCCTCTGAGCAGGAGGCCCCCCAGGGAGGAAACTCATCAGCCTCATCATGCCTCTTGCCACGCTCTGGGTGGTCAGATTCCATTATTTCACAGCACAGGTGAGGATGACTGAGTGTGTGTGTGTGTGTGTGTGTGTGTGTGTGTGTGTGTGTGTTTTCTTGTGTTATATGTAGGAAACTGTCTGCCTATGATACGGTGCATCAGTTTCAAACAAGGGTTCTTTTTCCTTTCCAAAACTCAATGTGTGGTGGTGACATGTCCTGTTTTAAAGGGTGAATCACACTTTCTATTGCTTTCTAACCATTCTTATTAGCACTGGGCAAAAGGGATGTGCTTCAAGGTAATAGAATTCAAGGCACCTACTTTCTGGGGATGAAAGGGAAATGTTGCTGGCTTTGAACTCACTCCCCACTATGCAAAGCTTTTGTCCCTCTCTGGACTGCCAAATGTTTCTGAGCCCCGCCCCCCTTAGCAGTATCTTGCTGAGAGAATACACTGCCAGAGAGCCACAGACGGCTGTAAAACCTGACAGACCAAGTGAGGGAATCCAAATATGTTTCTTATTGGGTCGCCAAGATGGTCAGGTAACTCCACAGCCAGCTGTAGATCACTTTTATGGATGTCAAGGGACACGTCCTCTCAGGAACAGCTGCACCAAGTATCTTCTTGGATGGCTCAAGGCTAGGGAAGGTCCAGGTGTGGCAGTGCATTTTCATAAACCCCTCACAAGTGAGGAAAGCTCACCACTCAATATGGCCTGGCTTGTTTTTAGCACCTCTTGTGCCCTGAACTTACGGTAGTACCCCCTTGATATTTGAAATTCAGAAATTAACTAAATAGATAACTTTATGGTACCGTGCACATCTCTATCTAATGCTGAATTTACTTTATTATCCAAGCTCTTCGGTCTCCGACTTACAGTAAATAATTGTCCACAGCTGTTCCAACTTGGTTTATCCTCCAATAAAGGTCAGGATGGCTGACTAGACATCAGAGGAAAAACTTCTAAAATTTAGTGTTTAGACTAACTTACATCTATGTTTATCTCTTTTATGTTTGTTGTATGGAACTAAATCGGCAAGTGTGGCTTGTGGTTAAAGCATGACCAGGCAACCTGGATGTCATGATTTCTTTTCTTCTCTTTCTTTCTTTCTCTTTTTTCTCTGCTGCATCAGAATTCTCCCCTTCCTCTTATGCCTTAGATCCCCCAGCTGTCATGCATAGATCTATCTGTAAGCAGTGACTTTTTCAGGAGCTTGTTAAAGGAAATTTCCTTGTCCATAAACCATGGACACAAACCTTGGAAAACACTTTCCTTTACGAGACCAGGAGAGAGGTGATCCCTCTTCATCACTTAACACACTTCCCCAAACGCTGAAACATTCAGAAACTAAAGTCTTCTGAAGCACGTAACAAATACAGAGCTCCTCCATAGAGGGTTTACCTTCAAGGCCAGGAGCCAGGGAAATAGACCTAACTTACCCATTGGTGCATTTCCATTTACCAGGAGAACTGGAATGGAGGGAAGGCATCTGCCACGCATGCTTCCAGATGGGATTTCTAGGCTTGGCTCATGGTGGGGCCCGCACAAGCTCTCCAGCTGTGTCCTGGGATCTTGAGCGGGAGGCCTAACAGCAGGATGAAGCAAGAGGCATCCTCCGAGGGATAAAAATTTATTAGGTTAAACCTAATTTAAACACAGATTTCACTAGGAACACCAACGCAAAGAGCAAAAGGATAAGCAAAGATGAGTCCAAAGAAAATGAAGGCAATTGCATTTAACAGTTAGGGAGGAAAGGCAAGAGATGAAGAAACTACAGGCAAGGAATAAAGAACAAAGAGCATCTGAAGTTTTCTATGAAGGAAGCTCATGCCCCACAAGGTGAAGCGGTGATCATTTCATGCCTAGATCACTTCTCAGACTGCCAAACAGGCCTCCTGACCTCAGTCGCTGCACTGCAGAATCATTCTCTCCCATCACCACACTACTTTGGGTACAGAGAAGCAGCACGCTATAAAACAGCTCCTTTGAGGCCAGACAGACTCACAGCTGCAGGAGTTTTTAGCCTCCTTGGGTCTCTATTTCTTCATATATTAAATGGGGCTAATAACAAAACTTGCTTTGTAGGCCTCTTAAATGAGATCAAGCTCGTGAGGTACCTAAGATTCTCCCTGGTGCATCAGAATCCCTCAAAAACTGGCAATTATCACTCTTAGCACAGTATTTCACCTCTTTCAGGGCTACTCAGCATATGGGTGGATTGACTGTTCACACACCATGGCTCCAGCTTGCTTGTTAGTCTTTGGCTGTTCAATAGAACTTTCTGCTGTAACAGTAATGACCTTCACCTGTGCTGTCCGATACGGTAGCTGTCAGCTACAGGTAGCTACTGAGCACTTAAAAAGTGGATAGGATGATTGACAGACGAAAGTTTTATTTAATTTTAATTCACTTAAATGTAAAGAGCCATGCGTGGTTGACAGCTACTATCTTGGACAGAGCAGGTTTAGACGTGGAGATTTCCTTTTGAAGGCACCTACTTTAGCCAAATGGGGTTTCCCACTTCTTGTTTTGCCCTTAGAACTGCAAGATGCTGTATCCAGATGTGCGGTTCATAGAGTACGAACCTGGCCCAGTGGAGGGTGGAAGTGGGAATGGAAGCTGAACCAGCCCTGGGCTTACCCTCCTTTGTGCCCCGCATCGAGAAGGAGCAAGGGACAGCTTTTCTAGATGGGGACCTTGCTCCAGGGAGCCTTTATGGTAGCAGTGTCCCTGTGCACCTGTTCTCTTTATTCCTTTTTCAGATAAATCTTTTCCTTTTGGACTCGCCTCAACTCCTATTTGCTCACAAAGTTTCCCCTTTCTCTAAACTACCCCCACACTTTCTTTCCTCTGTGAGAGTTGGAAAAAAAAATCAGAATTTGAAGTCATGTGCTGCACTGGAATTCCAGCCTCATCACTTTCACTTATGCCTCTGTGCACCCAGCTCTACAATGGGAACAGCAACGCGAGCACCTCTTGCATAGAAAAGAAGAAAAGACACCCACAGAGTAAATGCTGATGTGATTAGGTTCCTAGCAGAGCACCTGCCTCTGAGAGAGCAGGAATTGCATGCTCATGTACTCATTCTTTCTTTCGATCAATGATTACCATTTGCTGGGTACTTTGCTACCCTCTAGAGATGCAGTGGTGACTAAACACAGATAAAATCCCTGCCTCGAGGAGTGTACGAGGTACCGTAATATTTTAAAGGATGACACAAGCAACTGTAGAACTACACCTGGGACAAACTGCAAGGAAAGATCCTTGGTGCTATGAGAATCTGGAGTAGGTTTTGTCCTGCTTAGGGAGGCCAGAAAAGGCTTTTCTGAGAACAGGATGCTGGAGCTGAGACTGAAAGGATCGTGAGCAGGTGATGACTGATTGGAGGAGGGAAGGGTGTTGTGGGAAGGGGAACAACATGTGCAGGGCCTTGATTGGGTGACAGTGGAGATAATCCAATGGGAAAGGCACAGAAAGAATAGGATGGGGCATAGGACGAGACCAGCCCAGGCAGCGTCTCATGAGCATGGAAGGGAGTGTACAGGAAGGACAAGGTGCACTTTGCTTCTTCATAAGACCTCTGGCCTCAGAGTAGAGACTCAATGAGAAAGTAGACAGGGTAGGAGTGGATCAATCTGGAAGCTACTCCAGTCTGCTAGGCAAAAGATGATGGAAACAGAAGAGGCCAAAAAGTGTTTGAACTTAAGAGTTATTATGCTCATCTCATCCAGGAATTAACAACATGCTAGCTTTTGATGGTTCACAGTTTTGTGTTTCTATTTATTCAAGCCTCCTCTCATTGTCTAAATTGTTCTGCCCTGTCATTCCAATAAAAGGATACAATCTTTGTAGGCAAGATGTTGGTTCATATTTCTTAGTTGAATGTGCATGGCACTCTGCTTATAACTGCAAAAGGAAAATTTACTATGATGTTTCCCAGAGTTCACACGCAAGTGAGAGGGAAACTAGTTAAGACTGATGGCCGAAGACAGGAGAGGATCGTGGAGAACGAGGTGGATGAAACCCCTTTCGGGGAGGTTGCCAGAGGAACCAGGGCGAAAGCAAATACTTCCACTGGAAAGAAGGAGCACTTTTGTCCTGTCCAGGCAAGGCTCCTCTGAGCGAGGTGAGTACAGTCAGTGGTGTAGGCATCTGCAATGGAGGACGGGACCTATCCGGGCTGTTCGGTATGCTGTGCATACAGAGGCGCCTGTCACTGCTCCCCGGAACAGCACAGCACAGCCCGGCCACCTAGGCTTCCTCCCTTTTCTCAACCTCAAACTTTTACTTCAGCCTTTTGTTTTCAGGGGCATCCACAGACATTCCAATTCCAAGTGACACAAGCTGGAAGGAAGTTAGACTTTGTTGAAGCAGAGGAAAGAAACTGAAGGCTTTTAAGGAGTATCCAGGAACTCAACTGTGTCATTAAGAACATGATTCTTCTCTGCTGTCTTTTTTTCATAGCAACCTCAAACCAGAGCTGTTCTTCTTAAAGTCATGAGACGAGTGGGACGGCTCAGACATGGTCTTCTTGGCAAAGAAACTAAAGCCCTGGAACAGCAAACAGGGTGGCATGCTTCCTTGTGTATCTCACAAGAACAAATAGAAAATTTCAACCCATGCCGTGAACTTCAACTCATCTTCTTCAATCTGATTGGGCCAAAAGGTCACTGGCTTCTTCTTAGACCAATCAGAAGCTCCATGAAAAAATGCCATATTCTGATTGGCCTAGGCAGATTAAGATGTACCCCTAGGATTGAGGACAGAGAGTTTCCTGAGTAAAAATGAGCAGGGATTTGGAATAGAAAAAGAAAAGTATTGGAAAGGCAATCAGATGTGCCCTTCAAGCTTCTTTCTAGAACAAGGAGATGACTTGATAGCTAACCCAAGTTCCACTTCATTCACCCATCCGTTCACTCACTCAATGAATATTTATTGGGTGCTTATTCTGCTTTGGGATTGAGGCAAGCTTTTTGAGGTATCTCAAGAATTTTTCAAATACCTCTGCACATATTTTTCATTCATTTGCCGCATATGGAGGCAAGTCGCCATATAAAGAGGCAGATGTATTCACGTGGCACATTTTAAAAAACCCATGCACCTAACACTCAGTTCTCAGATTCAGATCTTCATAAATCTGGATTCCACTGGGGCCAGGTCATGCGATCATTTCGGGCCATTGTCAAGGAGAATTTACGATGGTCGTTTGCATGACCCAGCCATATGGTCTGGCTGGGGAAATACTCTGGTTAGCTTGCTTTGACGTATGTATTGATGACAAAGAAAATCACACCACACCACGGGGAAAAACCAACATGAGCGCACTCCCCAATTTATCAATGCAGAAATAATGTAGAAATAATGACCTTCTCAGTAAAATCAAGAGATGATTAAAAAGAATTAATGGATACTTCTTAAAATAGATGTAGCAATCAGAGAATCTGGACGCCAGCTGTCCTAACATTTCTGGAGAACAAGGTGCATTTTATTGGCTCTGTGAAACGTATGCTTTTACAAAAGGCCAGGAAAGGCAAATGTGCCCCAGAAAGAATGCCAGTTTTCTGTTCTTCTGTCCTTTCAGCACAGAACCAAAATCCTGGGAAATGAGGCAGGATTTTTTGAACTTAGATTTCTTCCTGCATATGACGTGATAAATCTGAAGGTCTTACCTGGTGCTGACAGAATGAGCCCTTCACCTGCACAGGTAATTCTTCAATGTCCAGAATGAAGTCGGGGGAAAAAGGAAGAGAGCCTTTGATTTCCTCTTTGTAGAGATGATACTATCTGAATCATATAGGTGGATATAGGCTTAAACAGAATACTATTATCCGTCAGATACCTATAAGGATAGGGAGCAACAGGGACTGACGAAAAAACAGCAGTAAGAGAATTGTTCCAAGAGGTGAAGCTGTTCTGTTCCTTGGTGAGGGTGGGGATTACATCACTGCCTACACTGTCAGAAGCCACAGACTTGTCTACTGCAAAGAGTGAAATTTCACTGATAAAGATAAAAAGTTAATAAAAATACACAGGCCCACAATTTTAATGCCTAAGCACCAAACTAAGTGTTCATAATTTTTAAAATAATCATATTCTTTTCATCCGTAGTTAGTATATTAAACCTTAGCCTTCTCACTACCTCCATGAAAGGTCTCTTCATACACGCTCGGCTCTGACTCTAAGATTTTTCCATGCCCCCCCTACAAGCACCATTCCCAAGTCTAGCACAATCTTTTTACCTAATCCCTCCATTTACTTAGACCCTCTTCATCCCCTGGATCTCAGCTGGGCCCCTTCCTCCAGGGAACATTCATGGAAGGCCTCTTCTGGGAGGCCAGTGCTTGCCCCTTGGCATAGCCCCCTGCAACTCTGCTCTCGGGCCTGGGGCTCCCCCAGGCTGTGGGCCTATGAAGTGGACTGGTGAAGATGGGAACTCTACATTTTGGCTGCGGTTGTATCCCAACATAGCGACAGTGTGCGGTCATCCCAGGGGGTTAAGAAATATTTTTTTAGCTGGTTGGGTATGATGTGGGCAGGTGGGTGATGGAGGAGAAGATATAAGGTAGGAACAAAGAAGTCCACAGTGATATTGTGATTTTCCCAGCAGTCTTGTCCTTCGTAAGCAATAGGAGCCCACTTGAGCGAGCTCAAGCAAAAGAGAAGATTTACCAACAGGACATGGGAGAGCTGTGGAACTCCCAAAACAGTGGGCTACACAAAAAATAGAAGCAGCAACTAGATAGCTGCTGGAAATTCAGGTGAATTCTTTCTCAGTCTCTAATCTCTGTTGCTTTTCTGTGGATTAATGTTACTCTACTCTCTGCTCCAACTTCATTTTTTCTGTCCCGCATGCCCATATAGTACTGGAGAAAGGTCACCCAGTGATGATCGCACTCTCGTCCTTGAAAGAAAATAACCAGGCTAACTGGCGGTTTGTAAACCAACCCCAATGACAAAATCCTGAAGGCCCAGTCTGACTGCTTTGCTTAGGGATGGGTTGTCACCTGCACCACAGTCCCCTGTGGTCAAAGTGTGGGCTCCTCCAGCATAACCCTGATGTCAGCATGAAACGACCTAGGTCTTACAGAAAGAGCCTTGGGGTTGAGCCGACACATGAATGGGTGACCATTTGGTAGCAGACTCAGAATGAGACCTTTATGAGTCTAACCGGCTGGTGTTCATGACTGTGAATGTAGGCAGGACCTGTGACTTGCTTTTAATCAATACAAGATGACAAAGGAAAAGCTATATGTGATCACGTGCATAGAACTGTATAATATAAGTATCTGTCTTGCAGGAGGGTCCCTTGCTTTTATTTGCTTTGAGACAGGAAGTCATTGTATTGGAGAACCTATACACCAAGGAAGAAAGGATGGCCTCTGGTCAACAGCCCAAAAGAAACAGAAGTTCTCAGTCTAATAGCTTCAAAAGCTAAATTTTGCAACAACTTAAGTGAGCCAAGAAATAGATTCCTCACCATTCAAGCCTCAGCCGAGACTTCAGCCCCAGCTAAGCCCATGATTGGAGAATTGCGAGATTCTAGGCAGAGGACTGAATTAGTCACATCTGGACTTTTGCCTCACAGAAATTGGGAGATAATAAACGTGTATTGTTTTGAGTTACTAAATTTGTGGTAATATTGTTATACTGCAATAGAAAACTATTAAAACCACATGATAAATTCAACTCAAAATACATTAAGACTCACAGGTTCTTCGCGAACAACTGGAAGTGAATGAATTTCAGAATCAAAGTCACAACACTCTAGATGCTCAAAGAATGACATGTTAGCCACATCTGACAGTCAGTTGAAGGGATGTCTTGATCCCTCTGCAGGGAACCCTTACTTACTATGCAAGAGGCTTAAATTTGATTCCCAACAATGAACAGGGTAACTATACCTTCTGCTGAGAAACTTTTGCTCTTACAGAAGATCTGGCGGTGAGCTCACACGGGGGCTTTGAGAAGTCACATTTAGGACTCCAACCTCAGAAGTTCATAAAGGTACTGAGTCTCTAGGCCTCAGGTGTGTGGCTCAGAGAAGAATGTGAGATGGAGAGGTAAAGATAACAGGACAAAGAGGCTACCTGGAGGCTTCTGTCCCAGAGGTGTGTCTGCAGCCTGACTTTGCTCTGCCTGGATTGACTGTGGCCTCAAAGATCCTGAGTTTTGATCCCGCAGAGTTGGGAGTGAAGGGAGGATTTGTGCTCTGTCTGCTTCAGGGAAGGAATCTTGTGTGTCATCCTGAGCTTTAGTTCACACCGGTGGCCCTCACAGTCATGAGACATCTGGCTTCTCACGAGGCTACTGCAGTGCTAGAAACAGCTGCATGGCTGCCCACATTCTATTGACAAATGTCAGCTGCAATGCTCGCTAACATTCCAGATCTCCGACCTTCCCCTGTAGCTTCTGCTTCAGTTAGTCTGGGCTGGACCCAGGAATCGGTATTGCTGTGTATTGCTGCTTTGGGGATTTGTTCCAAGTGGTATCAGTACTTCCTACCACGTGTTGGAGAGGCTGCTGCCATAGTAATCGGAAAGGGATGCCTATGTGTATAGCGCACTGAAAGCCCAGAGAATTCCTACGACAAAAGGTCTATCAATTCACATATAAGTATGCGGCTGAGTCCCTACAACTGGACTGATGTCATAACCGCTTTCACTGCAGGGTCATGGCTGACGTCAGGCACGAGGTGGCAGTCTGTCGGACCACTGGGCCTGGCGTAGTTCGTGGCAAATCATAGGTGCTCTGTAAAATCCATAAGACCACGTGGCTGTTTGGTCTCCAAGACACAGGTTCACACAGACACAATGTGCTAAGGTCCTAAGAGAGGAAGGGAGTTTCTTTGCTTCTATATTTTGACAAGAAAAGACATTGGTGCTTGCTATACTTACTTCAGTCCCATTTCTTATCTTAGAGCTTTCCTAGACACTGCGACCACACTGGAACCATCTTTGTCCTCTCAATACACACAACACACACACACACACACACACACACACATGCATGCATACACGATATGAACATACGTGTACCTACTCTGACCACAGCCCTTTTCTTGCCCCTCTTCCCTCTCAGGGTGTTTTCTCACAGAACTGGCCCAGCCTCTCTTACCTTCCACATCAGATTCCGTCCTCTCTGTGGATAGTGCCTAAGAAGGAGAAATGGAGCAGCCACCTGTAGGGTTCTATCCACTGGGCTGGGAGAAAGGAGTTGGTGACCTCTCAACCCACTGCATAGCTATGATCGTAGGAAGGCAGTAGGTCATAGCCAGCCAGCCTTACTTCACAAGGGGACATGGTCTGAGAAATAAACACACAGTGAGATTTCATCCTATTGGCAGGCATTTGTTGACCAGAAAGCCATTATGTGGTGCATAATTGTATATCAAGCTGCTTAAAGACACAACATTCTGATCTGCTGGGAGAAAAACTACAATGATTCCTCTCTCTCCCACTGACAGGACTGTGAGCTACAAGGGTAAGTGCCTGGGGCACTGTGCTCTAGGTCTCTCTCCCACATCTGTTTTATGTCTTGCACCTGGCACCTAGTCTCTTGGAAAGAACCATTTATTGGTTAGTTACTATGCACAGATAGGTAATTTATATCTATTAAGTTTTGCACCAATCCATATTTTGGAGAGTAGGAGTTCTAAAGTAATCCTCTTCCTCCTCCTCATTGCCATTGATATCTTCATGGCACATTTAGTGTATGTGCTGCCAAAACGAGAACATCATGGCACATTCAAACACTTGTCTACTTCTTACCAAGTACTATTCTGAGTTTTTAACAAGTATTAAGTCATTTGCAATTTGTAGCAATGTCACAAGGCAGATCCTATTATTTCCCCCTCTGACGTGGGAATACAAGGCACAGAGGGTCTCTCTGGCTTGGCAAGTGTATTCACTGTGTTCCTGTCACGGGCGCACAATACCCAACACCCACAACTTAAAGGAGGAGTTCAAGTGGACTCGAGCTTTCAGTGGACTGAGTTCAGGTTGGCCGGCGCTAAGACAGGAACTTCATGGCCAGAGCGCTGGCAGAATAGACCCGAAGGCCACACCTCCATTGCCCAGCCTGACACACCCAGAGGGCACTCAACCACCTCCTCCTGGGGGGGATCCCAAATCCGTCAAGTTGACATTGCACCCGCATTGCACCCACAAGGGACGGAGGCCTGACAGGGACCCCACCTGGCTCATTACTGTCCTTAGCTAAAGCTGGAATGTCTCATGGTACTGTAGCAGAATGCATTCTCTGGGACATTTTGATCTAAAATTTGACTCTGTACTTTCTGGCTGCAGATCTAGAGCCATTTAAGCCACCAAAGAAAATGGTATTCTAAAATTATTATTACTATTATTATTATTATTGTTATCCTCATTATTTTTGGTACCAGGGATCGATTTATTAAAGACGATAATGTTATTTTTTAAAACTCAAAAATTGCTGTGAGGATTGAGTTAACGGACGTTTCAAGAACAATGTCTGAAACAGCCCAATTGTCCATCAGCTGGAGACTGCATAAAGATGTGGTTATTCTATAAAATGGAGTACTACTCAGCCATAAAGAATGAGAAACTAGAGTCTTTTGTAGGAAAATGGATGCATTACTGAGGCCCCACTCTTAAGTGAAATAAATAGGACACACATGTGGAAATACCGAATAGTTTTTCTGATATGAAAAACTAAAAGTGTAAATAAGGCTCAAATTGTATAACTGACAATGTGAAACAGGAAGAAAAGGTCTAAAGGAGTAGGGGAAGTGGGAGGGGTAGGAGAAAGGAAAGAAGGGAAAAGAAAAAACATGAGAAAAGGAAAAAATGGAAACAAAGTCTTTGTAAATAGGGAAGGGTGGAGGGGGTGAAGGGAGGGCAGGGTAATAGGGAGAAAATAAGAACCAAGACACATCATGTAAAGGTACAAGATCCCAATAATGAATGTAACTGTACTGTATACCTAAAATGTACCAATAAACTCAATGAAAAGAAAGGAACAATGTCTGGTATCTATTAAGCCCTTTGTGAATACTTTATTGCTTTTATTATTATTGGCCCCATTTTGCAGTTGAGAAAATAGAAACTAGAGAAGTTAGGTCTTCCCCAAAGTCACGAAGTTCACCAGCGGCAGATGCAAGGGGAAAATACAAGCTGGTTTGTCTGTTCTCCTGTGGATGAGGAGCAGTCTAGGAAAGATTGCCACAGCATTTTCTCAAGCTTTAGAGTGTGACTGTATAGCAAATTATTTTCACAGTCCATTTCTTCTAAGTGAGTACCATTCCTGGATAGCTCCAGCTCCCAATGGCACTGGACACTCTAGGAAGAACATTTCCAAATCTGCAAATCATCAACGGGATTAAATCTAAATGTCAGATTACATCCTGTCTGATATTTGACCTTCCCTAACACACATAAAGTCAAAATCTTTGTGAACTGCTTTGCCATTTTCTAAAGCATTTTCCAGACTCTTTCTTCACCCAGCTTTCAAAGCCCTGCATCAGCCTCTCTCCAACACTGCAGCTTGGCACAAGCCGTGGCTCAGCCCAACTTTGGAGAAGAGGGTCACTCAGGTATTTTCCATGACATTGGAACCCCCAGAGGACACAGGTTTGGGAAACTGAGACTCTTAGGGGTGCAGCTGTGAACTGGTGGTTGTTGAGGGCACAAGTATCCCCAAACTGCATACTACACAACTTGGAACCCGAGGGAGGCCATCGAAGCCCGAATGAGAGCAGTCCCATCCTGCGTTCTGGGAGTACACGCCCTAAACTTTCACTTTCTCGCCAATAAAAGTGATACAGATGAAACTTACTGCCAGTGAAACTCAAAATTGTTTCAGGAACATATTTGATAACTACAAATTCATAGTGCATTGCATAGGAAGCAAGAAATACTAAAAAATGAAACCAGAATTTCAATCTGTGTGTCTTGAAGTTTTTGGTTTATGCCAGAAAGATTGGCCATATTTTCCAATACATTTATCTCACTTTATTTCTGATAAAAGTTGTCTGGTTCAGAGAATTGTTTTCCCACAGTAAAGTTCAGGGATGAGCTATTTGCAGAAATTATTTATAAACACCATCTGCTTTTAAATTAAAATGAAAACACTACTGTTAATAAATAGGAGTATTTGATTTTGATAATATGAATCATCTAGGGGTTGGAAATATATCTATACAATTTCTATATTTGGACAACCTTACCTCAGCAAGCCCAAACCATGATTTTTATTATTATTTGCTATATTTCTGGGATAGAAGGAAAATATAAATATGCTTACAAATTGTATCACATTGACTCAAAAATAGTTTACTTAAAAAAAAACTCCAAATAAGAATAAAATTAAAAAGAATTAACGATTTTTCTCTGAAAGAAGGATTTTATCTTATTTTTTATTAGTTGACTTTTAAAAAAACAAGGTTTCTTAAATTACTGGCACTATTACAAATTTTTTTTTAATGTCCCTGCAACATTACCTTGGAAAGTTCACAGAGTAACAGGAAGTTCTAATATTTGATGACCAAGAATCCTAAATAAATATAATCTTCCCCTCCAAAAAAGAGCAGCCTTTTAAAAATTAAATAAAAATATAAGTGCATTTAAGATACTGACTTTTAAAGCAATCCATGGAAGATCTCTCTGTGATGTCAATAATCCATTTCTGATATACCTTTTTTGCAAAGTCATCTTGTATGCACAATAAAGCTTAATAAAAGAAATAGACATTCCTCTTAAGCATGTGCATTTTCAGCTATTTTGGATGGACTGCCTTATCAAATATCATCTTTTATATATTTTTGATAATTCAAGCCATTAAAATAACCTTCACTGTACCAGAGAGAAAGTTCTTCCTTAAATTCCAGCAATTGTTCTGTTGGAGCTCAGGGTTCATTGCAGGCAGGCTAAGGAGTTTTGAAAGCTCTCTCAGACCTCTTTCCTGTGGCCTGCACCCTCACCTGCCTATCTGCGGGAACCTGGGACCTGTGAGCTCCGTAACTGAACAGGGCAGCTGCCTGGCACCATAACTGAAGACGGCGGCTGCCTGCTTCTCACGGGCCGGTCACGGCTGCAGTATGGGAGGGACAGTGCCACTCTTCATCTCCTGCCTCTTCCTGAGCCTCTGAATCCCACTGCAGTCTAAAGAAACCAGTTCAGCCGCTCCTCAGACTTGCCCAGATGCTGGGTCCTCCTTAGAAACCACACCCAGGGGTCTGAGAAAGGCGGGCTGCCTGGCCGAGGGGATGCTGGCTGTCACTGTGGACTTTGGCCTTTTACGGACTCACCGGTGAGAGCGCTGTATTTTCTCTGATGGGTTCATTCACCCTGCAACTCAGTTTTTCATCTAAAGTTTCAAAAGGTCGAAGACAAACTGATGTGATATCAAGGTTCCATCCAGCGTTGGGATCATTGAGTCTAGAATTTAAATTATCTTGTCCTTAAAGTGGAACTGCTCTTTCTCAAAACCCGAATATAGGCTATGGCGAAGAACTTAACGGTCCTAGACTTACTACCACCTTCCTCCTTTTAAGAAACATTGGCTCTTACCGTTGAGGGCAGGGGTAACACCTCATTGTTCTCAGCATCCACGGTGCCAGGCATGAAGCATGCTTCCTTATACTCTGAAGGAACTTGAAGTCATCTTTTGATCCCTTAATAGTTACTTTCTTAAGAAGCTTATGTACTCAAAGAAGCCTGAGGGTTAAGTATTTAACACAGAAGAATATTTTCCCATGGTATGGATCTGTGCTGTGACATAGAAAAACTCTTGAGAGAGCTTGTGGAAAACAAATACTTGGAATACCAGTTCTGTTGTTTAAAAGAGAAAGCAGCCCTTAAACTGCTTGTTTTATTCTTTAGGTGTGGTATCTACCTCACATGCACATGTATTAGAAAAGGAGCAAAGAAAGAAAATAGACAGACAGGGGCAACCCACTTTCCAGCCCCGCTTCTGCCTTTCTTAGACAGAAGCTTTCTTTCCCTCATTAAATTTTTCCTACTCTTAAAAAGAGAAAGGAAATAGACAGATGCAAGCTGCATTGTTTACGAGAGCAGGGCAGAAATGCACAAACTGCCTTAAAAGTGAGTGGCATAGAAAGGGTGGTGCGTCTTAAATGTACTGTGCTGGTCACATGTGCTCTGGAAGGTGGCAGAAATTAGCAAAATTCACTCTTATGGGTAGCAAAGGCGGGAACAGAGCAGTCGGAGGAAGTGCCCACTTTAAAAACAAACCTTAAAGTAATGTATTTAAACATTAAACACAGAAGTCATAAATGCATAATTCATGTTAAAATAACTGACATTAAAAATCACTTTTATGATGTTTACAAATTTCCTCTTTAGGGATGAATGGATGGATAAAAAGATATGTAGGTTATAAAAGAAAATTGAATTTACATCTTTAAAAAGTGACACTAATCTTTTTATAGGGATTTGGAAATGTAGAAGAAACTTTCGCCACGTAAATGTTCAACAAAACATTTACAAGGAGAAATTTTACCTTGACTGAAAATGAAAGATTTCCATTCCCTGCATCAATACCCCCTTTCACTAGGATTAAAATAATATTGTTTTATTAAAAGACATTTTATGATCATTGTAGAAAAATCAGAAAGTAAAGACAGCAAAAAGGTTAAAAAAATGAAAACAATCATAATCCACCAACAGATACCTTTGATTGTAACTGCTGAACTCTTGCACATGCATATATGTTCTCATATCACCAAAAAAGATACCATTTTACAAAAACATTTAAACTTCATGTATTTGACACAGTTCATACTAACAAATCACTATTTTAAAACTTGGGGACAAGAAAGCCAACTGCTCATCAACGTTCTGTAGTACAGAATTTACTCAATAAACCGTAGTTTCTGAGCAATATATAACTTTTGAAGGTCCCTTTGTAAAGCATTTACAACTCATTTTATCAGATCTTCCCCCAAGCTCCTGAGGGAGGAGGAACAGGCACCACTGTCGGAGATAAAGCTGGTGCTGCCAACACTCCTGTGGTTGTATCCGGGGACTCGCCACCTTCAGGGCCAGTTGGTGGGTAAAGGAAGCGCAACCCGACCCCAGGTCTCCTGGTCACAAATCCTGTCTCCCTAGCTTCCTCCCTGGTGCCACTCCGAATACTGCCTACATGGAACCGCCTCAAATCTCTGCCACCCAGCACCCCAGCCCCTTGCACCCCGTGCATTGTTTCTTGCTGTCTCCCTGAGCTGATCTGAAGCTCAGGAGGTATCCAATGCCCAGCAAAGGTCTGCTGCTGTTGATGCCATATTTCATACATTCCAATGTCTTCAACTGCTATTTATTTCTTCTGAAACCCATTTTCCTATTTTTAAGAAGTGTCCATCGTGGCTGTCAAAAGGGTCTGCTCAGGTGAAGCCAGAAAACACACTCAGAGCTTCTTCAGCCAAATCAGTGGACTGCTTGAATTAAACTAAATTCTTTATTTTGGCATCTGGGGGGTAATTGATAAAACAAAATAAGACTCCATAAGTAGTAAACAAAACAACCACTATTTGAGCTTAAAAATAAACTTCGGAAGGGTGATTTTTAAAAAAGACAAGCTTATTGAAGGAAAAAATCAATAGTTTCATTTCATTGGAATAACCAGGTAACAGATTTTTGTTAATTCCTAACTACTTATTTTTCTGTTGACTAATGGCAGAAAACACTAAAGTCCAGCTTTGAAGTTTATTACTAATTATTTTCCCTGTCATTTATAAGCATGGACCAATATTAAGGCCCCCTAGTGGCCAGTGACGGATGACTTCTCTCCCATTGACACATTAAAAATTAATTAAAAAACAGTCCTACACACAGCTAAATTTCTAAGCCTTCCTATTCAAAAGCACTTAAAAATTAGCTCCTAACAATGACTAGAAGTTGTACATTTGAAATATGTATTCTCCTCTAAGAATTCTTAGCCTTTCTGTGTTCAGAATCGTAACTGCTATGTAGGGGTGCATTTCAGTATCTGTCTTCTTGATGACTTGGTTTATTTTAAGGTTTTCTTTTTCCTAATCATTTTAACTCAGCAACACTCACCCAAAGAACTTTTCATTATATTGCTGCAAGTTTTTCCTGGAATGTCTTTATCATCAAATTTTCCCTAACTTGATTTTGCCTCAAAGGAATAGTTGCATAATTTTGTGTTGATCTATTTATAAATGACTTACTCTTAAATTTAGGTTTATTTAAAAGAATACCTAATTTCATTATAAAAATCAGAAATATTTGAGTAGTGTTGAGGTGGATCTGATGTCACTGGGAATTGTAATACTGAAAGACATCATTTTTCGAATCTTAAACATAAAGCAACAATGATTTGATTTATACCTTTTAAAAAATATTGGACTTTTTCACTTAGAAAAATGAGGCCAAATTTTACGTCTTTTACATGTATTTACTAGGGATTCTTCTAAAATCCATCTTCTTAAAAAGTAAAACACAGTATCTAAACTTTTCCGGTAATGAAAGTATTAAGTTTCCCACATAAATGGAAACATTTTAATGATCCATTTAAAGGAAGCACTAAGAACACCACATGCAGCCCTCAGCTGACTCTACCTTGGTATAAAGTAACCCTTTGCTCAAGATCCACCTTTCATCCGCAGACTGAAACAACTCTGCAGCGTTTCACCAAATGTAAACGCAAATGAAAGACAGTGATGAAAAGTAAGTGGCTGATGGATTTTATTTGGTGAATCTAGTATTCTCCCACCGGTTTATATAGTTTATTTTCCCTAATCCTTGTTATCTCATTTCATTGTATTCCTTTCATTAGATGAGTGACTTTGATCATTTTTCAAAACCGAAAACACATGAGCAACACAGAGCTATATTATGCTGAACCCTTTGGTACAGAACTGAGAAGAATTAAAAAGGACATGTCTCTCTTTTTCCAAAACATGGCTTCTGCTTTGCTGCTCTCCACACAACATTTCTAGAAACTTCTTTTGTCATTATTAGTGCCAGTTCATTCTAGCCCTGTAAATTACCGTCAGCAAGATTATTCGTGTACACAAAAAGTAGAAAAAGACTTTCTTCACAGGGACTGCAGTTATTTTCCAAATCATGGTTTATATTATACACTTTAAATCAGGAAAATTCAGAGATTATCTGTCATCTGATTAAGGTCACAAACCAAAAGTACCTTTTTAAATGTTTCTCAGACTCAATTAGATGGTGTCCTCCATGCACCCCATCTTCCCTTGCACATTTGTAGGACTTAGCACATATTACTATGAAATATTACTGCTTTATTCTGACAACTTTATTTGGGGCTTTAGCTGTGGAGGAAGTGGAAAGTTTTAAATATTTGAACCAAACAGATTAGAACGATCACCTTTGCGCTTCCTCTGTGTGGGATGGAAGTTAACGCTCATGCACCCCCGTCTTGTGCTTTCCCCCAGCCAGTCTGCAGCCCCGCCACACCGCACATCCAGACAACAGGCCTTGCAGCCCTGTTTCTGTGAGAATGTGTAATCGCCAGAGTGCCAGGGGAAAGGGAAGCTTCTGAGCACACACTCGTAGAAGGCAACGCCAGTGTCAAAGCAGTGGCCTGAGCAAACAGAGCAGGGCTTTATTTTGAAGTTCTGTAGTGATTTTGGCACCGACGGCAAACTGCTGGGCCACATTCTTATCGCCCAAATCCAGGAACCCTCAGAAACACTGAACCCTGTGTTCTCAGCGACAATATGGAGAGAGGCTTTGGGATTGCTGGCATGGCCACAAAAGACACATACTGGCATATTTCAGGGCATAAATGATGGATCTGATGCTGAGCATTCATAATTTATTAATCAAATGCAGAATGCTGGACCTGGAGGGACATTGTACGTCCTCCTAAGAGTGGAAAAAGGCCAAAACTCACCCACTGACAGACTCCAAGGGGGATTTCCATGGCCACGGGTCCATCCTAGGCCTAAAAGAGGGGCCACTCCCCCAGGGCCACATCATCCCTTCAGTTGGGGCCCGTAGGACTTCAGTTACCCACCGTCTGCCTGATTAGCTGACAGAAACATAATAAATTGTGTTTCCTTTCATGGAGTATAACCGATGTCCTGCTCTGAACAGGAATCCACTCATTGGATGTAACTTTTTCTCCATAACACACACACACACACACACACACACACACACACACACACACACTTACAAAGGACTTACACCCCCTCTTACTTTGGCGTGCATGCTATTTTAAATCCTAGAAGAACAGAAAGCTCTATCCTGCCCAATGCCCACATCCCACATCTGGAAAATAAGAGGATGAACATGCCACGATCACCGGACATTTGGAGACCAGGATCTGGGATGCAGATGCAACTTTCACTATAAATAAAATGGAGACACAGGTGAGAGCTCTTCCCACCTCCTCCTGGCCAGCCCCACATCAGAATCCTACACCTTAACCCAGAGATAATCGCCAATAGTCCACTGGGTACATTTCTTTCCCACATATGCTTGCTCTTTGTGAGGAACAAATTTCAGAAACAAAGTATGGAAAATATTTAACCTTCTTCCATGATTATTAGGTTTTGATGTTTAAGAGGGAAAAATGCCCAAACACATAAAAGTGGAAAATCCCCAAACAATTTGGTAAGATATGCATTGTAGGTTTCTTCCATCCAAAAGTTTGACAGATATACTCTCAAACATATGTAAAGACATCTCCAATTTTAGAAAATAAATGAAGAGTGAGGTCAATTTTAAAAAATGAAATCTTTTATCAGCTTCCAAAGGTGCGGGGGAGAGTTAGAAGGGAAATGATTAAACCATATTTCAACCACTTCTGTCTTATCTTCAACCAATTTTGTCTTTTCTCTCTGCAGTATACTGGCAGCATTCTTTAGAAGTTTTGTGAGCTTGGGGGTTTTAAACCCATTCCACTGCTGTGGTATAAATGTGCTTTTAAATAATTGGTGTTTTTAGTTGACATTTTAACTGGATAATAATCTCCTTTTGCTTCTTTTCTATATACCTTTAGTAATGTCAAAGTAGTTTATATAGAATCTATAATTAAACAAAGATGTAGACTTATTTTATAGGTTGCGGTCAGTACTCTTAATTTTGTTTTATATGTGAATTAAGAGGAATTCAAGCTAGCAGGAGAGGCAGGAATGGTGGGATGAACAGTCTGCTTATGTATAAAATGATCATGCAAAGATGGTAACAACATTGTCCAGGCATCTTGAGCCTTCCTATTCTGCCCCATGAAGACCCATGGGAATTTCCATGCGCTGTTTTGCAAGCAGCTTCCCTGACTAATAACTGATTATTTACAGTTGTTAGCCCGGGCTGAATTTCTTTAAGGGCATTCATTATCAAGGAAGCTATTTTCCCCTGCCTGTGAGGAAGCTCAGAGTAAGCTCAGAGACAGAGGACATGTTAAGTACATCTTCAGGCTATGCTCTGTCTTCGCAGGATGCTACATTAAGAGGACAAAAGACAAAAGTCGAGTGTTGAAAGCCCACCAAGCCATTTGCGTGGCACCACAAGTCAACTGGCCCTGCTGAAGGATCAAATGCTCGCATTTTATTTGCTTTTTAAGAGATCCTTGAGCAGAGGGACAGTTGGGAAGGCTCTGTAGCCAGGAGACATGTGGTCATTCTCCTGGCAAGTTCACTTGGAGGGAATTCTCTGTCCCTGACCGTGAGAACACTAGACAAATCGAGTAAGATGAAAGGGTAATTTTGACCCATGGTGACAGAATCCAATCTATCCAGAACAGTTCCAAAGTGATATAAAGAAGAATTTCTGTGAATTATTTCTGTCCTTCCTTCATAGGAAAATGGAATTAAGAAATAACTTGGTGATCTTCAGCTCAACCGTGTACCCCTAAAGTCGATTTTCTCTAACTGGCTTCATTCAGGTCATTTACTCAGCAAGAATCCAACAAGCAAGTACAATGCTTCAGTGATGTTTTGATAATGGAGCTCCAGCCATCCAAGAACAGGAACCACGTGGTGCTGCAGGCAGCCCGGAGGGGAGGAACCAAGCCAGGCCATGCATATAAAAGTTCAGTGTTCACATCAATGGAAAATAGTATTTGTTATTTTGTTGGCGCACACAGTGTAAATCATAGCCCTTTGTGTTTTCCAGGAAATTCTGAATGTGAGTGTCACTTGCAGCATGAATTGCCTTTGTGGAGGTAAGTTCTCCAGGGACTGAAGCTTTCCAGGGTAAGTATCACTGCCATGACGCTAGCACACACTGCCACCCCAGTTTAAGTGAGACTCAATAAACACGAATGAGGGAGCTCATACTTAGAGTGGAAACAAATATGTTCTTCGTGAGTTTGAGTTTTTAAGTTTGTTAAAGTAATAGCGAGTCACTAGACTCTTCTGTTCTTGGTACCATGGGAAGCAATTTAAATCTCTTTCTGGAGGAGTCTCTCAGTTTGCTCTTAACTGTGGTACCCGAAAAGAGCCAGGTTTTACAGAAACCCAGGTGGCCCCATTTTGGGAGGGTGAGGACACCTGAGGAGGTTTTGTGCCTCCTTCATATCTCTGAAGTTTTCCACACATGGAGATAGAATTTGTGGGAAGGTTAGGTTTTTATAAAATTTCCCAAATGTGGCACCTGGCATATTAGAACTCTAGTTCCATATCAAAGAAAGCTTCTCCACTGCTGGCTTTCCAGCATTTCTAAAGCTAGGTTGGTACTAACGGGTTCTAGGTCAACCTCATAAAGCGAACATGAGTCTCTGTCAGCTTTTAGCCCCCAACTTCGATCTGAGTTTTGTTAGAGTTACAGGAGAGAGTTATAGTTGGGTCACCCCAACACCAGACTTCTACCCAATGCCTACCTCCCTAGTTATTGGAGTCTTCTAAAAGAGAAGAAAAATCTCAACTTTTCCAGATGGACTTTTCTCAAGGGAGGCCAGTAGAAGTTCTGTGAATATCAATCAGAAGGAAGAGAGGAACCTAGAAAACAAGGGCTTGAGATTAGAAAAGGGGCAGTGAAGAAATCACCTCTGACTGACTGGTGGTTCCTGCTTGGAGCACAGGGTTGGGAAGATTTTGTCCCTAGCATCCCTGGAAATAATATCCTGGGTGTCAATCAATGATTGTCATTGTCTAGGCACAGATGAAATTACCCTCACTGGTGGTTGAGACCACCCTGACTCAAAACTTCTGTGAATATGTGTAGAAAAGTTTTATTAATAGTATGTAACTTCTAAATTATAGAAAGATATGAAAGACTATAGATAACAGGATGGCAGAGTCACTGGGGAGACCAGACAGGCACATGACTAAACAGCACAGACCTGATGTAAGTGCACGGAAGAGATCAGTTCTAAATGAGGGGCATAGCGAAACTTGTGTGGGAAAGAGGGACTCTGAGCTTGGCATTAAAGACTGAACAGCGGTTCAAAAGGCATTCTCGGCAGCAGGTACCAGAATGATCAAAGGTGCAGAGCTAGGGAAGGTCTCGGCACACTTGAGATCTCTAGACTTGCTGAAACAGAAGAAACAATGAGACTCGGAGGGAAGAAGGAGTTGGAATAAAGGTAGCTGTGGCCTATAGAGATTTGGATTTTGTTCTCTGGGCAATGGGGATTCACAGAAAGCTTTGGAAAAGAGGAGTATTTTATTTAGAACTGGATTATGAGATGTTTATCATGCATTAGCACCAAGGCTAGGTTGGAAAGAGAAAGAACAGAGGCAAAGACAGGGAAATGGAAAGCTACTGCCAGAACTGACAAGGGTTCAACCAAGGTTGGGGTCGGGACCCTCAGAGGAGGAGACGAGCACACACTTGGAGCAGGCCACACAGGACAGGGGCTGCAGCTGCATCGTCCCCATGTTGAAGGCCATCGGGGCCTTTTATTCTCAGACTGTGTCTAGGTTGGGAGCAGGACAGGGGCCTTGCTCTGGAGGAATGGGTCAGAAGGGTTCTGTGCTGGGAAAACTGCTGACTGCCAGCATTTCCCCAGGGTTGTGACACAAAGGTGACCCTGACTAACATTTTCCTTTTCAGTTGTGGTTGTACTTTTCCACTGACACAAGATGCTAGCTTAGATCGGCGGGGCCTGCGGGGAGCCTAGGAGGTGGAGTCATTGTCCCTCTTGGTATGTGGCAGACATACTCTGCTTTCATACCTAGAATCAGGGAGTTGGGGGAGACCAACTTGCTTTGGGCAAAGGGGAAAGTTACGTCAAGGGACTGTCAGCCACACCAGGGACTCCTGAGAGCAAGGCAGTCACAAATGCTGCAGATGGGCGAGCAAGGCTTTGTGCTATGGCTGCCCCTTAAACGCAGCCAGATCAAAGAATCCTATGTCTGCCAGGGAGTATTTGGGGAGGGAAGCAGACTGATACTGAATTGCCTGAGATTGATAAAATATTAAATCGTTAGACAAATAACACCTTAATATGAGAAGAATTCCCTGAGTTAATACTTCTGTATTAAATTACATTAATGCTAATTTAAGCTGCTAGAATATTAGGCTAATAGGATACGGCACTAATCCAGAGAGTGAATGAATTCAGATATGGGCATTAGTATTTAGTTTTATTAATACAACCTAGAGCCAAATCCTCTACCAACCATGAGCCCGATGTTCTTTCTCTAGCTGCAATTTACTATTAATATCTTCTCCTAGTTATCATCTTCTTCTGCACTTTTATTGTCAGAGCTCCTGCGTTTCAGGCCCTCCTATTGTTGACTTAAATTGAAGACGTTTTATCTGTTTTCAGGTTGAAGATTAAACACACTTTGCAGCATGCTCAGAGGACCCCAATGCTCCACAGAGGACGTTTTCATAGTTTGGAGACAGCTGGAGTGAACGGCCGGTTGATGTGGCCTGTCCCTTTCTTGCCCGTCTAGACTCCTGCCTGAACGAATGTTCCTGTATTGGAGCACATCAGCCTGGTTCTAGAGCTCAGGAAGTGGGAGAAGTCAGAAGGGCTGTCTCCATGGATCCGGCCCTCACCACCCCTTCCCCAAGAGCATGTGAAGGATTGTAAGGCAGACAGAGTGACTGAACTTTTCTCTCTCTCAGATGTCAATACTCATCCAAGATTTCCTATGTAAACCCCACTCGATCTGTCTGAGTTGGGGGTATGTGGTCCAAGGACATTATTCTGAAATCTGTTAGTCCTCGTGTTAAGTGGGTTCTTGCATATTCATGCCTGTGCTTGTTTTTTCAGTAGATCTATCGCAGAGTGTTCTGAGACAGAGAGGGAGGTCACTCAAGGAGCCAGCTCAGTCATTCGGAATGAATGGAAAGAGGGGAGCTTGCTTGGCCTATTTCTGGAATGAGGGAGTTCCTTGGGGACACAGTTCAGCTTCCCAGACAGATAAAGGGTCTGGGGCTGCGATCATGCGCAGGACTCACCTAGAACAGTCTTACCTGAAGGGCAATGTGGGGGCCAAAAGCATCCATGCTGATGGCCTGGATTAGAAATGCACTTTCTCTGGCTACATCCCAGATGCACTGAAACAGTCTCCAGGCACTGGGCCTGGGAATTTGGGCTTTAACATCGGTCTAGGGTATAGGGTGCGACAAACCCTTAAATTATAGTTAAAGTCAAGCTTTCCCATTGACTTAGTACAGTTGTGATCCCATGATGACCTGTTCTTTTCTGGAAACACAGCCACAAATGGAGCCCAAGTTCACACCTTTTCTCAACTCCTGACAGTCATGCAGAAGCTCCGGGGATACATTAGTGCTTCTGGTTTTAAATACAGAACTGGAAATGGGACATAGAGTTAAACTCACTCCCTGTCTCTCTCTCTGTGTACACACACACACACACACTCACACACTCCATGGTTAAAGACACAAATGTGCTGGAGAAGACAAAATACTTAACCAATGATCCTCCACACTGTGTCAAGCTCCTTTAAGAGCATCTCCAAAGCCCATTATATGACAGCATCTCATTTTCTCTGCTCAGCTATTGGCACAGTAACAGGTAGAGCTGCTGTTTTTACTCCCATTTCATATCTAAGGAATCAGAAGTCTGGTAGAATATATTCTGAGAATAGGACTGCTAATCTGGATGCCTACCAATTCTTTCTCCTATTTCCAAACATTTCTGGTGGTTTACACTGTAAGAACTACAGACAGGCAGTCAAATGAGCCTGGTTTTTCCCCTGGCATTTCATCTGTGGGAACGTTCAACCCCCAGGAAGTGGGGTCCAATTCCCACCCAGGCAACAGCAACACAAGGGGTACATTCTTCATGCGCTGGAGTTCCTAGCACCATCCATCAGTGGGCAGATGACCCAGTCCCCAGCAGAGGCTCAGCACTGCTTTGATTTTTATGACTTCTAAGCTGATGATGAATTACTTAACCAAGCTTGGGCAACCACTTAGAAACTGGCTAATACTCAGACTAACCAGTCATTTGAAACAATGCAACCAAGGATGAATCACACTTCAGTAACCTAAACAAAATCAAATCAATGAATTCTGTACTTCCTTTGGTCTGGGGAGGCTAATTTATAATCTCCACCCAAAAGTTTCCTGAAGGTTGTGCAGATTTCAAGGCATGTGGACACCAAATTCCTTCCCATTTTAGCACAGATGCAGTAGTGGTTGGTGTGTAGACATCTGACTACCAAAAGGACCAGGCAGTATGTAGGAACTTGTGTGGAAGATCTCTGGACACTGGCATTACAGAGCTGTAGGAAGCCAGGCAGACTTAGAATCAACCAAACTATCCAACTTGAATCCTAGATCTACTCCTCGCTAGATAAACTACTTTAGTCAAGCCATCTAATAAGCTTCTCTATCTAAAACATGAAATAAAATAGTATCTTATGCATATTTGTATGCATTTATGTGCAAATTGGATAGTAATGTGTTTCTGTGTGTATATACAGATGCCTCGCAATTTATAATAAGGTTTTCTGTGTGTATATACAGATGCCTCGCAATTTATAATAAGGTTGTGCCCTGATGAATCTATCATTAGTTGAAATCACCTAAGTTGAAAATTGTGTTTAATACACCTAACCTACTGAACATCATGGTTTAGCCTAGCCTGCCTTAGATGTTCTCAGACATTTACATTAGCTTACATCTGGGGGAAAAACATTTAACACAATCACATGTTGACCGTTTCATGGGATCCAATGCTATGCTGGAAGCAACAAAACAAAACAAAACAAAATGATCACGTGGTTACAGTTTCACTCAACCACGAAGCCCCCCAAAATCCCTAAGTCAAAATGT
>NW_022900940.1:39300136-39319230 GCF_012274545.1 Fukomys damarensis | reverse complement strand
TATATATATATACAAATACTTATGTCTTACCCAATAAGGAAAATTATTAATGTGTTTAGCTTTTGACTCAAAGCTATAGTACTATTAAAGTTGTATTGCCAGTCTACATTACATGCCAAGCTCTGAAAGCATTCTGCTCAGTGCCTTGGAACTAGATCCATGGAAACGTGGAGATCGGCCCAAAGTTGGGCCATTTGAAATGAAGACATGAATAGGGTCTGTCCACATACCGGGGCCAGTTTCTAAAGCAAAACTCAGATTTCTACATCTGAAAAGTAAGATGTGCTTCTACACAGGTACTATTCAGTAGAAATATAATGCAAGCCACATAATGAATTTAAAATTTCCTAGTAGTTGCATGTTAAAAAGTAAAAAGGAACAGCTGAAATTAAATTTAACAAGAGAGCCCAAAGACTATAATTTTATCATGGAGTGGACATACAAATTTACTAGTGGCCTGTTAAAGTTTAAACATCCTTAAAGTTTTCCAGTATTCAAATTTAGTATCAGTTTGTAAACTAAAATTAAATAAAATTGAAAGCATTGGTTGCACTGGCCATTCAGCCAATATTCGAGGGATCAGATCTAGTTGCCACTGTATTATACTGCACAGCTCCAAGCCTTCCTAGCCCTAACATTTTAAGTCTTGAGAGACACGGTTACTATCTATTACATAAAGACGAAATAAGTGTGATGACAGAGGAGGACAGTGGCTTGTCTGGAGGAAGGACAGATTCATGGTAAGGAGAACCAGTGCAGGATCAGGTGCTCCTGCCTGGGTAAGTGTGGTCAGTAGTCTGACCTGCCTGAACTGCAGTCTGCTCACACGTGAAGAAGTGAGGATGGTAACGTTTACTCCACGAAGCTGTCAGGACCTGTTGGCGAATGGAAAATGCTGACTGCAGGATAGGCACGGCAGGTGCCCAATCAGATCTGCCTGAAAGCTTTGCAGCAGGTGGTCCTGACTTGCTGGCGATTCCATTCGACAAACATCAAGGACCACCTGCAATCATCTGTTATTCTTTGTTTATGCCTGTGAACCCTTGGTAAATTTCCACTGCTACCTGCAGTTAGCAGTATTCCCACTATGTGATTCAGTAAGCCCTTTGTGGACCTGAAACTAGCATATGTTGTTTCCTCTTCCCGGAAAATCCTTTATGATGCCCTGTTTACCTATTTTCAGAGCCTAGCTCAAAGGTCACTGTGAGACTCCTTTGCACAGAATTATTCAAATATTCAAAGAGTTCTAGAGTACCTATTTTGAAATCAGTAGACACTTTATTTCAATTAAAAATGTAAATCAGGGGGTAGCAGTAAATGGTAAGAATGATGCCTGTTAATGTCTCACCCTTTACATGGATTACTTTATCTAATCCTAAGAGCAATGCTATGAGAGAGGTTATCTGATTCCCCTTCAGAAATGAGGGAAACTGGTCTAAGTCAGTTCAATTCCAGATGCCTACTTTCAACCAGAATGTAGCACAAACCTGCCATTTTGGAGAATGTGACAGATACTGCCATGGCTTCCTCCAAATCTCCTCTCCTCTCTCAGTAAAAGACACAGATTTGTTTGAGATACCATCCCAATGAAAGATACTTCCCCAGATTCCCTTGCAGCTAAGTGTAGTCATGTGACTCTTTGGCTAATGAAATGTAAATGTAAACTCTACTGTGTAAGACCCCTTGGACAGACTTCTGTCCAAGGCAAAGGCAAAGCCCTTTCTGTCCACTCTTCCTTGTTCCAGCATGATGTTTGCATTCTTTGCCTAGAGTCATACAGCCATCTTGTGACTATGAAGTCAAAGCTATGACTTCAGGATCACAGGACAAGAGCTAGGAGGAGTCAGAGTCTTTGAAATCTTGACTAGCTACAAGTCCCCTGGAATGCTGCGTCCATATTTTTCATCGGGATGCCAATATTAAATAAATCTCTACTTGATTTAGCCACTATGCTTACAGAAGCCAAATGCAATCCTAGTTAATAGAATTGAGAGAAAGGCAAGAAGCGTAGCAAGTTACATTTGGTTTCTTCTTCAGAAACTGCTACTTGTTATAACCTCTTTTAACGTGCTGATTGCTGCAGGAGTACATCTTCATTATTTCAACTGATTGTTTCTGCTCTCTTTCCACAGGCTAATTTTGCCACCACACAACATTTCCCAAGAAGGCATGTTTTCTTTGGCTGACTCAAGTCATTCTTCCTAGGCTACCTGCAGAGTTTCCCACAAAGAGGCCAGAGATTCAGTTGGCAACTATAAAAGTCATGTGATCAAAGTGCCAAAGATTCCTGCCTCTCCTTCAAGACAGAAGTCAAGCAGCATGAAAGCCAAGAGCTCAGAGTTTCCAAAACAATCACACATTCAACTGAAAGTGAAGTGCTAGATAGGAGTGAGCACACTGCAACCCATGACTGCCTGCTCTTCTACACGTCCTGAAACACAGACATCCCCATGTTTACACACGGCCTGTGGATGTCTGTACCACAATGGTGAAGTCCAGTAGTTTCAACACGGCCCATTAAGCCTTACTTCCTGGATCTCTGAAAAAAGAACCTGCCAACCTACCAACCACCCTGAGCAACTAGCTACAGAAGACAAACACGACTGAGACTAAACAATTAGAAGAAACAACAGTTCCCGCCACCTTTTATCCTGTGCCAAGGGTAATGTGAATGAGATCATTGCCACAATTCTGAAAGGTGCATTTGATGGGCCCATTGTCTGTATGAGGATCCTGAAGTTCCTTTCCTGATCGGTGAATCCAAGATTAGAACACAATTCTGCCTGTACCTAAAGACCACAGTTTTAATCACTAACCAATCATTGCACTGCATCCCTCCCCTTAAGCTTAATTTGATCTCTATGCTAACACTGAAGGTGGACACAGAGAGCATGTCAAGTTAAACAACGACTGTGTGGAAGAAGAAAATGTATTTAGCTCTGAGAGACCAGGACAAAGACGATTAGATGCCTCAAGATTGGCAGTAGAAACAGAAGAGAGGGGACATAAAATGGGTAGAAGAAAAGCACCAGGGAGACTGGAGGGACATAATTGCTGTGCTCAAACTGCCCTCAGCTCAACTTTTCTCAGGTGATGGAGCACCTGAAACACCTCCCGCAAAGGAGCAGCTGTCACCAAACAATGGTGCCTACCAGTGGGAGGCCTCTGAGATGGCAGCCACAAGACCTGCATTTCCTCTTCACCCTACCCCTGCCATCATCAAGGACCCTGACAAGAGTGACACCTAACATCATGCTTGACAGAGGAGAAGGAGATGGCAGCTACTGTGCCGCATCTGTGCTAGGTCTGAACATCTGCAGCAAGTGTTTAACCCGGGCAAGCCATGCACAGTGGAGGACATGCAGAGAGGTCTCCACTTACTTGGGGAGCACCACTGCAGAGAAGTGACACATGCATTCAAGGGTGGAGTCTAAAGTTTCTTCCTGGTCCACAATCTGAACCTGTGTTTGGTCTTCCTTCTCATGTAGTTCCCCTCAAGAGGCAGATAGCTCTGCTGCCACAGGAGTTTCAAGACTGAGGATCTTAATGCATGCGAAGATTGTTACCACGCTGATGTGGACTTCAACCGCAGCCTCACGCTCACTAGCTGAGTGATCTCGAGTGAAAATGTTGGGGCCAACCGCAAAAGCCTTCAGGATGGATGAAATGAAAAAGCACACGTAAATAAGTGTCCAATAAACGGGAGAATAAGATCAGTAAGGAACAGTCCTGGGGTCACCATGACCAGATGGACCAGGCCAGTTGTTCCCAAACTTCGGCACCAGCATTAGCGTTACCTACAAGGCCTGGAAGAGCACAGGTGGCCAGACCCCACAAAGAGCCCACAGTCAGTCGGCCCGTGGTAGGGCCTGAGAACTAGCACTTCCAACAAATTTCCCCTGCGGTCTTGGAACTGCACTTTGAGAACCACTGAACTAAACTGGTGCTCAAAAGATCAGCCAGATTCTTCCCACTCTGACAGGATAAGGCTTAACTTACGGGTTGTTTATAAAACAAACAAACAAACACAAAAAACAAAACACAACACAATTCCCTGATGCTTGTACAATTTTCTTCTTGGGCTCAAGGCTTCTCCCTGAAAGGGAGCTTCCTGCCCCACCCCACAGGAACATTAGCAGGGCATAGGAAGACAAAGAAAGTGGGACACACTCCAGGGGGGCAGCCAGCCACACGCCGCACAGCTTGAGGGTCCTTTCCTGCACGATGCTGCAGTTCGAAGACCATCACCATTTATCCCCCAGCCTTGGCTTGGCTCCTGGAGAAGCAGTTAAACTTCGCTTCCATTTTGAGCCAGTTTTTAACCAGGTGAGAAATCTCTCTGGAGGATTTCCCCTCCACCACCCCTCCTACCCCACCAGAAGCTTCTAAAAAGGAAAGTCTGTTTCTTTGACTTTGGCTTGCTTTCTTTTTTCTTTTTCTTTTTTTGTTTTGTTTTGTTTTGTTTTGTTTTGTTTTCCTTTGGTACCAGGGATCAAACTCTGGACTTTGTACTTGCGAGGCAGGAGGTGGAACCACTGAGCTAAATCCCCAGCCCCTGACTTTGGCTTGTTTTCAGGGGTTTATGCACTGACTTTTTAAAATACTCATACTTTATTCTTTTTTTTCTCATTGAGTTTATTGGTACATTGTAGGTATACAGTACAGTTACATTCATCATTGGGATCTTGTACCTTTACATGACAGGCCTTGGTTCTCATTTTTCCCCTTGTCCCTGCCCTCCCTTCAGCCCCTCTTCCCTTTTCTATTTACAGAAATTCTGTTTCCATTTTTTCATTTTCTCCTATTTTTTCTTTTCCCTTATTTCCTTTCCCCTACCCTTCTCACGTCCCCTACACCTTTAGCCCTTTCCTTCCTATTACACATTGTCAATTATCTCATACTTTAGTCTCAGGTTCAAAGTGACTTTTCGAGTTGGGACACTTTTCAAGGCCAAGCAGAAGATGGTCGGTGGATGTGGTATTTATGAACTATCATATTTTATAAACACCTGGCACTTATACAAGCAAGGGAATTGGGGTTTTTAATAAGGTAACCTCTCCAGGTTTGGGCATTCAAATAGAAAACATGTATATTGTGCTTTTTTCTGTATGCAGAGAATCTCATTGAAAGTTCCTGGCACTGGGACAGTATTTTTGTAAACAGTCATTTGTTTTTTGTCCCTGGTGAATACTAAATTAGACACAAGGTATGTGAAACTGCAATATTTAATAATCGCCAGTTTACTTTTAAGGAGAGAGGTAGGGGGGTGTCGTGTTTATATTAGGTCACCTTGAAAGACTTTGCCGTGACCACTGTAACATCAACCCCAGAAGGGTAGAACACTACACAGTATCGAAAGCGGCCGGCTGGCACCAGGCTCCTCACCAAGGGCAGGCGCTTTTTCTACCAACCCTGCTACCCCAGCCTCCACCACCAGCTGGTTTCCTGGTCATCCACAGCAGCCGCTGAGCTTCCAACAAAATGCTAATATGTCTCCTTTTAAATAAATGACATCAATTTTCCGGGAGGCCTACTCTAAACGACTTCTACTCTTGAGTGTCGAAGTAGAGGGGAGCTAGAGTAACTCGCCCAACGCCAAGAGGTCTGCCAAAGATTGTACAGGCCCACTGCGTGGAACTGCAGCAAGTCGTTCCGCCTCCACCTTGGGCTTAGGATCTGTAAAATGGGGTGGAGGTTGGGGTGGGGGAGCTTGGAGAGAATTTCTTCCTACTGGGTTTCAAGAGAGGTCAGTGACACGCCCAGAAAATGGGGACTGCTTTCCGCGGTATTGCTCTTGCTACGCATCATTTCCTCACCATCTTCTCTCGTGCTTCTAAGTCACAGCTGGAGTTTTCAAGAATGGTTTTGCCCCCTCTTCTGGAGGAACACCTTCTTTTCCAAACTCTGGAGTTCCTGGGGGCCATACAATCCTGTAGCCAAGTTCACCCACTAAGTCTCCTGCATGGGAGTCATGGGTTTTCTCTCTCTGACCCGTGTGTAGTGAGTTCATTTCAACATCTTCTTAATCCCACATCACTAACAACAGTAGACTCCACCAAACCTACGTGCGACGGGGACCACAAAATCTATTTACCTGTTTCAGTCAGGAAAGCACCTACCCTGTTGGAGTTCTCATTAAACTTCTGGGAAAACACTTCCTACACCTGGAAATACGAACTGGAAATCTCATCATGAAAGATTTTCCCGATAAATCCCCGGCTTCACTACACTGTGATTTTCAGGAAAGTTAACCCTCTTTTGTTTTGGTCTGGACTACAGTCAAAAGCATCACTTAAATGCAAAATCATTTGCAGAGGGGTCAAAAACACAGAGCCACTCGCTTCAGCTGCCACTGGATTCTTTTCTTTCAGCTCTTCTCTTTATCCATCACATTAAGGTTTCCTTGACTCAGGGCCAAGCTGGTAGATTACCGGATGGTGAGAAATAGGAGATTACAGTCATTGAAGGATTAAAGGGAGTGTAAGAACTGACAAAAGAAAAGATTCTTGACAATTACACTTTTCTGTTGTTTTTTTCTAAAGATGGGATGGAATAAGTTTTCCAGGCTCTTGAGTTTAATGTCAAAGGAACAACACAAAGGCAAGAGAAAAATGAAGAGTGCGGAAGACAACAGGATGGCAGAACCGGAGACCATGCAGAATGTTACAGAGAGACAAAACAAATAACAAGGAAAGGCAAGGAAAGAGGAGGAACAGAAAAAGGAAGGATGAGTAGTGAGGGAAGGACAGAGGCAAAGGGAGCAAGGGAGGAAATTTGGAAGGTGAACTTGTCTTCTACCAGCGATAGCCTGTTCTTCCTGAAGGAATGGGTGCTCTCCTTCATTTCAGGTGCTCCCTGAAGCGAGAGTCTAAATCTGTTTCATCTAAGGATAACTGTCGGCAAATGGCAGAGCCAAGACCCAGCCGGAGCCATCACAGCTGACCCCAAGCCTGTGTTCTCTCGATCTATCCCTACTGCCTTGGCGTACCAGTCATGGATTTCAATTGCTGAGGGGAGGAGGAGGAGTCAAAATACCTTTATTTCTGTTTCTCTGTCTCAATTTCTCCGGGCCACTCCACGGAACAGGTACAATCACCCTGACACATGAGGACACCTAGGCTTTCCCAGTTGAGGTCAGGCCGTTTTTTGGAGGGAGGAGTGTGGCTGGGCTAGAAAGCCCTCAGGGACTCCCAGCTTGCGTCAGTTGATGCCTCATCTCAGGAAGCCCTAGGTAGAAGGCACTGGAGAGAAACAGAATCTGACAGCCCATGTGCTGATGGTTACAACTGGTGGATTACGCTCATGCACCCCCTGTTTACTCTTTCTTGTTATTTTAAAACTTCCTCCTCAAAAATAATACTCTGCCACTATGGTTTTAAAATGTTACTTTTAGATTTTCTAATATACACTGAACTGAACATGCATTACAATAAATACAGACTGATGAAATAAACATTTAAAATATTCACTGTGGGCCGTGTAAAACCAACCCTGAAGCTCTACCAAATGTAAGAATACTACCTTCCATTGCCACAGAGAGATATGCCTGGTAATAAGGTAGGAAAATCTCTAACTGCACCCTGTACTTCTGAGTGGGGAAGAAAAAGGCAGGATTAGAACCCAGGACACAGGCCTCCCACTCCATGCCTGTCCCTCTATCTCATCACCAGCCTCTCTCCTGCATTCCCTAGAATCCCAAGGATGTTCCAGGGGTGGGAGCGAGAGGTTGAGAAAGCTCTGAAGTATGGTGGATCCCTGGCTTTCTTTAAAATGTGGAGATCTTGTTCATCACAGATGTTTTTTCATTAATCTTGATTTCCTAGCAAATTGTGCATTAAAATATCATTCGCTTTGATTGTTGAGTTGATTAAAATGTTTTCACATATAAAATGTATGAGTCTTCATGTCGATAAAGTCATAAAATATAAACTTTAAGATATTTAATAGACAGCAAGATCCCCCATATCCTCATGCTGCCCTTGTGTAAGTGGATTATTTCCTACCTCAATCCAGCCTACTCTTTCTTCTTCCTCAGGATCAGGGGGCCCCTGAGAGACCAAAACTGGTACCAATCAGCCAGACTTGCAGCAGTTGAGAGCACTTGGCTCTCCAACAGCGAAACTGGAATGCATTTTAAAAGCTTTACCTTGGTACATGATGTCTCGGAGAAATTCCATAATACACAACACAATTTCTCCCTTTACTCACTTATGCTCACTGCCCCTCTTGCCAAACTCCCCAATTTCTCTTTTTCTCCGGAGCACTTTAGCCTCCAACCTTTTTATCCTTCATAAATTAACCATTACAATCCAACTATCCTGCCTAAGCATTTTTGGTTGCTATTTCATTTTTCAAAGGGGAGGCGGGGGACGACCCACCAACAAACCAGATGTGGCTGTCTCCAGTTTCAGTTCTTAATGTACAACAAGTTGCAGGTTTCTTATAGTTCCTTGGGGGTAAATCACAAACAAGAATTAGCACATCACCAGCCCTACTTCCTCTTCCCGGCATGTCTGTTTAAAGTTAAAGTGAGTGCTGGACTCAAATATCAAAGGCACATTGCCCTTAAATGAGCCAATCGGCTCCAAATACAGCTGGAAACGAGAACAGGGGATAATGTCTTTCAATCAGCGGACAACCTTTGAAAGTTTAATTATACATGGTAACCATTTATTTCAAGCTAAATGAAGTTTGCCACTGCTGTAGAGGCGATACACGCCGCACGTCACCCAGCCCAAGCTCTGTCTCCTAAAGCTTTCAGCTGCGGTGCAAAAAAAATGGTACGGAGCCTCCTTCCTTTCTGTTATCCTCGCATTCTTTTCAGCGAATAGCAAATTCTTGCTACATAATCGTTTAAGAAATCAATTGTCTGAGCAATTCTTTTAGGAAGAAATTGGTCTGGATTGACCTGACACGTCAGACTGGAGACTGTTCTTGGAATGGGGAGCTTTCTCTCCGTCAGTGACATCAGAGGGAGGAAGGGTGGGTACTTCGAGCTGGGTCTCAGGAGAACAAGGCTGTTACATTATGTCAAGACATCTAGACCTGGTCTCCGAGGCCGAGGCCCTGGGGCTGATTGCAATGAATCACTGGTGAGGGAAGCCGAGAAAATTCTTGGGTATGAAGCAGACTTCCTCACTCATTCCCCAACTAACGTGTCACTTCTCCCCTAGAGGAGAATGCGGTGGACCCACGGGTTTGTCCACCCAAAGCACCCTCCGCCCTTTCTCCCTACAGGGCAAGGTAGGAGACTTGCTCAGTCACGGTCAGCAGTCCACCCACAGATGAGTGGGATGGTGAGACTGCAGGTGTGCAATGCCATTCATGTAGAGGACTGGAATCAGACTCGGGTCTGCAAACCCAGGAGAGTCGGCAGGAAATGCGGCCCAGCCCTTGAGCACAGACAGACCTGCTGTTTAACCAGCTGGCTGACGGCCTTCAAACTACCTGATCCTTCCGAGCTTCGCTGACCCCATGTGTATGACAGGGACAATCTGTGCCCTGAAAGACGGATTGTAAGGATTGTTGTTACCGCGTATACAGCTCTGGAAATACGGCAGTCCCTACAAGTTGTGAACACGGATGTAGTAATATATAGCAAGTCTCGTCTGCCAGGACGGGGAGATGGGCTTATATTGTGTGTAACTCCCAAGCCACTCTGACCCTAATCCTCGCCGACCTGGCCTCTGGGTGTCAGGAATGTCCTTCAAGGTGGCCCGAAGTGTCCCCGAGGTTTCCAGAAGCCTGTGGCACGTGCGTCCACAGAGCAACGTCACCCAGACCATCTCTAGGGAGCTTCGTCGCGTCTTGTCCACTATGCTTTCCTCATTTCCTTATCAATGTCCAGGTCAACAGCGTCCAGGCCAGGCATGCTGTCCCTGGTGTCCCCTTTGGCACCACCCCCACGGTGCTGGGTTATAAAGGCAATGAAGAGTGTCCAGGGCCTCTGATCTGCGCCTGTTTTCCTAAAACAATTCAGCAAATGCTACAGTCAGCAGGAATAGTGCTACCTTCCTCGGTCGGCATTTTCCAGAAAACAGAATTTGCCCCCTATGAATGAGAGGCTCCAGCCCTGGGGACGGACACTCCACAAACCAGAGAGCTGCTTTCTTCCCTCCAACACCTGCAGTATAGTACATCAGCTTCAGAAACCAAGGTCTCAGCCTCAGCCTGATCACAAGTGGTGTCTGAGCAAGCTCTTCAGCGATCAAAACAGCTCCACAGTGCCCAGGGATGGTGGGGTACTTGGGGAGGCTGAGGCAGGATGCCTACAAGTTGGAGCCCAGCCTGGGTGACTTAGTGATTGTGTGAGATCATGTCTCAAAAATAAAAAGGGTTGGGAATATAGGTCAGTGCAAAGGCCCTGGGTTCAATCCCTAATACTGGAAAGGAAAATAAAGCACTACAGATCTCACCCACATTCAGCGACTGCACGTTTGGAGGACAGGGAGACCAGTAACATAACGGTTTCAAATCCAAGAGGCCTCCGAAGAAGGATGTGACTGTAATTTGTTGGGGGAAGGTAAATCAGGTCATCCCCACTTACTCCCTTTCTTACATATGCCATGATCACAAGGTGAAAATACAGTATTATATCTTAGTCTGGCTTTATAAGAAAAACTAGACTAGGTATTAGATCAATGAAGTTGATATATATTAAATAACCATCAATGGAGAATACATTGTAGTATTTAAATAAAAATATGCAAATATTCCTCTCCAGAATTTGATACCTGTTTCTACTGGTGGCAAATGGAAACATTAATATGTTGAAATTCTCGTGGGTTGTCCTCAGCCCTTCAGAGTTAAGTTTTTCTTATAAGTACTCAAAATACTGTGCTGTGGTGGAGTAAATCTTCCCGCCAAACCTACCAACTGTTACGGTTCCCAAGGGGTCCCAGGATCACAGAATGAAGGCAAAGGTGGGACTCTCGAGGGGGCTGAGCAACCCATAGGTGACCAGCAACCCTGGGAGCAAGATTCCAAGGAAAGCCCTGCACTGACTGGGCCTTAAATTTACAACGCAGCAAATGACTTTGAAACGACCAAGAAGTGGTCTGAGGGCCATGGTAGTGTAACCAGGCCAATTTCAGCAGTCAGGCTGACTAGATACCCAGAGAGATAGTGTGTATCACGTAGCCACAAACGACATCAGCCTCTCACCAGTGCAGTTTTTAATGACTTGCTATTGCTTTGGATTTTTCTCTTCCTTTTACCAGTCTTTCTTATCCTTGATTTATTCACCCAGTACCTTTCTTACTTCTTGTATTCTGCCTCTGTTGAGGATAGTGTGACTCAGCACGTCGAGCTGATGAAACTGAATCCCATCTGTTTCCTTAATTCCCTGAAGGTGAGCAGGTCGGACGGAGTTGTGACAGGAAAAGAAGATGGGCACATGCAGGGTGCCTTCCAGTCAGAATGACTAAGTGACCAGGGCTCCGACAGCTGAGCCAGCAAGTCTGAAGAGGCCTGCTGCTCAGGGCAGAGGTGAAAGTGTCCGGGCAGCGCTTTCCAGAGGCAGAAATAGCAATTCATGTCAGAAAAACTACTTAGTGCCCTTAATTTAGTAGAGCAAAGCAACAAATTAGTTCAGTTATATTTTTGATGTAAAATGGCTCTGTTTTTTGTTGTCATTTTAAGGTTTTTATTTTGAATCAATGGTAGTTTTACACATGATCTAACAAAGACATCTCAGTACTGGAGAGTTTGACTCGACATGAGTACGGCCATCTTGGCTGTGACCTCCATTTTGCCTGTGAGGTAACCTTGCCACACACCCCAAGGGCTCTAGAACAAGGGGAGTTGCTGAGATTGACAAACGTGTTGTACCAACCACTGACACCACCTAGACTATTTCTTACCTGATATTTGACACACTAACAGTGTTTGAGAAAAGCCAGTTACATTCTAGGGGACCCAAGCTCACCTCTGTTTTTTAGCTTAGCATGTAAGCTCTCTCCTCCCATCTTGGGGTACAGGGATCTTCCTGTCTTGCTGACATCCATGACACATTTCTGACTGAGTGTCCTGAATACACTGCACTTGGTACAACTCTGGGCTTGTCTATTGCTTTCTTCAGTCTTACGGCAACTCTCTGGACTTTGGTGGCTTGTTCTCACACAGTGGCAGGCTTTGAAGTACCCTTTCCCTTCCCCAGTGTTCAAATCTTACGAAACTCTGGTACAATATCACATCTAGAAAACTGACATCAATGCAGTCAAGATGTAGAGTATTGAGATCACTGCAAGGATCCCTGGAGTTGCCGCTCTCTGGTTCTACTCCTTCCTTTGGTGCCCCCTACCCACCCGTAATCCCTGGCTACACTCACCTGCTTTCCATTTCTGTAATTGTGCTTCCGGGCACGTTATATAAATGGAGTCGCAGAGTACATAATCTTTTGGCATTGGATGTTTCACTGAGGATACTTCTCTGGAGGTTCATCAAAGTTCATTATTTTTTATCACTGAGTAATATTCTACGGAATGGACGTGCCAGTTTGTTTAACCCACTGAGGAACAAATTTTGATATGTTATATATTCATTTTCATTTGATGTTTTTTTTTTAATTTCCCTTAAGACTGTCCCTGTTTCTGCTTGCCTTGATAAATATTTTTGGGACTATATATTTTCCCATCGTCTTGAATTTCAATCTTTCTATACTGTTATTTTTTAAGTGTACTTCTCAGAGATAACATGTTGTTGGGTCATAACTTTTAACCCACTCTGCCAATTTCTGTCTCTATATTGCTGCTGTTTTTAGGCTATTTACCTCTAATGTAATTATTGATATATTAAAGCTTATCTGCCATATTATTTTTTGGTTTCTGTTTTCCCTGTTATTTACCTTCCTAATTTTTTATGCCTTCTTGTGGATTATTTGGACAGTTTTAAATCACATCTTGATTTATCTATACACAAGTTTTAGTGTACCTTTTGTGGCTTATTGAAGTATTATAATACATACATATCTGCTGATGTTGCTATTTTACCATGTCTAATGAACTATAATCCCTATCCTCTTTGCCTCCCATTTATAATTATACTAATATAAAATAATTGTTTTAAATATTTCCTATACTTGCATTTAGAACTATTTGGATAGTTTTTTATTTCTTGCTTCTCCATCAAGGAGAATTCACAAATCCAAGAGGAGAAAGAAAATATATTCTATTTACCCATATTTTTGCTGTTTTCTTTCTTACTATTGTAAAATTCCTTCTTTTATCATCTGCAATTTAGAGAAACGCCTCTGGTCATTCTTGCAAGATAGGTCTTCTGCTGACAAACTTCTCTTATTTTGCCTTCCTATGAATATGCTATGGCTTCATCTCCTTTCTTAAGGAGTATTCTCACTGGATATAAAATTCTAGGCTGCCAGTCTCATCTGATCAGTACTTGGAATGCGTCACGCCATTATATCCTCTGTGAATTCTGATGAGAAACTCATAGTCATGTGAATATTTTGGCCCTGTAGATAAGGTGGTTTTCCTTTCTTGCTGCTTTCACAGTTCTGTCTTAGTCTTCAGAAGTCTGATCTATCTTGGCGTAGATTTCTTTGGGTTTATCCTGTTTGGAGTTCTGAGAATTTCTTTAACCAATAGGCATTTATCTAGCCATGCATGGTGGCGCACGCCTGTAATCCCAGCACTCAGGAGGCTGAGGTAGGAGGATTACTGAAAGTTCGAGGGTCAGCCTAAACTACCAAGGGAGACCCTGCCTCACACAAACAAACAATAGACATTTATCTCCTGCAGATTTTGGAGGTTATCTGTCATTACTTTTTGAGTAGTTTTTATCCCTGTTTTATGCTCCTTTCCTTCTGGTCCTCAGATGATGTAAGTGGTAGAACTTTTGCTATAGATTCCTGGGAGCCCATTCATTTGTTTTAATCCTGTTTTCTCTCTCTCATCCACAACTGGGTGATTTCTATGGTTGTACCAAGTTCACTGGTTCTTTCTTCTCTGTCCTCTATTTTGCTGTTGAGTCTATCCACTGAGTTACTGATGGATGCTTAAATGGCTCAGTTACAATATTTTTTTCAAAGTTCCTTTTGGTTTTTCGTGCCTGTATTTCTTTTCTCAGACTTTCTCTTTCTTCGCTTACCACAGTACTTTAAAAAAATTGTTGCAGGGGTGTTTATTATTGCTCTTTGAAGCATTTTTATGACAGCTGCTTTAAAATCTTTGTTAGATCATCCGAATATCTCTTCTGATAGCACAGTTATCTTCCTATAGGTATTTACTGATAGTCTTTTTTTCTTCATTCCAGTTCAGATTTTCTCTGTTTTTTTGGTATGGTGAATAATTTTTTCATTGAAACCAGATTATTTTAGATATGTCTTGGTATTGTATTTATCTATAAAGGAACACTGTTTGTTTATTTATTCATTTTTAAGGATGAAATATGATTTATTTATCCATTCCTCATTTGAGAAATAGTTGGGATATTTTCAGTTTTTCACAATTATGAGTAAAATCAGAACAAATATTCACGTGCAAGCTTTTGTGTGAACTAGGTTTTCTATTTTATTTGGATATTTAAACCTTACTTAAACCAATATTTAAACCTTCTGTTCGGCTTGGTTTTCAATGACACCCTCCATTAGGGGCAGGGCTGTGCCTCACTGGTGCCAGGTTGGGGCAGACGTCAAGGTTCCCTTCTTGGCCCTTCTGACATCGGAGGAAGGGAGGGATGCTCTTTCCTGCAGGGACTATGCTCTCTGCTGATCTCACTCAGGTGGGGGGCAGGATGACCTCACTGCTGCCCCCCTGTGGCCTCCACTAGCATCACTGGCATGGTCACAGCCAAGGGACGGGGAACATCCAGACACCCCCGGAGGCCTTCGCTGCCCGCTCCATCGCAGCCACGTTGGCGGGAAGGAATAGTGATGCCTCATGACATGGTTTCTTCTGGGACCACGATGGGGGAATTAGAAGGAATTCTGGCCCCTTGTTCTGTTTTCTCTGATGTCACTCTGGCAGGGACTTCGAGGTGCCTTCCTACATCGCAGGAAACATCTACAGTCCTCACTCAATTTTTGTCAGCATGAGTAAGCTTGCATCACTGTTTTTTGGATGTTGGTTTATTTCTGTAATACTTGGCTGGAGTAGAACAATCACTGTCTTGTTCTGTCTTGCCGCACTGGCTGTCTCCTTCATGGTGTTTTGGCTAGGATAGAAACGGTGGGCTTTTGTACCAATTTTTCTTATCAGTACCTACTCATGTTTCTAGGTTGCTTCTTAAGCTTCAATTCTAGGGTATTTAAGGCAGAAAAAAAAACAAACAGAAACTTGCTGAAATGTCATTTCTTGGGACCCATGGTACCTAGCTGGACTGTGTTATTTTCATCTTATATTTGTTTTACATATATTTAGATTTTTTATTTGCACTCAGTTGAATACTTAAAAGTATATTCTATTCTCTCTTCCTGAAAGTAGTAATCTTTTTGTTTTAAAATAAATATTTGCTTTACTAAATAGATGAGTCATTTCAATGGAGATATTCAAACTATGCTGGAGAAACTAGAGGATAAACAAAGTTAAATTCAATAAAACCTTACTTACAAGATGATTTTGCAAGTTTAAATGGTACTTGCCTGATTTTACTAATTTTAACACTCAAAAAGAAAACACTACATTTTTATTTTAGGACTTTGTTTCTGAGTTCTCATGGCTAATTTTAAAAGGGCAGTTCTCAATTCTAGGATGTGAAACACACCCTTGGATTTAAGTAGTCCGGCTGCATTAGCATTCTGGTGTTGTTCTTTCACTTGAATTTTCCTTCCTCCAGCCAGCATGTCCTGAGGGTCTGTCATGCGACCCAGTGGATGATAGAATCTTCAGATTCAGCTTTGGGACACCCAGACAGTCACTGTACTCCAGGACCTCAATGTAGCAGTATACACAGGTACGCCCTGCCAGTAACTTACCATGACATCTTAGACTAAACCCCTGTGTCCTTGTGTTCTCAGTTTGGGATCTTTAAAATGTAGACAGGTGGGTTAAAGTAGACACTTTCTTGGTTTATTAAATGCATTGAGGATACGACGAAAGCTGTGTTCCTCACAGGATCACCGTCTGCATGCCTGCACGTATAGTGCATATACACACTCACACTCACACACACACACACACACACATTTCTTTCACTTGAATTTTCCTTCCTCCAGCCAGCATGTCCTGAGGGTCTGTCATGCGACCCAGTGGATGATAGAATCTTCAGATTCAGCTTTGGGACACCCAGACAGTCACTGTACTCCAGGACCTCAATGTAGCAGTATACACAGGTACGCCCTGCCAGTAACTTACCATGACATCTTAGACTAAACCCCTGTGTCCTTGTGTTCTCAGTTTGGGATCTTTAAAATGTAGACAGGTGGGTTAAAGTAGACACTTTCTTGGTTTATTAAATGCATTGAGGATACGACGAAAGCTGTGTTCCTCACAGGATCACCGTCTGCATGCCTGCACGTATAGTGCATATACACACTCACACTCATACACACACACACACACACACACACACAGAGTTTTACGTATAACTGCGCAGAATCAGAGTGTATCATCTGGTTAGGAACACCTCTACTCCAAGGAACCTTCGAGTTCTGCCATTTTATGAGTGTAACTATCATACAAATTGCTCGAGGTCACAAAGCACTTAGAAGAATACTTTCTGGAACACAGGAGTTGTTCTAAACAATTTGCATCAATTTTTCCACTTCATCCTTATACATATTAACCAGATGTAATAGATGATTCAACTGTAAAAGAAGATTAAAGAGAAGATCCTTTCTCCTATATACTTAGATGAGTCTGAAGGGAGCTACTGTGCCCTATAAATACAAATTAAGAAAATTCTTCATTACAGTTCCCTTCAGGGTGATATAAAAATGGGAGTCAAGGAAGACTAAAGTAAGTGCAGGCATATTAGTCACTTTTAAAAGAAGATATAGGTATTTATAACCTTTAAGCATTAGAAGAAAAACTGAATAAAAGTATAAACTCTAAAAAGTTTGAAACCTACCAGTGGAAAAGTAAAACTGGAAGGAATAATTAAAAAAATAATCTAATGACAAGTACAAAATGATCTTAAAGATAACAAAGAATAGTGAAGTTAAAATGTTAAAAGGCATAAATGTGTCTCAATTTATTCAACATTATAATGAATAGACAAGGAAAAACTTAAACACATTAATCAAAATACAAAGACTCACAAATGAAATTAACAAAACCAAAAATAGAGCAAAACAAGATTCCACAACATAATTTTTGAAAAAAGATAAACTTCAAATAAAAAGAATCAATGAAAATAAATCACAGTAGAAGACATGTTGCAAAAATAAAAGATAATTGAGATATGTACCACAGAGAATAAACAGATAAATTTAGATTAAGAATAAAAACCCAGAAGCAATAATAATCCTGAGAACAAAATACATAAAGCAATAAATGACAGAAATGAGAAAGAAAAACATTACTGGAGATATTGAATCAATGCTCTCAGAAACCGATAAACTAAATCCAGTAAAATAAAATAGAACACAAATGATAGTAATACAATAATTAATAAGTTATACATACAGGTTCATATAAAAACTTTGCATGCAAACATAGAATAATTTCTATAAAAAAATTCAGCCACAGACACAGATTATAAACCAGAGACATAAAGTATCAACATATCCCATTTTCGATAGCAGATAATATTCTCTGACTTCAATGTAGCACAGTCTAAAATTAACAAAATAGAGTCAGCTAGAAAAACCCATATATGTATAGACCAAAAATAAATCAATAAATAATAAGCCCTACTACCAGGTAGACCTTGAAGAAAACAGTGAAAAATGAAACATTGCAAGGGCGCAATCTCCCTAAATACTTACAGCTTAATGATAGTGACAGCAGTTCTTATCAGCATTTGCTAGGTGTGTAGACAACCCAGTTCCTAGAGAAGAGAGCACAGTTTTGAATGCATTCTGAAAATAGTGAAGATTAAAGAGGAAATAAGCTAAATGGTTAACTAAGAAAGAAAAAGGAAAACAAAACAAATCCAAAGGAATAAGAAACATGGCAATACAAAGATAAAGACACAAACCATAAAGTAGGTATGAGCAGTAACAATAAAGAAGAATGCTTAACAAAGCAAAAATCAGATTATTTAAAAACTACTAAGCAATCTTCTGTGATAAAATTTTTCCAAAGGATGAGGAGAAAGTAGTATGAAATAGATAAAATATAGATTAAAATGTAGAAATAAACTAAAGTTTTTCAGCTATATGATAATATATTTGAAAACCTAGAAAAATTATAAAAGTATATTCTCTAAATTTCTGAAATGATCATAATTTGCTCTCTTCTTCATGACAGGCACAGAGGGTTTTACAGATGAGGCAAGAAATATATGACTTCTTTCTTGTACATTCTGTCCTTAAAAGTAAAAAATGAATGATGTCTGGACAGCTCACTTTGTGAAACAGGTATGACTTAATAGACAAACCAGATGAAAATAGTATTTTGTTTGTTTGTTTGTTTGTTTGTTTGAGAAAGGGTCTCACTATGTAATTGAGACTGACCTGGCACTCACTATGTAGCCCAGGCTGGTCTCGAACTCACAGCGATCCTCCTACCTCAGCCTGCGAGTGCTGGGATTACAGGCGTGCACCACCATGCCCAGCTGAAAAGAGTATTTGACATTATAGAAATAGTGCGTGAGTTTAAATTCAGATCTTACTTTTCAGAATATTAAATGAAATATCATCTATTTCTTCCCTAGCTACAGCTCAACATAGAAAAACCTAGCAATATAATCCAACTTTAAAAAAATAAACTAAAAGACTTTAGGGTCCCAATAGAAATAGAAAAGACATATGATACAGTTCAACATTCATTTCTTGGGGAAAAATACTTCTTAAAAAACCAGAAATATAAGAGACTTTCCTTAATCTGATCAAGTTTATCTACCAAAACTCATTTAAAGCATCATATAAGGAGATATTTTAGAAGTATGTACTTTCAGGTCAGTATTAAGACAAGAGTTACCGTAATAACATTCTTGGAAAAGATTTAGAAAAGCAACAAGATGATAAAAAAAAAAAA
>NW_022900940.1:39288497-39299941 GCF_012274545.1 Fukomys damarensis | reverse complement strand
TTTTGAGACAGAGTCTCTTTAAGTTGCTTAGGCTGGGCTGGGAATAGTGATCCTCCTGCCTTAGACTCCCAGAGTGCTTGGATTACAGCTATGTTTCACCGTACCTGGCTAAAATTATCTGAATTTTCTGCTAAACCAAATTTCTATTAGAAAAGTATGATAAGAAATTTATAATAGTAACTAATACTATGCATTATTGATTAGGTAATTTAATAAAGACTTCCAGGGTCTTTACAGAAAATGTAAAAATTTTATTCTAGAATGTGAAAGAAAACTTGCAGAAATACCAAGTCCAAGATTGTGGTGCTTTAGCATTAGAATATCAGTATGCCTTGAATTAAGTTGAAAATTAGGGCCAGAGATGTAGTTCAATGGTTCTGTGTCTGCCTGGCAAGTACAAGGTCCTGAGTTTGATCCTCAGTACTGAAAAAGAAAAGAAAACAAATGTGATTTATTTCAAGAAGAATTTTCAGTTTGGAAATGTACTCTAAAATGAATATGAATGGATAAAGGTCCATGGATCCTGAAGAATTTTGAATGAGAAGGACAGGGGGATCCAGAGTCCCGCCATTCCATTGGTAAGTGTGTGCAGATCCCAGGGAGCAGCTGTGTGGACGAGAAAGGTGCAGCAGCAGGTGGATCCCAGCCAGGGCCCTGCCCCAACCCCAGAGGCATAGGCACACATACCCAAGCCACAGGCCCATCTATAAAAGAGCCGCGCAGGCACACAAGCTTCAGCCCAAGACCTGGCATACCACCTGCCACAACCAAGGGTCCACCTGGAAAAGAACTACACAGATGCATAAGCAACAGCCAGAGGCTTGCCCCAGTACCACTGATAAGTGCCTGAAGACCCTAACCAGAAGCCTGTGTAGACAACAGGAACTGGGGTACACAGCCTCCAGACAAAGGCCCTCCCAGACAACAGCTACATAGGGGCCCCAGCCAGAAGCACACCTAGATACCTTCCTAGGTGTGCACAGGCCCACCCAGACAACAGGTCAGCTCAGCGATCTAGAAGGGTACCATTCTAAATCCAGGAATTGATGTACTGGTGAGCAACAGAGTAAAAGCTGTTTGGTGGCTTGCTGAGAAGTGAAGACTACTGGGTGAGCAAAAAGTTTCCTCAAAAAAGAAACAGCAGGCTGCATCTGCTGAAATGAGAAGACATGGAAATAAGTCTCAAAACCAGGCTTCCAGATCACCTAAGGCAATGCCAAAGGGCAACAAGATGGAACAATCTGATACTCAACCACCTGGACTCCCTCAACAGTGAAAAAGAACCTGGAAAAAATGAAATCAGGAATAATTTCTCAGATAATAGCAGAGACTATGCCCATAGTACAAGATATGATTAATAAACCTAGAGTGGACACAGATTGTAAAAACAGAGGAGCTGAGAAACATGGAATCCCTACATGGGAAACAAATGCAATACATAAAACTGATGCAAAGAAATTTCCAGGAGATTAAAAGCTCCCCTGAAAGTTTACACAGCAGACCATGCCAATGAGAGGATAGAATTTCAGATATAGGAGATAGTATTGCAATAAGTGACCAGGAAAAGAAAAATTTCTTATAAATAGTAAGGGACCATGAGAAATCAATCCAGCAGCTGCTAGATGATTCAAAGAATAACAAAAGACTGATCAGAGTCAATGAAGAAACAGGAGAGAGTGCAGATGACATTAAAAAAAAATTGGTCACAGAAGTAATGGCAGAAAAATTCCAAAACAGAGGAACAGAACTTGATATACACGTAAATGAGGCTTATAGGACTCCAACTAGCTGTGATTAAAAAAAAAAATCTACACGTAGGCATATAATAGTTAAGATTCCAGAAACCCAACAGAAGACCAAAATTCTATGAGCAGTTAGAGAAAATAAACACATATAAAAATCACGTATAAAGGAAAGCCCATTAGAATCACAGCAGACTTCTCAATACAAACCCACAGGCAAGAAGAGCCTGGAGTGACATATTTCAAACCTGAAAGGAAAATAACCTCCAACCCAGACTGATGAACCCTGCAAAACTATCTTTCAAAATTGATGGAGAAGCCAGGCATGGTGTCACACACCTGTAAGTCTAGCACTTGGGAGGCTGAGGCAGGAGGATTGCTGTGAGTTCAAGACCACCCTGGGCTACATAGTGAGTTCCAGGTCAGTCTCAACTACATAGTGAGACTCTGCCTCAAAAAACAAATCAACAAAAAAAAAAACCCCAAACAAACAAGAAAACAAAAACAACACCAAAATTGATGGAGAAATGTGATACTTTCATGACAGAGAGCACCTTAGGAATTTCATGAATAAACCAGTACTCCAAAAACTTAAGCAATATTCTAGAAAAAGACAATGACGATCATAACCCCAGGAAGCCCAGCAAAATGAATCCATCAGCCATGACAAGAAATTAAATTCAGAGCGGGAGAATCCTACAAAAAGAAAAAGTCATGACAAGGGTAAGTCAATACATATCAATTATAACCACCAATATTAATGGTCTCTATTCACCAGTCAAAAGAAATAAACTTGCAGAATGGGTCAAGGAGCAAGATCCAACACTATGAAGTATAATAAAAACACAAATCAGAAAGAAACTCATACACTGGAAGGTAAAGGGTAGAAAACAATACTCTATGCCACAGGACCCCCACCAAACAAAGCTGGACTAGCTATCCTTTTTGCAGATCAAGTGTATTTCAAACTAACACTGATTAAGAAAGACAAGGAGGGATACTGCATCCTTGTAAAGTGAACAATCCAAGAGGAAGTGATGACAATCATAAATATATACATACCAAACACTAGTGCACCCAACTATATAAAACAAATACTAGTAGACATGAAAAAAATCATATAAACACTAATACAACAGAAGTGGGGGGACCTCAATACCCCACTATCACAAATAGGTCAACCAGGCAAAAAGATAAACAATGAAATAGAACTCAGTCAAACTCTTGAACAAACGAACATAATAGAGTATTTGCAGGATGTTCTACTGTAATGTAAACCAGAATATACATTCTTTTCAGCTGCACATGGATCATTCTCCAAAACAGAACACATACTCGCTCATAGAACATGTTTAAGTAAGTCCAAAGGAACTGAAGTTATCTCCTGTATATTATCAGACCACAGCGTGATGAATTTGGAGATCAGTAGCAAAAGAAACCTCAAGAATTTCATAGACACATGGAAATTGAACAACACGCTTCTGAATAACCAATAAGTCACAGAGCAAATTAAAGAAGATATCAGACAGTTCCTACAATTAAATAACAGTGGGCCAGGGATTTAGCTCAGTGGTTCTGGCACCTGCCTTGCAACAAGGACCTGAATTCAAGCCCCAGTACAAAAAAACAAAAACAAAAACACCCCAAAACACACACACAATGACAATGAAATACAACAGACCAGAATCTATGGGACACAGTGAAAGCAGTCTTATGACAGAAATTCATAGCAGTGAATTCTCATTTTAGGAAAACAGAGTGAGCTGAATTACACAACCTGATGCTGAATCTCAAGCTTCTAGAAGAAGAGCAGGGCAAACCCAAAGCTCATACAAGGAAGGAAATTAAAAAGATCAGACAAAAATTAATACAGAGGAGACTAAGAGAACGGAACAAAAAATCAATGAAGTCAAGATTTGATTCTTTGAAAAGCTGAAAAAAATTGATAAAGCCTTAGCCTTATCAAAAAAAAGGCAAGGAAAGAACCAAGGTGAAATTACAACAAATCCAGCAGATATCCAGAAGTTCATCAAAGAAACTTTACACCAATAAGATGGAAAATACAGAAGAAATGGACAGATCCCTAGACTGTATGAATTACCAAAGTTGAATGAAGATAACCTGAAAATTATGAATGACCCAATAGCAATCAATGAAATTTAAAATATAATTAAAAACTTACCAACTAATTAAAGTCTGGGTCCTGATGGCTTCACTGCTGATTTCTACAAGATGTTTAGAGAGGAACTATTGCTACTACTGTTTAAACTTTTCAGTGAAATTGAAAGGGATGCAATACACCCAAATTCATTCCTGGAGGCAAGCATCACCTTGATCCCCAAAGCAGAGAAAGACCCAACCAAAAAAGAGGGCTATAGGCCAATCTCACTAATGAACATAGATGCAAAAATCCTTAATAAGATACTGGCAAATAGAATGCAGATCAAGAAGATCATAAACCTAGATCAAGTGAGATTCATCCCAGGGATACAAGGATGGTTCACATACACAAATCAATGAATGTAATATACTATATTAATATAGCCAAGGACAAAAACCATGATACTCTCCAGAGATGCAGAAAAAGCACTTGACAAAATCCAATATGCATTATGATAAAAACCCTCCAAAAAATTGGAATAGGCAGTCTCTACTTCAATCTGATACAAGCCATCTATGAAAAACCAACAGCCAGTATCATAATAAATAGTAAAAAACTGAATTCCTTCACACTAAAATCAGGAACAAAACAAGGATGTCCACTGTCAGCATTCCTGTTCAATATAGTTTTGGAAACATTGGCCACAGCAATTAGAGAAGAGAAAAAATAAAAGGAATAAAGATAGGAAATGAAGAAGTCAAACTGTCATTATTTCCAGATGACATGATACTCTATGTAGAAGACCCCACGAACTCCACCAAAATTCTAGACTTAATAACCAAATTCATCAAAGTAGCTGCATACAAGGCCAACATTAAAAAATCAATAGCTTTCTGTACATGAAAAAACAGACTCACTGAGAGACAAGTGGGGCAAACAATTCCTTTCACAATAGCACCCCCCAAAATTGAAATACCTAGGAATCAACCTGACAAAATTAGTCAATGACCTGTACTCTGAAAACTATAGCATTCTGAAAAAAAGAGATTGAAGAGAATATCAGAAAATGGAAAGACATCCCTTGCTCCTGCCTAGGAAGAATCAACATAGTGAAAATGGCCATACTTCCAAAACTGCTATATAGATTCAATGTAATCCCAATTGAAATACCAGCAGCATACTTTATAGACCTTGAGAAAACAATCCAAAAATTCAAGAAGAACAAGAAGAGACCTAGAATAGCAAAAGCAATTCTAGGCAATAAAGACAGTGCAGAGGGTATCACAATCCCAACTTGAAACTATACTACAAAGCTACTGTAATTAAAATACCAGCATAGTACTGGCAAAGAAACAGATCCAAGGAGCAGTGGGACAGATTAGAAGGTGCAGAAACAACTCCAGACACACTCAGCCACCTCATCTTTGACAAGGAGGCAGACACCCTCACTGGAGGAAAGATAGTGTCTTTAATAGATGGTGCTGGAAAAACCAGGCTCCAACTTGCCAAAGACTAAAAGTAGACTTATATCTCTCACCATGCACTAAACTAAATGTTAAAACAGAAACACTAAACTGGATGGAAGAGAGGTTAGGTAGAACTATTGAAGACACTGGTGTAGGAAAAGATTTTATGAACAAAACCTTTGTTGCCCGTGAACTAGCACAATTGACAAGTGGGATGTCTTATTACAAAGGTTCTGCACAAGAGAATCTACCAATAATGTGAAGAGACAACCCACAAAGTGAAAAAAAAATTTTTTACCAGCTCTTCCTCAAACAAAGTTCTACTATGTAGAATATATAAAGAACTTAAAAAAATCAGATGTCCCAAATTTAAAAAATGGGCACCTGAAATGAACAGACGTTTCTCAGATAAACAAGTACAAATAGCAAATAAACATGTGAAAAAATGTTCAACATCACTGGTCATTTGAGAGATGTAAATGAAAACAACACTGACATTCTATCTCACCCCAGAAAGAATGGCTGCTGTCATGAAATCAACTAATAACAAATGCTGGCAGGGCTGTGGGGAAAGAGGAACCCTGCTCCACTGCTAATGGGAGTGTAGAATAGAGCAACCACTGTGGAAGTCAATATGGAGATACTTCAAAAAACTAGGATTGGAAGTCCCATTTGACCCAGCTATTCCCCCCTGCTGGGTATCTTCCCCAAAGAATCAGTGGAATCATAGTACAGTGATATATGTGCACCCAAGTTCATAGCAGCACGATTCATGATGGCCAAAACTTGGAAGCAGCCCAAATGCCCATCACCTGGAGACTGCATAAAGATGATGATGATGATGATGTGTGTGAGTCCTTCTCAGCCATCAAGAATGAAAAACTAGAGACATCTGTAGCTAAATAGATGCACCTTGATGCCATACTCTTCCGTGAAATAAACAGGACACATACACGTAAATACCAAATAGTTTCTCTAGCATGAGAAACTAAAAGTGTAAATAAGGACTAAAAGGTATAATAGATATTGTGAAATAGGAAGAAAAGGTGCAAAGGGGAAGGGGAAGTGGGAGGGGTGGGGAAAAAGAAAGAAGGGGATGGAATTAATATGAGGAGAGGAAGAGGAAAAACTGGAAACAAAGTCTTCGTAGAGAGGGCGGGGTGGAGGGGTTGAAGGGAGGGCAGGGGAATGGGGGAAAATGAGAATCAAGATGGGTTACGTAAAGGCGCAAATTTCCAATGATGCTTCTCATTATATTGTTTACCTTCAATGTACCAATAAAATTAATTAACTAAGAAAACAAAAGGACAGGGAGATTCTTATTGCCAGGTGTTAAGACGTATTTAAAAGCAATACGAATAAGACAGCATAGCAATGAAACAGGACCGGGACAGCAGACTGAGAGATAAGCTTCATCTCCCGGGCCTGCTGGGAAGTTGACATATTCTAGAGATGACATCACAAATCAGCGGGACAAAGAGCTAAGTGCTTGATAAACAGCTCCACTCTGGAAAACTGACATTAAATTGGTACCTCAAATCAAATAAAAATGGTCTCTAACGTAGGGCGGTGACTTACGATTTTTAGACTTCACAACGGCACAAATGCAGCGCATATTCACCAGAAACCACACTTTAAATTTTGATCCTTTTCCCAGGACAGCACCATGCCAAACAATGTTTTCAGACAGTGGCCAGACATAGACCAAGTGTTGGGAGTCTGTGTAAGGTAGGTGAGGCCAGGCCATGATTCAGCAGGTTAGATGTGCTGAGTGCAGTTTTGATTTGCGATATCCTCAGTTTACTCTGGGTTTATTGGGACAGCTCCGTCATAAACCAGGGGGCATCTAGTAAACTATTTGGAATGAGATCAAATGTGAAGGTCGAAAGTAGAGAATTAATGATGAAAATGCAGATACTATCTTTATGACTTTGGGATAGGAAAGGCTTTCTTAATCAAGAGCCTAAAATGTAAACTCCAAAGAAAGAAGTTCATGGCTCAGCTCAAGCACAAACTTCAGCACTGGCTCTCAATTGCAAACGCAGTCAAAGTTCATAGTCAAGGGAAGACTTTTGCACAATGATGGATTAAAAAGGAACAAGGCTCATTGAGCAGTTACTATGTTGAAGGCACTGTTGCAAGTACTTTATGATCAGGGATCCACATTCTTCACCACCCCAAGAAGAGAGTGCTACTGTTAACCCAGGGAGAGATGAGGAATTGTGAAGTTAATTAAGTTGCTAAAAGTCTCACTGCAGGCAAAGGAGACAGCTGACACTGAAACCCTAACAACCCCTTGAATTCAGTCTCTCCCCCTAACAGACACGCACAGCAGTGGAGAACCTAGGGCACATATCGCCGTGGGCTGTCTGCATCATTGAAAGGTCTAAAAGGTTTGCCACCACTGCTCGATGATTTTTCTTCGGATACCAAGGGGAAGGTGCATGTCGGGAAAGAAAGGGTCCAGGATGGCAAATTCTGCAAAGACGACAAGGAGAGGTGCCTCAACAGAGAACATCATTTCAGAGAAGGGGTAAAGGCGAAAGCACACAGAGAAGGGACCCGCGAGCAAACAAGCTCCATCTTTCAAACTATGGCTCTAGAAAGTCTGAAGACTCATCCTTCTGGAGACTAGCCACTTTACGTGTTTTGCGGTTTACATTTTAAGAACATATTTAAAAAATTCTCTGGATAATGCTGCTGATTAGGAACAACATGTGAGCTGTAAAATTTGTGGTGCTTGCTCTGAAGAACAGACCCGCTACAAATTCAGTGTCTGGCGAGTTACGACCAAAGCCATTCTAAACAAATTGGTTTTCAAACCAGCATCTCCAGTTAATATTTTCCACAACACGCAACCCCTATTCTTGTTTGCAGTAAAGCACTGGAATGAAACCATACTCTGTTCTCCAGCTCACATTATGACCTGCTATAAAAAGAATTAATATTCATAAATCTTTTTTACTGCACTAATCTCTATGTTTTAAAGTGGCGATTACCACCCGACATGGGGGCAGGCCAAAGAGTCAAGGAATCTTCAGAAAGCGTAAGATCGTATTCCCGCATGAGTGTTTGGAGAGGAAGGCATGGTACAAGTTCACAGGTTGAAGTCGGGCAGAAACACGTACATTTTGAGGTTTTTCGTAAGGACTCCAGATACTCAGGGGTAAAAATGTCCTGAACTTTTTTTTTTAATTTTATTTTCTGCAAAGCGTCTGGGAACATAAGCAGGAGGGGTAAGCATGGGTTATGTAACGTGAAACATATCACATGGCCAACATTTTTGAGATTTTCCAGATGGGACCTACAGTTTGAAAAATCTTAGAAATGTCTCTTGTGATGTCCATGCTTTCTGTCATTTTAGCCCCCAGGCTCTGACGGCCAAGAAGCGGACTGGCTCCCATGTCCATCCCCGAAGCTACTGAGGAGTCATGATGCTCCCTGAGGACAGGTGGATGTGAAAACTGTCCGCCAGGAACCTAAATGCACTGGAAACCAACCACACAACAGGCGCCCTCCCCAGTGGGGTCCTTGAGGAGCCAGCAAAGCCTGCTTCAGGACAATCCCTGAAGACAATCCCCAAAGAGCAAGGGAGCTGGAGCATCCAAACACCAGCTCCCCATCACCAGGGCTCAGAAGGCGCTCTGGGAAGCGGTTCATTCCCAGGTGATGGAATACAGGTGCTGGCAAATAGAAGTTAGAGCCCCGTGTCTTGAGTAATGAGGATGGAGCTGAACATTGACAAATTTCTCATCGGCCCTTTCAACAAAAACTTTTAAGTACTGGGTTCCAGGAGTGAGTAGCTGGATCAACACTGCAGGAAGTGCAGTAAAAGCAAGCCCATGCTCTGTGCTACAGAGACCCAGGTCCAAGCTGTCTTTCCAACATGCCCATCCCTCACTTCTCCTCAGTGGACCAGGCTATCCCACAGCTACTAGAGCCTGCTTCGCCTAAAGGCACTAAGACCGAAGAAACTGGGAATTTACAGCCCTTGATACAACCCTAAAACAACCACTTCCCTCTGAGATTTGTCTGCATTGTTTCCGGGTGCCTCCTGGAGGACTCAAGCCAAGGTACTGTTGGTCTGCCTGTCTTGAGATCCTTGCTTAGCTTCCTTCCCTTCCCCCCTTCACTTTTCTGGATCATCTTCCAATAAATCACTTTCATATGAATCCTGGTCTTGGGTTCTGCTTCTGGAGAACCTAGCTCTCTGTACCAGGCACAGGCTAAGCATCATTTCCTTTGATCTCCAGAGCAACTGCATGAGGCCCACAGCATAAAGTGTCTGCATTTTACCGATGATGGAACACAGGCTCAAGCACAATGGGTAACACTGCTATGACACAGCCAGTGCTCCAGCGAGCTAGGATCCAATCAAAGTCTGCTCAAGCTATTGATCGTGATGCTCTGCTCAGATATCTTCACCTGAGTTCCCTCTCTCCAACTTCCTTAAACATAACACAGAGCCTGAGACAGTGAGCTCACTCTGGGGAGCGGTCCCAGGAGGGAGGGAGGAGCCAGGAGCATGCAACAGCGACAGAGGTACGTTCACAGTGGGGCTTGGTGTCATGAAGCCATACTTTTGGAGGAGCCTGGTAGAATGTACCCCAGAACTGTATGCCCAAAGGAGAGAAGAAGGGAATATTTATCCACCAGCTCTAAGCCCTGCTGGTCATAGGTGTTAACTCTGCTCTACTCCCAGGTTCATGAAAGGGATTTGCAGCAACCTCACCCCCACTGCAGAATCCCAGGGCAGCATAGCAGACCTGTCAGGACACCTGCTGTGATTATAACACCAAAAGAATTTGGGGCAGGACACCAGGAGCATCCAGAGTGCACCCTTCTTTCACTGCCTAACACAATCAGTGCCTCTTACTAGAAGCCATATTTGCTGGCCATTCTGTATGCCAGCCCTGGAGTACTTTCCGCACACTAGCGGATCAGGACCTTGTGTGCTCTGGGGCAGCGGCAGTGTGATTCCCATGATGCACTGGTGTACATTGAGTTCCAGAGAGGAGATGTCCTCACCCGTGGTGTGTGGTATGGATTCAGCCTGGCAGTTCTTAGCTCCTGGCCTTGCTGGACATCCCCTGCTGCTCCATGCAGAGGCTGGGCAGCCAGTCTCATGGCTGTGGCAGCCATCCACAGGCTGGGCAGGCCTGCTTCTTATGCAAGGGAATCTCGCCAGAAATTCAGCCAGGGACCGGATGGCGTCTTATAATTTCTGTGTATCCCTTATGCTGCCTAGCACTAAATAAATACTTGCTGACTGATTGAGTCATTCCAGCCTTGCTTCCAAGTTTCCTGGGGCCCCTGCTCTTGGCGGCCTGGCCCCCACCCTGGCCTTTTGGACTACCCCATCTCCACGAGCTCCTGAAGCCCAATTTTGGCAGGAGAGGGAGTGTTGTTTTCAGAGATATGAGCTGGTGACAGAGGGGCTCTCAGGGCGATTGGGCAGTTGAGCTGTGAAAGGATCTTGACATTTCTTGTTCTGAAGACTTCAAACGCAACTTAATTCAAGAAAAACGTGCATAGATAATCTAGTGGAAACACTCTCAGGAGACCACATAATACAGAGGGTAAGGACACGGGCTTCCACCCAGGTGTCCTGGATTCAGACCCTGGCTAAAACTACCCCTTTACTTCTGTGCACATGACACAAGCAGTGCCTCTTACTAGAACCCACACTGACTGGCCATGCTGTATGCCAGCCCTGAGAACTTTCATACACCAGCAGGTCAGGATCTTGCGCACTCCAGGACACTCAGACACTGACCCCCGCAGCATCTTCATCTGTGAGCTGCAACCGTACAACTTCGGGTAGGACTGTTGCACCTAGTGATAAGTGACTCTTAGGTATTAACTGGCATGGTTACTGTTGCTATGTTACCGGTGTGTGTAACCCTACAAGGTCAGTGTGTTACTACCAATCTACTGATGTGCAGCCAAGTTTCAGAGAAGAAAGGTGTTGTATGAACCAGAGTTCAGATTCAAATGGAGGTCAGGCTGTCTCTGAAGTCCCTGCACTTCTGCTACATCCTTTTTTGAGCAGTATTGGGGATTGAACCAGAGCCTCCTGAGCAATACCCTCAGCCCCCTTTTTTTATTTATTTTGACACAAGGTCGTTAAGTTGT